>NC_058411.1:57175543-57480533 GCF_002201575.2 Neomonachus schauinslandi | reverse complement strand
CTGCCTTCGGCTCAGGTCATGATCCTGGAGTCCCGGGATCGAGTCCCACATCGGGCTCCCTGCTCAGCGGGGGGTCTGCTTCTCCCTCTGACCCTCTTCCCTCTCGTGCTCTCTGTCTCTCATTCTCTCTCTCAAATAAATAAATAAAATCTTAAAAAATAATAAAATAAAATAAAAAATGGCTGATAAGATGTCTACTACCACTTAAATAAGAATCCAAAACAAAATAATGTGATCTTATCTTTGTGAAAATCTGTATACTATTTACATATATTATATATATTTATAATTATATGTATTTATAATTATAATATATGTATAATATAATATATGTATAATATTTATATTACTCTTCTCTTACATTAAAAGAAAACACAATAAATTTACCATTATCTCTGAGTGGTAGGATTAAGGATGAGTTTTATTTTTCTTCATTTTGTTTGCATTTTTAATTGTATGCTGCTTTTGTAATTGAAGTGTGATATCTTACACTGTTGGTGGGAATGCAAGCTGGTACAGCCATTCTAGAAAACAGTATGGAGGTTCCTCAAGAAGTTAAAAATAGAGCTACCCTATAACCCAGCAATTGCACTACTAGGGATTTACCCCAAAGATACAAATATAGTGTATCCGAAGGGGCACCTGCACCCCAATGTTTATAGCAGCAATGTCCACATAGCCAAACTGTGGATGGAGCCTAGATGTCCACCAACAGATGAATGGATAAAGAAGATGTGATACACACACACACACACACACACACACACAATGGAATATTACTCTGCCATCAGAAAGGATGAATACTTACCATTTATGTCGACATGGATGAAACTGGAGGGTATTATGTTGAGCAAACAAAACCCAAAAATCTCTTCTCTCTAAAAGCAAAATAAGTCAATCAGAGAAAGACAATTATTATATGGTTTCACTCATATGTGGAATATAAGAAACAGAACAGAGGACCATAAGGGAAGGGAGGGAAAAGTGAATGAGAAGTCATCAGAGAGGGAGAAAAACCATGAGAGACTCTTTAACTATAGGAAACAAACTGAGGGTTGCTGGAGGGGAGGTGGGTGGGGGGGATAGGGTAACTGGGTGATGGGCATTAAGGAGGGCATGTGCTGTGATGAGCACTGGGTGTTATACGCAACTGATGAATAACTGAACTCTACATCTGAAACTATGTTGGCTAATTGAATTTCAATTTTTAAAAAATGTGTTATTTTTAAAAGATCTATTATTAGTGATAAGTATTAATGAGTTGTATGAAAAATTGAGCTCAAAAAAAAAAAGCATTGGTGCTCAAAATGGGTTAAACAAATGTAAATTGTTAATTGTCTCCTAGCACTCAGAGACTCGTCCACTGTGATGCCCCATGAAGATTAAAATTAAAGCACTAACAAAACTTGAAAAGATGAGGATTTCAGCAGCAGCTCTGAAATGTTCTTAATACAAAACATACACAAAAAGCCATCAATTTGTTTCTGAGATTTTTTTTAAATGACAAATGAGAAACATTATAGTTTTGTTATTAGGTAAAAGAGATTCATTCAATAAAAGCCTTAATATTTACTAAATGGAACTACCTTGAGATTTCCACATAACATAAAAATTAACTTTTCAAATATATGAAAATTGCATATTATACATTTGTGTAATAATAATTCTATGTTGCACAAGCAAGAAGTTTGTCAAAATAGAGAGGTATAACACATTAAACAGCCTCTAACTGAAACCCAGTATAGCTCATTATGTTCTTTCCAATAGCTCTACACTAACTTGATGAACAGAAGGCAGGAACAAGGAAAAGAGCTAAATACAAGCTGAACAAAGCTTGTACAAGGGGAATAATTTGCTGTCAGAGAACAAGAAAGGATGCACATTATTTAAGGTTAAATAGGAACACTAATAAAGAATCAATAGTTTTGACAACTTAGGGCAATTACTCTGTAGAAAAAAAGAGAAAATTATATGAGGTAATAAAAAACATTTCACAATAGTTAGAAATTCAGAGTTACTTGAGTCTCATTTTATTCTAATAAAATATGTAGCAAATCTGTCTACCTGAAGACTGAGAAATAGAATAGCAAACAATGAAAGCATTGAAAATGCAGCATGGAAGACAATTCTAAGAGAAATACCCCAAAAACCATGATGGAGTCCTAATTTTCTCCAGGCTAGAAGGTGTAATCAATATTCTTCCCGACCATTTGATTAAATGATTAAAGAGTTAAAGATGCCCGGATACTAAAAGCTTCACTTGCCTAAGATTAATGTGCATCCTTGCCAGAAAACAGACCATTTCCAAAAATAACGAATAAATGGAACCAACAGAAGCTGGATTGGGCAGTTTTGTTGCCTTATTAAGCAAAGAAGACAAATACTTTCAGAAAAGCCTTTGTCATATGTGGCTTCAGGGCAAAAGCTATCATTTCCCACAAAAAAGAAGCAGTGCCACAGAACAAATCCAGGGGCACAAGTCACATAGAACACAGTGGTGCCTCCGGAGCAAAATGGTGACCTGATACTGGGCAATGCGAAGAAAAAGCTGATGAAACAGATCCACTGACATAAGATAAATGCCATAAAAGGGAACACTTAATTTTAATGTCATTAACTACAAAGGGCTGGACTTTCTACTGACCAAGCTAAGTATCTCAATAAAAAGCATTGCTTAAATACACAAGAGGGATTGTGTGTGTGTGAAAAAAAAGTGAATTATTTTCTTTCTTGTACAATTTACAGCTGTTTCATTAGATAGCTTCAGCATAGAAATCAACTACATTAACAGGCAATCACAGGGTTGGTACAGACAGAGGGTTAGTGAAGTCCCTCAGCAGTCAGCTACAGGATGAAGGTTGAAGGACAAGCCTGCCAAAGTTTCTCTATAATATATCTATCATTAGAGTCGTTCCATGGAATTGAGCCATTGTACCTGTTCAATGCACCTACCAAAGGCAACTAGGAGACACCTGAGGCATTTTAGTTAAGATTGCATTCAGTCCTAAAGATGCTTAAATCATCTGAGAAGGATCAACTTACTTCATGCCACGAGTCTAGGGGGAATCTCTACGGAGCTGATATGTCACCAAGGACCCAGGTCCTTCTATATTTTTGCTCTAACTTTCTTGATATATGACTTTCTTCCTCAAGATCACAAAACAGCATCTGTAAGTTCTATCCCCTATTAAAAAGCTGAAAAATGACAACAACAAAAAGTAACCTGAGAACTCCAGAAACCAGAGTTTTAAAGCTTCCTCTTCCATTCTCCCAGACAAGAGTAAGACTAACTTTGGATGCATGTGATTACTGCCTACATTTGTCTCAGTTGCAGATTTAGAATAAATTGTGCCTCTGAGCTAAAAATGACACTGTAAAGAAGAATCCGTTATAACACCTCACCTTTGGAGATTCTTTAATTTGGAAATTGGGAAAGATCTCTTGGTAAGTGCCAAATGTCTCACAGCCAAGGGTAAAATGCCCATATCTCTTACCAACTAGGGAAAAGGCCAACAGGGTGGGCCTGGAATACTGGCCTACTTTTTAGGACATCAGAGATAACAATAGCAATTACAATAATGTGAGCACTAACTGTACACCAGATACTATATTAAGTACTTTATACTTAGAAATAAGTATATACTTAGTATAGATACTAAGTATACTAAGTATATAGCATATATATTCTAAGTATATACTATATAGTATACTGTATACTTAGAAATAAGCATAAAGTACTTCATTGCATGAAATCTGAGTACTTTGGGGGCGCCTGGGTGGCTCAGTTGATTAAGCGACTGCCTTCAGCTCAGGTCATGATCCTGGAGTCCCGGGATCGAGTCCCGCGTCGGGCTCCCTGCTCGGCGGGGAGTCTGCTTCTCCCTCTGACCCTCCCCCTCTCATGCTCTCGCCCTCTCTCTCTCTCTCTCAAATAAATAAATAAAATCTTAAAAAAAAAGAAATCAGAGTACTTTTCACTGCATGAAATCTGACCAATACCCCTGTGTTTGAGGTACTTTTCTGTTAGCACCGTTTTAAAGCCGCAGTACCTGAGGATTAGGTCTAAGTAACTTGTCAGAATCACACAGCCAGGAGAGGACAGAGCTGAACTTAACCTTAGATTATGTGAGTCGAGTAGGAGGCTGACACTCAAACGTTCGTAGTTCCCCTTTTCAGATGGACTGTGGCAATAGGCCAAACACTTTACTAAAACACCTGTTGCTCTTCCAGAAACTTAAAATATTTTCAGCTGAACTGGAAAAAAAAGGGGGGGGGCAATAAATTGCAAATTCAACACAGACCCTTAGGTTGCAAGAAAAACATTCATCTGTGTAGCACCATCTAGTAGGCCCAGGGATCCTGAGCCACGGGGCTTTAAAACATTTTTTTTTTAATTTAGTTGCTAAAATCTTTTGTATGAACTATTATACCTTCCCATAAATTAAATATGAGCCAATATAAATCACCATCATCAACTTAGCTTAGATATTACATTCACTTCACAACTGTCTATTGCTACAGGAAAAGTCCTTGTTTGATCATCACACCAAAAGGATAAATGCCATTGATGCCTTTTTCATATTAAACAAATACATACTCATAACATGAGAGAGGGCAGAAGCAATAACAAACCAAAGAATATGAATAGTGAAAGTTATTAAAGCCCATGTACCAAACCAAGTTAGAGAGAACATAGTAGTACAATGAAATCTATCCTCATAAAGATAAAAATATCCTTCACTGAGTTCAAACAACATACGGGTGCGTGAAAACTACATGGGTAACATGAGAAGACAGAATTGCTGACACTCCCATAAGTCAGTAAAAACTTGCAGTCATAAAGTGTCACAGGTAGTATCGTGCTCCTTCTGAAAAGTAATAAACATGCCTAATAATTTTAAAGGCTAAAGAACAAGGTCATCCGTCTGGTTTTTATTTGTGTTACTTTGTTCTGGAAGCAAATGGCCTACCGTTTTGTAAGGCCATGACTTCGGAAAGTTGGAACTTGGAAGTTTTTTGTATGTTTGTTTTGGATTGGGTTTTTTCTTTCCTTTTTTTGCTTTCTTTTTATTAAAGTGAAATTCACACATCATAAAGTTAACCATTTTATAATGAGCAATTCAGTGACATTTTAGTATGTTCACAATGTGTGCAACCACCGGCTCTATCTAGTTTCAAAACATCGTCCTCACCCCAAAATAAAACCCTGTACCCACTCAGCAGTTACAACCTACAATACCCTCCCCCCATGCTCTGGCAAACACCAGTCTGCTTTCTGTTTCATTAAAGAACTTATGAAATATGTGTTTTAAGTCTACCCAGAAGTTCTAAGTATTTTTACGAATTTTTATTATATAATCACTAAGTAAAAGGGACAGACTTACTAAATCAAGGAGGTAGCACAATTAAGACTCTGCATTTCTAATGGAATGCCTCCATATTTTTTTCCTTTAGTATTTTTACCCACAAATCAACACAGAGTGCTATATACTCTGGATGTAAATAACCTCTTGTGCTAAAATTAAGAAAGTTGGGAAGGCTGCCCAGGATGATTCTCTATCCTTCTGGATCCTATGCCAGTTGTCTAGAATTTTGTTTGGCAAATTCTGACAAAGACACTATGTGGGCTCCTGAGTGATAATCCTGTACCTCACTTTACAAATGTCAAACCATCCCCCAAAACAACTGTGAGCTACATTGTTAACCATAATATTCTGTGACAGAAAACTACGAAAATAAAACCTGCTACCTTCTAGGCTGGATTCTCCACAAAGGGTATAGGAAATAGTGGTTATAATATAAAACTATCCCCATGTACAGAACACGTGGTCATAACAGCTGTAAGTTCGTGTGAAGGGAATGAAAAAGAACATGCCATTCAAAGACATTCAATCATTCCACAGAAGCTTATGATCTGCAGGCTGGGAGCACAACCTGGTAGAAGTCACTTGGAAGGAGATCAGAAAATAACCACAAATGGGATGCCTGGGTGGCTCAGTCTGTTAAGCATCTGCCTTCAGTTCAGGTCATGATCCTGGGGACCTGGGATCGAGTCCTGCACTGGGCTCATTGCTTAGTGGGGAGCCTGCTTCTCCCTCTGCCTGCCACTCCCCCTGCTTGCACTCTCTCTCTCTCAAATAAATAAATAATCTTTAAAAAAATTTAAATAAAATAAATCTTAATTCTACACGGAGAAGTATTGTGAGATAATAGAAAACATATATATTGGTTTCTGCTCGGTTCCTGGCACAGAACTTCTAAAACCCTTGTAATTTCCTAAGTGAATAAGAGCACTACAAGCATCGCTTGTTCGTTTTGTTTTTTTTTTAAGATTTTATTTATTTATTTGACAGAGAGAGAGTACAAGCAAGGGCAGAGGCAGAGGGAGAGGGAGAAGCAGGCTCCCCGCTGAGCAGGGATCCCGATGCAAGACTCGATCCCAGGATCCTGGGACCATGACCTGAGCCGAAGGCAGACTCTTAACCATCTGAGTCACCCAGGCGCCCAAGCATTGCTTATTCTAATATTTGGTTTTTGACCCTGTCCCTGACACAGTCTTCTAAAACCCTTGTAGAGTAGCCCCCTTCATCTGCCCAAGCTATGTTCCAAGATGCTGGGTGAATGCCTGAAACTACAGATAGTACTAAACCCTATATAAACAGATAGTCCCTGACTTACAGTAGTTTGACTTACCTTTTTTTTTTTAACTTTAAGATGGTGCAAAAAAGATACACATTTAGTAGAAACTGCACTTACAATTTTGAGTTTTGATGCTTTCCCAGGCTAGCAATACGCAGTACAATACTTCCTTGTGATGCTGGGCAGCAGCAACCACAAGAGCAAACAATCAATACACTTAAACCATCCTGGTTTTTACAGTCAAGCACAGAATTCAATATATTACATGAGATATGCAATACTTTATTATAAAGTAGACTTTGTGTGAGATGATTTTACCCAATTGTATGCTAAATATAAGTGTTCTGAGCCCATTTAAGGTAGGCGAGGCTAAGCTATGATGTTCTGTAGGTTAGGTGGTATTAACTGCACTTTCAATTATGGTATTTTCTTTTTTTTTTTTTTTAAGATTTTATTTATTTGACAGAGCACAAGCAGAGGGAGAGAGAGGGAGAAGCAGGTTCCCCGCTGAGCAAGGAGCCCGATGTGGGACTCGATCCCAGGACCCTGGGATCATGACCTGGGCTGAAGGCAGCCGCTTAACCGACTGAGCCACCCAGGCATCCCTCAATTATGGTATTTTCAACTTAAGATAAGTTTATTGAGACATACGCCCACCATAAGTCAAGGAAGATCTGTACTATGTTTTTTTCCTATACCTACATACCTATAATAAAATTTAATTTATAGATTAGACACAATAAGATATTAACAATAATAAAACTGAACAATTATAAAAATATATTGTAATAGTTACGTGAATGTGGTCTCTCCCTCTCTAAATATCTTATTGTACTATATTCACCCTTCTTCATCTTGTGATGATGTCAGATGATAAAATTCCTATGTGACGAAATGAAGTGAGGTGAATGACACAGGCATTATGATGTAGCCTTAACACCACTACTGACCTTCTGACATATGGAGGATCATCTGCTTCCAGGCCATGGTTGACCGCAAGTAACTGAAACCATAGAAAGCCAAACCACAGATAAGAGGGGACTACTCTAAATTCTTAAGTGAGGGACACCTGGGTGGCTCAGTCAGTTAAGCGTCTGCCTTTGGCTCAGGTCATGATCTCAGGGTCCTGGGATCGAGTCCCGTATTAGGGTCCTGAGACTGAGTCCCGTATTAGTCTCCTTGCTCAGTGTGGAATCTGCTTCTCCCTCTGCCTGCCATTCCCCCCTGCTTGTGCGCTCTCTCTCTCTCACGCACACAAATAAATAAATGAAATCTTTTTTAAAAAAATCCTAAGTGATAAGAGCACTAGCAGGATTTTTTGTTCAAATGAGGCAACTCTGGGTGGGCTCCTGGATGGCTTCCCAGATGGTCACCTGAAATACTAAGCCTGATCAGAAGCTTGGAATTTTCAGCTCCTTCCTCTTCCCTACTTCTCTAGAAAGGGGAGTGGGGCTGGAAATGAAGTTAATAACTGATCATGACTACATGAGGAAGCCTCCAATACCCCAGGTTTTGTGGAGTTCTCAGGCTGCTGAACACATCCACACAGGGGAGGGGGGGTGATAGCCCCCAACTCCATGGGGAGAGAAGCTCCTGTGCTCAGGACCCTCCCAGACCTCACCTATGTATCTCTTCATCTAGCTATTTATCTGTATTCTTTATCATATTCTTTAATAAACTAGTAAACATAGGTAAGTGTTTCCCTAAGTTCTGTGAGCCACTCTAGCAAATTAATCAAATCAGAGGAGAGGATCATGGGAATCTCTGATAGAGCCGACAGGTCAGAAACACAGGTGAGATTGGCATCTGAAGTGGGGCAGTCTTGTGGGACTGAGCTCTCGACCTGGGGGATTGTATATTATCTCCAGATATAGTGTCAGAAGTGAGTTTAAATGTAGGACACCAACTAGTGTCACAGAATTGCTGGGTTTGGGAAAACACACAAACATCTGGTGTCAGAAGTGTTGTGAGTATGGCAGCAGTGTGAGGGTAAAGGAGAGATGCAGGTTGGACAAAGAAGGTGGAGCACTGGGATTTTCCCTACTCAAGAGGGAGAGATTGTTTTTCCTAATACGAGTACTCATCTGGTTCCCTGAATTTTCCGGATCCTCTAATTTCCACTCTAACCCTCTTTGTTCTAACTTGGCCATAAGATTCTAAGTAGTCTACCATATATGCATCCCTGCCTCAAGAAGTTTTGAAAGCTTTCTAGTAACTATCACAGAAGAAAGCACGAGTTGACAACTGTAAGTCACAAACTACAATACTGCATAGCCACACAGCCGGTAGAGCAGTTTGCTTATCGCTAGATAAAAGGATCTAAGAAAAGTCTAGGAAGATACATGCAGAATTAAGTAGTCAAGCACCTAATAAATTCAGTTTTTATTTATTTTTTTTTAAAGATTTTATTTATTTTTTAGAGAGCGAGTGAGAGAGAAACAGCATGAGAGGGGAGAGGGTCAGAGGGAGAAGCAGGCTCCCCGCTGAGCCGGGAGCCGGATGTGGGACTCGATCCCAGGACCCTGGGATCATGACCTGAGCCGAGGGCAGACGCTTAACCATCTGAGCCACCCAGGCGCCCAATAAATTCAGTTTTTAAAAGAGGCACTCTATTTTAAGGATATCCCAGGTACATATTTTCATGTTCTGATTGTCTGAACATTATGTTGTCTACTTTCCCAAGATCACCACCAATCTCCAAAATGCCATTCCATCCTTTCCCAATACCTTCCTTCATGTTCCCTGTGTTCTAGACCAGCCCCATCCGAACAATCTTCTGTGATGAAGCAAATGTATTGTATCTGTACTATTCAAGACAGTAGCCACTATCCATTTGTGCCTAGTGAGTACTTGGTTCAACTGAGGATCTAAATTTTGAGTTTAATTTCATTTCAATTAATTGAAATTTAAGTAGCCACATGTGACTAGTGGCTACCATATTGGACAGGGTAACCCTAGACAAAGAGACCTAATTGTCCTTCCCCACCTTTTACTCATTATTCCTTAAATATTTATTGCCCATCTGCTTTGAGCCAGGCGTCATGCTAGGCTCCAGGCAGATAATGGTGAACAAGACAACTCTTTTTTTTTTTTTTAAGATTTATTTATTTTATTTTAGGCGGGGGTAAGAGGAAGAGGGAGAGAATCCTCAAATAGACTCCCCGTTGAGCATGGAGCCTGACGCGGGGCTCCATCCCAAGACACTGAGATCATGACCTGAGCCAAAACCAAGAGGCGGACGCTCAACCGACTGAGAAACCCAGGCACCCCAAGGCAACTCTGTCTTTATGAATGTGAAGACAACTACTGGGGCAACTGGGTGGCTCAGTCATTGAGCGTTTGCCTTCGGCTCAGGTCATGATCCCGGGGTCCTGGGATCGAGCCCCGCATCGGGCTCCCTGCTCGGCAGGAAGCCTGCTTCTCCCTCTCCCACTCCCCCTGCTTGTGTTCCCTCTCTCGCTGTGTCTCTGTCAAATAAATAAATAAAATCTTAAAAAAAAAAAAAAGGCAACTATTACTCAAATACACAAATGATTTCTTGATGCCTAATCATAGTACTATACTTCATCAATTCTAAAATGTTTACTTTTTTTATATATTAACATTTCTAAACTCAGGATGTGTGCCTTACAGCAACAGCCTCTTATGACCACTGCCAGCCAGGCCAGCCAGGCCTGCACATGCAAGACAATAGCCACTGTCCATTTGTGCCGAGTTCTTATTCTTAGTGGCATGACCAAACAACATATATTCAACCCCTCAACATTTAGGCGAACAAATTACATGAGGACCACTTAAATAAAGGAGATGAGTCCCGGACATCATCAGAAAATATTTAGTTAACAACTTCTGGTAAGATCAAGGTATTTATTTGATACCTCCCAGTAAAGTCAAGTACAGATCAGGTGTCCAGTAGCTTGGAATAAAATTCCAAAGACAAGAATGGAGACCCTGTTAAGAAATGCCACATCGGGCGCCTGGGTGGCTCAGTTGGTTGGGCGACTGCCTTCGGCTCAGGTCATGATCCTGGAGTCCCGGGATCGAGTCCCGCATCGGGCTCCCTGCTCGGCGGGGAGTCTGCTTCTCCCTCTGACCCTAACCCCTCTCATGTGCTCTCTCTCATTCTCTCTCTCTCAAACAAATAAATAAAATCTTAAAAAAAAAAAAAAAAGAACTGCCACATCACCAGTGCGCTGAAAAATACAAGGATAAATAATACTGTGTAGAGGAACATGGATATTATCAATTATACATGGAACAGTGATTCAGAAGAGTCAGATTTTAAATTTTAAAACCTATTAGGAATATTATTTTGTTTATATTTTCCTTTTTATAAATGCACAAGAATAAAATATAGCAAAATCCACATTACATAAATCTAAAAGAACTCTCTTAATAGCATGAAATAAAAATTACGAAGAAAAAATCGTATCATGGATTAACTGTGAGTCGGTTTTTTCCTATGACATATAAATTAGTTGAGTGTTTTCCAATATATGCATCTTAAAATCAGTGGAATTTGGTAAATACAATACTGAAGTGGTCATGCTTCCAGTCCTTTTTTGATATTTTCCCCTCTACCTGAAATGCCCTTTTTATTCATCTTTCTGCTCCAGGTCAGAGGCCAACTCATCTCTGATCTTCATGTCTTTTCCATCACTATTAACTTTTTCCTCCCCTGAATTCTCAGAGTACCTTCTCAGGACCTACTACAGAGCACTTAGGATTTCCTTTGTTGTATTATAGTTACTTATGTGTGTTCTTAGCTCCCCCAGCAGAGTACCTGGAGTCTAGACTCCTTAAAGTGCAATTGCATGTCTTGCTCAAATCTTATACCCCACTTAGGATACTACTTTGCCCATTCAAGTATTTAGGAAATGGAGGAAGGTCCTATGATACAAATATAATGTAACAAGGAGAAGCTTAGCATGTCTGACTCCATGTTGCTTCTATTTCTCTTGCTGCTGTGATCTATAGATTAGGAACTTCTGTTTAGCCCTGCACGTAGGCATGTTAATCATCAAGGGAATTTTGCGTACAGCTAAGATTTGCAAAACCGCTTTTTACCTGAAACTACCTTACCAGAGGAGGTAAGAAAAGTAGCTAAGAGTGGACACCAACCCAATTCCTTCAAGACTGAAGAATGATCATAACTTAGGGGGGATTGAAACCATGCTCCATAGAGTTAATGAGGTTGAAACTAACAGGAAATTTAAAGCTTGTGTTTCAGAGAATTGTTTCTGCTTAATCAGCTAGTGTGTCTTTTTGGACCCCACTAACAAATCTACTAGGTGTCTCTGAAGAAGCCTGGATTTAAGGTCAACTAATATGGTTTCAGCCTATGGGCAAGCAAGGCCCTGCACTCCTTACTTGAGATAATGAGCCCATCCAGTTTATACCAGCTCTTGGAGCATGCCCATAGCCCCTTCTCCTTGTCCTAAGATAAACTCTTAATATCAGGGGCTGAATTTTGACTCTTTCTGATACTAAGTCTCCACCCCAAAGTGAATATTGGATGTATGTTACATATATGTTTGCTTAATGCACATGCTCCATCTTTCCTCATAAGTTTCCTATTCCAATTCATAAGTTTCCCCATTCTTGTCATCGATATGTATGGAATCACAACTCCTATGATTATAAAAGATTTTTCTCTCCCCCTTCAGGAAGGCAGATTTGAGTCTTGCCCTCCTGTCTCCTCCTTTGGCTGCTTCTCAAATAAGCCCTTTCCCTGCTGCAAACCTGATGGCTCAGTGATTAACTTTGCTGTAGATGGACTGGGGTTCAGTTATAATAATGTCACACAGATCCCCGTAGAGTGATATAATATCCTTCAGACCTGGAATATGGCACATGCTATTCAGTAGTAAACTTCCAGCTGGGTCAATATATAGCATGAATGAGAGATGCCAAGAACCATTCTGACCAACACATGGGGTGGTCTGGGAGCAATGCCACAAAGGTGTCAGATCTCAGTGCCATGCCCAAAGATCCCCCAAGGGTTAAGCATAGGTAATTGGACACATTTTTTGTGCAAAAGAGATCACCGCTGCTTCTTCCCCAAAGCCCCCAAAATAAAAGTAAAGGAAGTAACATTAATAAACCCTAAATACTAAAGAGCCTGATAAAGGAAATGACAGTAATGTTAACAAATTTTGGAAGCTGGTAAGCAGATGAACAAGAAATTTTCAGGAATGAGAAACAAAGCCTGCCTCATAGGTGGGGTATGACACAGGGGTAACAACAGAAGGCTTTATTGAAATTCTGCATCGAGTAGAGACACGGGTCTCCTTGCAGCAGACAGGTTTACTTCTGGAGAGGCTGAACAGGAGGAGCTCTGTACTCTGGGAAAATCTACCTTGAAATATAATTAAAACAGAGGGGAAAAAGTGGAACTCTGCACTGTGAACAATGGGACCCTTAGCTTCTTTCATTCAGCTCTGAGAATACAGGCTTATATGCCTCTAGAAGGAGATCAGTAAATTCCTCTTTGGGGAAAGTAATCACCCTCTTAAATATAATTCCGGTATTAGCTATTTAAAAAAATAATATTTTTACCATTTTATACATGTATGTATACACATACAGATGTTGTTGAGATCCAATTTGAAATTTGAAAATGCATGAATATCTCCCACTAAATGCTAAGTTCCTTGAAGGATAGATTTGTATCCTATCCATATTTCCAGCCTATAATGTCAATCTTTGCATGTAGTAAGTGCTCAGTAAATATTTGTTAAATTTAAAAAGAAAACTTTTTTTTTGGTGGGGGGGACAGGGTGAGGTGTAGAGGGAGAAGGAGAAAGAGAGAATCCTAATCAGGCTCCACGCCCAGCATGGAGCCCAACTGCTCAGTCCCACAACCCTAAGATCATGACCTGAGCCAAAATCAAGAGTCAGACACTTGATGGACTGAACCACCCAGGTGCCCCTAAACAGAAAACTTCTAAGAATACAATATTTACTGCTATGTATTCAGACATGGAGTTTGATTCTAAACAACCAAAAGCTGTTAAGCAAAAACTTCCTGCCTCCAACTAAAAATCAAAACTAAAGTGGCCATGAGTGTTTACTGAGTTCACAGTGAACATATAACACAAATTTCTTCTCTCAGCATCCCCCCGGGGTAGTGATCTGAAGCCCAATGTGCATGCTCTGATGAGACTGTAGTGTTAATCTTCATAGTCAAAGCTGAAGGTTTAATGGTTGGTGCCTACACAATCCGAAAAACTCTATCATATTCTCTGCAGCCTGTTTAGCAATATTATGACAGGCTTATAAAAACATTTATAAATGAAGTTTTAAATGTGTGTCACTGACATTTCAATTGAAAAATAAAAATGAAATTAAAAACTGGGGGCACCTGGGTGGCTCTTGGTTAAGCATTTGACTTCAGCTCAGGTCATGATCTCAGGGTCCTGAGATCCAGCCCAGTGTTGGGCTCCCCACTCAGTGGAGAGTCTCTTGTCTCTCTCCCACTGCCCTTCCCCCTGCTTGTGCGCTCTCTCTCTCTCTCTCTCAAATAGATAAAATCTTTAAAAAAATAAATTAAAAATTTTTTAAAGTTCTTGAAATTTTTCTGTTTTCTTTTCCTCAGATATAGTTCAACCAATTGCATTAGATGTTATTACTATAAAACAGGTAGGCATGATAACTTAGTATTAAAAAATACAGAAAATTTTTCACAAGATAAATGTTGGAAAACATCGTACTTTACTTCCATAATTTTATGACATTTCCTAGCAAAAAAGGATGGCTCAGACTCGACTGATTTTATGCTATCAGTTATGGGGAGACATCTATGGTTTTCATCATTATCCATTAATATTAGGGGTTGATAAGCATCACTAAGGGATTTTAAGGTTTTATAAAGCAATTAGAGCTTTGGGAGTACTCCACAATGCTGTGCATATACCAAGAGTTGGCAACAGTTTGACAACCAGAGGAATTGGTGCCTTTTTCAGATTGAAATCATGGCAGGTCCAGAAACTGATGCCCAATTCCATTTCACCGGTATCAAAAAATATTTCAACACTTACACTCGCACACGCAGAACGAATTGTGTACTGGCCGCACAAGGAGGCATTGCTTTGATGGTCTTATACTTCAAGTAAGATCTAAAAAGAAACACCAGCTGTAAAGCAAAATAAACAGATTTTAACCTGTACCTCATCTGTTAAGTTCCCATGCCTGGAGAAGCTAATGTCAACCCATCACGTGATACTCAATTTGTACAAGAAATTATGAACCTGGGGGAAAAAAAGAGTTGGCAACAGTTCAACAATGGGGTGGCCAAATCACTGACCTCTTTTCTTTAGGCAGAGGTATGATAGAGAGTGGCAATAAAGGGAAAAAGGCAGAAGCCAAGAATCTTTTTTCCATAGATGAGATCAGCTTCACTTAGGGAATCAACGTTCACATTATGATGCAGGGTTGGGAAACAACAATTTCAAAACAAAGGATATGTCCGGGCGGGCAACTGTAGTTGATCCTCACAACAGACTTGCCAGTTTGGTATTTTCACCTCCACCTGATGCCCAGGGAGCATGAGTAAGAGCCCCGACTCCTGGTGACCGCCTTGAGAACCCTGTTCCCTCACCCTCGGCAGCCTGTGTGCTGAGACCCAGCTGAGGCTTGCTTCTCTGTGAGCAGTCACGTACCAACAGCCCCTCTGAACCCTGCCTTCTTTTCCTGTCTCCCCATGAAAGACTCCACTTCTCCAGCAACTCACCAGGGAAAGGCTGCTCGTCGTTCCATTATCCCTCAGTGCTGAGAATGGTATAGGAGACTCCCCACTCACAACGCCTCTTCAGACCATTACTCCTCCTCCCTCACAGAAAAGTCACTGCCCCTATGCGGTGCACGCCATCTACCACACTGTCCCTGGCTTTCCATGACCCTGTCATCTACCCATCTCTGAGTCAGAGCCATCAGAGACGACTTCAGCGAGGATCCCCGTATTCCACTCTAACTGCTGAAGAATGATGCAGAAGAGAAAGCGAGTGTCACCCTGGGTACACTGGGAACCACCTGCGTCTTGGAGTACGATCAGCTTTGGCATGTGTGTGTGCCCGTTTGCTAATGACTGAGCCGGACAATATAGTCAAGGATCTGGAATGAATTATATTTCACTAATATAAACTATAGAAATTCAAGTTTCTAATGGCCAGCAATATCTGGAAAAATTAGATGGACTTTCTTCAGTAGTATCAGTAACCTTGCTATCATCAAGATATGGCTAAAATCAAGGGCGCCTGGGTGGCTCAGTTGGTTAAGCGACTGCCTTCAGCTCAGGTCATGATCCTGGAGTCCCAGGATCGAGTCCCACATCGGGCTCCCTGCTCAGCAGGGAGTCTGCTTCTCCCTCTGACCCTCCCCCCTCTCATATGCTCCCTCTCTCTCATTCTCTCTCTCTCTCAAATAAAAATAAATTTAAAAATCTTTAAAAAAAAAAAAAGATATGGCTAAAATCAAACTATCACCTACCACCTGATATATTGCCATTTCAGGACCCAGGCAGGTGGCCAAGCAGGGATGATAAGAGAATGACTAGTTGACAGCAGCCTGGCAGCAGTAAGAGGCAATGAGGAGACTTCAAATGCACCCTCACAAGAGCAGCACTTCCCCCCTCCCCTCAGATATCCTCTATGTTGCCCCCACTGCCCTGAGGTAGTATCAATCACTAATATCCTAAAATATCATCCTTTCTTGGCCACTGTTCCTAGTCAGGTTCTATGAAATTATCTATTTCTGCTTTTCATAAACATCCTAATGACCCCATTCCTTGTAAATCTGCAAGTTCTAATCTTCAGTTCTTAGCTCAAAAATTACAAAGTAAGGGGTGCCTGGGTGGCTCAGTCGTTAAGCGCCTGCCTTCGGCTCAGGTCATGATCCCAGGGTCCTGGGATCGAGCCCCACATCGGGCTCCCTGCTCCACGGGAAACCTGCTTCTCCCTCTCCTACTCCCCCTGCTTGTGTTTCCTCTCTCGCTGTCTCTCTCTCTGTCAAATAAATAAATTAAAATCTTTAAAAATAAAAAAAAATAAAAATTTCAAAATAATTCCCTACTTGAAAAAAACAAATCAAATGTACAATATGGTCTTCTGGTGGGGGGAAAGAATAACGTACATGTTATATGCTCACAGACAAGCATTTAAATGACATTGCTGGTTGCCTACACCACAGCTATCCTCTCCTGCCTCCATCTCAACGTGTATTCATGTTTTCCCTACATAGATCATGTGACTCAGCAGAAATTGACCCTATTCCACCTTCAGGGGTGGATTCTGATTAGTCCAATCTGATCATGGTAACCCAATCCCCCTCATCAGTGATGGGTCAGGAATCCAGCCTTAAACCAATCAGCATGTGGCAGTGCTCCATAATGCTATCGGCCCAGAGATGAGCACAAGATTTAAGCTGATCCAAATGATTCCATGACTGAAGTAAGTTTTCTCCCTCTCTGACCCGCTATGAACAAGGAGGCATGTGACCCAGATGCTCTGAGAGCCATCCAGTCACCATGAAGAAAGCTATCTGAAGACCGGCCAACATATGTAGGAGGCAGAACTAAAAAAAAAATAATCACACGAATCTGACCTGCCCTGATCATATTGTGCCTGGAGACACCCTACCCCAGACTTCCTGCAATTAAGGTAAGAAATATCCTCATAAATTTAGCTAGCTTGAACTAAGTTTTCCCTCACTTGCAGCTAAAAAGATCCTGATTGGTACAGATGTATATGCTACGGATGTTTTATGAATAAAGACAGTTATACATTTAAAGGAAATATCTGTAGGCCACCTACCAAACAGAGCAACATTTCACCTCTAGTGAATGGCACTGGGGTGAGGGTGTGGAGGCTGATATTGGCAATGGGGGAGCTTTATGTTTTACATTATATATTGCTACTCTTTATTCTCACAGTCAGTACAATATTTAATAAAAACATTTCTTAGGAAAGTAGGGTGAGGAGATTGACTAGTAGATCTTTCAAGAACACTTCCACACCCTAATATTAGACCTTTTTCTTTATTATTATTCTAAGTGGCTTATCAGTTATATAAAACTACCAATTATAAGAGGGAAAGCCATCATAGCAAGGTTTATTGTGTCTGCCCAATCCAAGCATCTGTTCTCTGAGAAATATCCCACCTGAATGTCTCTTTGTCCCTTCCCTTCTCCTCCACCTTCTCCTCACACACTCCTCCACCTTATCCTCACACACATACACACACACACACACACGGCCCCCAAAAGCTATATTTTTACTGTAGATCCTGCTCTCCTGGCCACAGCCTCTTAGCCTGGTGATAAACACCTGACCCAGAGATGCTTCCTACCCTTAGATGAAAAGTTTCTCTTCTACTATTAGTCACACAGAAGAAGAACTACTTAAATTTCAGCAGCAAGAATTTAGATTAGACATAAAGAAGAACTTCCTGGTCTAGTTGCTATGAGATAGTAAGAACCTTCATGATCACAGTATGTGGTTCACTTCCAGGTTTTTTACCAATTATTTATTTCTCTTTAGTTTTGAATAACACAAGCCACCCTAATTTTGCTTGAATCCTCCTTATAAACTTTCTTCTTGCTTAAAGAATTAGCAATGTGTTCCTGATAATTGCAACCAAGGGTCTTAAGTAAGACAACTAGAAAACAGAAGTTTAAGTGTTTACTTAATAGTTATATAACTGGGGGTGCCTGGGTGGCTCAGTCGTTAAGTGTCTGCCTTCGGCTCAGGTCATGATCCCAGGGTCCTGGGATGGAGCCCTGCATCGGGCTCTCTGGTTCTTGGGGAGCCTGCAACTCCCTCTGCTTGTGTTCCCTCTCTCGCTGTCTCTCTGTCAAATAAATAAATAAATAAATAAATAATCTTTAAAAAAATAGTAATTGATATCCAGGTTTTTCAAAACTCCAGAGAGAGGCATATCCAGTGGAAGGCATAAATAGAAACACCTGTTTGCCACCACAGGGATGGATGGTTGCAGCTCCTAACTACATACAGCTTTTCAATGCCGGGGTGATGAAATAAGAGCCATCCCAAAGAAGACAGGGTGGGGCTTAAGGAAACTAACGGTTGTGCCAGGTACGGCTTTTAGAAATAACTAAAAAGAAAAACCATGTTTAACCTCAGGTACATTTTATAACCTACCTCATTTCAATAAGGATTTGAAGGAGGGCTACACAAATACATAGCAGATCATGATGGTTAATTTTATGTGTCAACTTGGCTGGGGCATAGTACACAGCTATTTCATCAAATGTTATTCTAGATGATTCTGTGAAGGTGTTTTTAATGCGATTAATATTTACATCAGCCGACTAGAAGTAAAGCACATTATCCTCAATAATGTGGCTGGGCCTCATCCAATCAGTTGAAGGTCTTAAAAAAAAAAGATTGACCTGGATGGACCTGAAGGGTATTATGAAATAAGTGAGAGAAGTCAGACAGAGAAAGACAAATACCATACGATTTCACTTAGGTAGAATCTAAAAAACAAAACAGGGGCGCCTGGGTGGCTCAGTTGTTAAGCGTCTGCCTTCGGCTCAGGTCATGATCCCAGGGTCCTGGGATCCAGCCCCACATCAGGCTCCCTGCTCAGTGGGAAGCCTGCTTCTCCCTCTCCCGCTCCCTCTGCTTGTGCTCCCTCTCTCACTGCGTCTCTCTCTGTCAAATAAATAAATAAAATATTTTTTAAAAATAAAAAAAACGAATAACCACAAAAAGAAGAATCAGACCTATGAATACAGAGAACTTGTGGTTGCCAGAGAGGTGGGGGGGGTGGGGAATGGGTGAAGGGGAGTGGGAGATACAGGCTCCCAGTTATGGAATGAAAAGTCACGGAATAAAAGAGCATAGAGAATATAGTCAACAATATTGTAATACCATTCAATGGTGACAGATCGTAACTACACTGGGGTGAGCCTAGCATAACATATAGAATTACTGAATGACAATATTGTACACCTGAAACTAATGTAACATTGTGTGTCAACTATACTCAAATTTAAAAGAAGAATGATAATAAAATAAAATAAAAAAGACCGACCTCCCCAAAGAAGAGGGAATTCTGCCAAAAGACTGCCTTCAGATTTGAACTGCAGTATCATCTCTTCCCTGAGTCCCCGGCCTGCCAGTCTACCCTGCAGATTTTGGACCTGTCAGCTTCCACAATTACCTGAGCCAGTTCCAAGAAGGAGAAAAAGAGAGAGACAGAAACAGAGACAGAGGCAGAGAGAGAAGAAGAGAATGGATGTCTGAATTACTTACCTATCACATGAATGCTTTCTTGGATTATACATACAGTTGTTTAATGTGGTACAGATACAGTCCAGACTTTTATATTAGCTCTAGACCGGGCCATAGGACGGGGACAATCTTTTACATTGGTACTGAATACAGCATTATGAACTTCATTAAACCTTTTTATCAAGGAGGATTATAGAATGGCTGCAAATTTAAAAGACTTCCTAGCTGTTTGGGGAAATTATTATTTCCAATATAAACTTTTCCATTCCAACAAGCTATTATTTTTTCAATTCTGAAATTATATTTAAAATATGTATAAAAATTATATTTCATATATACATATAAGAATTGCTCCCACTCAACTTCATCACCATCACTTTTTTACTAATTGCCTTGTTTACTTGAATTACTTATTCAAAACAGCATTTGATTATTCAAAATAATATTGCTCAATTTTAATTGAATCCTCAAGCAAGCCAGCATGCAGCTTCTCAGCTTGCATGGTAATTCATCAATACATTCATTATGCATTTCTTCTGGATAGGACATGGATTAAAATGAGAGATTTGGTGGAAGCTATGTCTACTTCAGGCAGAAAAAAGGAGGAACAAAATACACATATAAAGAGATTTTTTTCTAAGAAGTCTAAATGCTCTACAGTATCCTATCAGTTATTTTCAACTTTATAGGGCACCTTTACTCTAGAGAGTTAAAAACATCTGTCTGTACCCCAGAGAGTGACATTTTTATCTACAACCAAGGGGTGAATGACTTGAGGCCCACAACAGCTAATTAGTTGGTCCAAAGCCACAGACTGTTCAGTGCAAAAGACTCTTCCAGAACCCAAAAGGGCCAAACTCCTTCCATGGTCAGTGCACTTTCTGTGACTTATACCACACATTTTTATGTTTATAAAAGTAATTAGAAGGACTACAACTGCATTTCCATAGATTTTTTATGGTATCAGCACTTGCAAACTGACAGAAGGAGCAGAATTCTGCTCTACATTTAGAAGTGGGTTTTTTGCAGGGTGTTTGTGATTGTTTTGTTATGGATTTGAATGCCTCTAGGCTAGCATACACTTCCCAGGCCACCAGAATCCTTGCAACTGACTAAAGTCTTATCTGCACTTCACTCTTTTTAGATGCTCTGCTAATGCTGAAGGCCTTTGAGCTTGGGTCCTTGATCTATATGGACTAGGTTCTCTATTTCCAAATTTAATCCTTTTTTTTTTATCTTGGGGGCAGGGACAGAAGGAGAGGGAGAGAGAATCTCAAGCAGACTCCCTGCTGAGTGGGGAGACCGGCAACGTGGGGCTCAATCTCACAAGCCTGAGATATGACCTGAGCCAAAATCAAGAGTCAGACGCTTAATCAACTGAGCCACCCAGGCACCCATCCAAATTTAATCCTTATTGTACTTCATTTAAAACCATTTCTTCCTTTTTAAGTTTTTTATTGTCATTCCTTAAATCTTTTAACCCAGTCTCACTTTCATAAGTGTTATCAAATGTATTCATTCAGCAAGTAGTTACTGTATCCTTACTAGTATGGTCTAAATCAACAAAAAGACAAGGCAGCCTACTGCCTTGGGAGAAGAGATTTGCAAGTGATATATCTGATAAGGGGTTAACATCCAGAATATATAAAAAATTTATAAAACTCAAAATCAAAAATAATAATTTGATTAAAAATGGGCAGAGGATCTAAATAGACATTTTTCTAAAATCATACAGATAGCCAACAGACACATGAAAAGATGCTATCACTAATCATTAGAGAAATGCAAATCAAAACCACAATGCGGTATCATCTCCCACCTGTCAGAATGGCTAAAATCAAAAACTCAAGAAACAACAAGTGTTGCTGAGAATGTGGAGAAAAAGTAATCCTTGTGTACTGTTGGTGGAAATGCAAATTGGTGCAGCCACTATGGAAAACAGTATGGAGGCTCCTCAAAAATTTAAAGATAGAATTACCATATGATCCAGTAATTCCACTACTGGGTATTTACCCAAAGAATATGAAAACACTAATTCAAAAAGATATGCACCCCTGTGTTTATTACAGCATTATTTACAATAGCCAAATTATGGAAGTAGCCCAAACATCCATCAGTAGATGAATGGGTAAAGATATAATGGAATATTATTCAGCCATAAAAAAAGAATGAGATCTTGCCATTTGCAACAACATGAATAGACCTAGAAGATATAATGCTAAGTGCAAAAAGTCAGAGAAAGACACTCTGATTTCACTCATATGTGGAATTTAAGAAACAAAATAAATGAGGGGCGCCTGGGTGGCTCAGTCAGTTAAGCATCTGCCTTCGACTCAGGTCATGATCCCAGAGTCCTGGGACAGAGCCCCAAGTTGGGCTCCCTGCTCAGCAGAGAGTCTACTTCTCCTTCTCCATCTGCCCTCCACCTGCTTGTGCTCCATCTCTCAAATAAATAAAATCTTAAAAAAAAGAAACAAACAAAACAAATGAGCAAAGAAAAAAGAGACAAACAAAAAAATAGACTCAAAGACAGAGAACAAACTAGTGATTGCTGAAGGGCAGGTGGAGGGAGAATAGGTGAAATAGGTAAAAGGGATTAAGAGTACACATATCATGGGGCGCCTGCATGACTCAGTTGATTAAGCGTCTGCCTTCAGCTCAGGTCATGATCCCAGGGTCCGGGGATTGAGCTCCACGTCAGGCTCCCTGCTCAGTGGGGACCCTGCTTCTCCCTCTCCCTGCACCCTGCTCGTGCTCTGTCTCCCTCTCAAATAAATAAATCTTAAAAAAAAAAAAAAAGAGTACAAGTATCATGATGAGCACTGAGAAATGCATAGAATTATTGAATCATTACAGTGTATACCTGAAACTACTATAACACTATATGTTAATTATACTTCAATTGAATGACAAAAAAGAAAAGGATATAGTCCCCAAAAGTTTTTGCTAAGACCCAAACTGAATACATACTCACTTATACTATATCAGCTGTGCTAGATTTTAAAGTATTTTTTTCTTTTGCATTATCAAATGATGTTTCTATAACTAACAGCTTTGTGGAACAAGTATCTTTTTTAGGAGTCTCCTTTCATTTTAACTTTCACCAGAATAGCTAGCGTTTCAAGAAATGTGCTTCTCAAGACTTGTTTTGCAAGCAGACCCTACTCCTTTTTGCAAACAAGTCTTACCACCTTCCTCCCTTTCCCACCATCCTTAACCACATTCATTACAGGTCACGTTATAAGTTGGAATAGAAAACAAACTCACATGAAAAAAAAGTGTTCAAACTTTAAATTCTTACATATTTTAGATCATTGGTTCCCAAGTCCATCTGCTCGTCAAAATCATTTGGGGAATTTTTTGTGTGTGGAGGGGGTGGTGATTAATGTAGATTCCAGGGCTCCACTCCAGACCTATCTCAAAATAGAATCTTGAAAGTAGGGCTCAAGAATCTACATTTAAAATAAAATTTAGTATCTTAAAAAAAAACCTCCCCAGTTGATTTTGAAAAGTAGCTGGACTTGGGAGCCACTGTTATAAACTATAAGGACTTAAGAAATTCCGAAACCATAAATCTGTCATGGCTGAGTAGTCAGGGAAATCTCCATGGCAGAAGTGGGATTTGCCTGAGCCGAGTAGAATGTCAAATAGAGTAGACTGCACACTGACAGGCAGGGAAAGGGCACAGGGTTCTCCAGGAATGAGTAATAATATGACAAAGGTAAGAGGCAACATAAGCCGGTATATCAGCTCTATGAGCTGATTAGATTCACCAGCAAGCAGAGATGGTGCAGGGAGAAGTGGTAAGAAATAGGTCAGATAAGCAGGCACCTTACAGTTAGTTTTAGTAAGTAATGGCTCAAGATTCAAGATAGATCAATGTGACACAAAGAACAGGAGAAAGGAAGTCATGACCCTCCCTGAGTTTTAGCCCTGCTCTGAACTAACCAGTAAAAGCCCTGAGACAGGGATTCTGGGTTATGATTCTGAGCAAAAGGAGAGTTTGTCCCCATCTGTGATTCTCAGTAAAATGAAAAGACAGGACTAAATGGCATCTGAGATTTCTTACACATCTAACCTTTATGATTCTATTTAGAAGTCCCACTATTTCATCATTTCCAATGAATCCTTTTAAGCATTCTTTGCTGTTCTTTGAATTTTACTCCCATCCCTTATGGAGAGAATAAATCAC
Organism: Neomonachus schauinslandi; assembly: GCF_002201575.2. Classification (NCBI taxonomy): domain Eukaryota; kingdom Metazoa; phylum Chordata; class Mammalia; order Carnivora; family Phocidae; genus Neomonachus; species Neomonachus schauinslandi. The sequence continues at coordinate 57,456,449 of NC_058411.1, read as the reverse complement.
CCAGTAATGTGAGCAATGGCAGGTGGTATTTTCATTAATCTCACGGTAGGAAGTCCTGCGTCTACATTCTAGTAACAATCAAGCTGGAACAATACACACCTTTCTCCAAGGCTTGCTCTACAGACTTTGTGACCTTAATACCAATTTTTTTTTGACTGAGATAAGGCCTTAAAACAGACCTAAAATGGATTCATATGCCACCTTGACCTAAAAGAATAAAAGTCTGTAGCAAATAACATGTTAGACAAATCTGATGTGATAAGCATATCTGCAGTAGTAGCCATTCTTCCCAAAGGACTTAGTGATATATGAAGACTAATATACTCATGGGATAATAAAGACTACACCCTCTATTTCCAAGTACACTTGATACAACCCCAAATCAATTTTCTCCTCTTTTGAAGTTAGTTCCAATCTGTCAAGATCCATCCCTCTTTGGCCTCATCTCCAGCCATGTCCCTTTTTCTGTCATACTATTTAATGACGACCTCTGCAAATCACACACATGAAGATTCCACGGAAGATGAAATGTCGTTGCTGAGATAGAGAATTCAGTATTACCCACTTTAAAACTGTCTTGCTGAAAGCTGATGAGATTATTCTCATAATTCTGGGGAATAATTCTTTTGTTATTTTCCATAAAGTATAGAATAAGGTCCAAAAAGGATTTCAAGGACAGAGGAATTATGATAAAGGTCTACAAACAAATCAAAAAGCAAGATGAAGTTAAGAAAGCCTCTTTTCCTTAAGTCTACTTAGTGCTAGGACTCTGTACTATATTAGGGATCTCTGATGGTTTATCTGAGTTCCAAATAAAAGACTTACAGGTTAAAAGACTTACAGGTTAAAAGCTGTAGAGGATGGGGCGCCTGAGTGGCTCAGTCGTTAAGCGTCTGCCTTCGGCTCAGGTCATGATCTCAGGGTCCTGGGATCAAGCCCCACATCAGGCTCCCTGCTCAGCAGGAAGCCTGCTTCTCCCTCTCCCACTCACTCTGCCTGTGTTCCCTCCCTCGCTGTGTCTCTCTCTGTCAAATAAATAAATAAAATCTAAAAAAAAAAAAAAAAAAGCTGTAGAGGAAATAGAACAATTTACTCGGAAAGCCCGAGTTCTGTTCCTTTTATATGATTTGTGTCCTGACAAAGGATCTATTTAAAAGCGGTGCCAGGGGGCGCCTGGGTGGCTCGGTCAGGGTCCTGGGATCGAGCCCCGCATCTGGCTCCCTGCTCAGCAGGAAGCCTGCTTCTCCCTCTCCCACTCCCCCTGCTTGTGTTCCCTCTCTCGCTGTGTCTCTGTCAAATTAATTAATTAATTAAATAAATTTAAAAAAATAAAAGTGGTGCCAGGAGGTAGTGGAACTGACTTCCTATTAAAAAAAAATTCCCATCATTAACATCATTAACAAATCCTTAATAGTTTACTGACCCATGTTTATTATAATTAGAATAATTTATATGTAACAGAGTTTCAAAAACAAGCCAGCTAGTGCATAAGGAAAATGTTACAAAGCAAAATCTAGTATAGACTTGTTACAGTGGACATAAAGCTGACCACATATGCGATAAACAATGTTCTTTTTTTTTTTATTAAAGATTTTTTATTTATTTATTTGAGAGAGACAGAATGAGAGACAGAGAGCACGAGAGGGAAGAGGGCCGAGGGAGAAGCAGACCCCCCGCCGAGCAGGGAGCCCGATGTGGGACTCGATCCCAGGACTCCAGGATCATGAGCTGAGCCGAAGGCAGTCGCTTAACCAACTGAGCCACCCAGGCGCCCAACAATGGTCTTTCTTAACTGCAAATCATCAGAGATAGGTTTACGGATAATCAGATTTGGACTAGACTTTGGGGGATCAGCACAGTTAAAGACCTTAATATTTTGAGGTACTCCCTGAACATCCTGTCAATTCGACCACCTAAGTGAATTTTGCATTTGTCCTCTTCTCTCCGTCTGCTCTACCACTGCCCCATTTCCAGCCACCATCATCTCTCACCTATATGCCTGCTACAGCCTCCTTTCTGTTTCCTCTTTGGCCCAATCCAATCTATTGATTGTGCCAGCCTACTTACCATTCCTGGAACCTACCAAGTGCTTTCCACCTCATTGCCCTTGTCTGTAGCTTTCACTGCTGTAGTATGTCTGGCATATTAGCTGCCCAATAAATATATGTTGAATCAATGAATAATTGTTTCTTCTTCTGGTTTATAAGTTCCACAAGAACAGAGATCATATCTGTTTAATTCCCTCACTCTATTCCCAGAAGCCAGCACAGGACTTAAGACCTAGTGGGCATTCCATAAATTTCTACTGAAAGAAAAGAAGGAAGGAAGGAAGGAAAGAAGGGAGGAAGGGAAGAAGGAAGGACGGGAAGAAGGGAGGGAGGAAAAATTGAGCAAATACCAAGTCTGCTACATGAGTTTTGCTCTAAGAACATGTTATTATCCTCATCATTATTATGATAATTCTTAGGTCCTTTGGAAGCACATAATACCACAGTGACATATCATGGAATAAAACAGGAAAGCCTGTTTGGCCCTATTAGAATTGTTTTATAAACATCTGACAAAATGTGCTGTTCTGAAAAACAACAAATAGCAATAAAAATTTCATAATTGCACCTAAATTACCCCCAAAGCATTATCAGTAATACCTATGGTCTGTATTTCCAAACGCTACCTAATAACTAAATATGCATGTTTTCAGCCATGTTGACAGCTTTAAACTTGAATCTTAAGAACGACTAGGCACATGATAGAAACTATCTTATAACAACCACATACAGTAGTTTGATTTCTATGAAATAATTGCATATGCTCAGAGAAACATCATGTTTCTAATGCTGGAGGTAATATTACTTCAGTGACACTATCCAAATGAATTGTATTTCTTGTTTAGTACAGCAAGAGATATGCCATTATCTGTTGGATTTAACAAACATGTATCATCCAGGCTGTTTCATATTTAGTACCCCAGGGTACACAATGCAGTAATAATGTATTATGAAAGGAAAATTGTTTTGCACTCTTCCTTGCAAATTATTCTTTCTATCCCATTCTCCATGTGTTCAGAGATTTTTTTCTTTTAAAAAAAACATAACATTTTGAAGCCTAGAGATGTGCATGGTACTTGACCAAGGTTAATAACAAAATCGTACTTTGTTAGCCCACTAGGAACTTCTAATACAGTATAAAAACAATGTAAACACAGAAAAGAGCTGCAAAGACCATTTTTGGGTAAAGAATTTACAAACATATCATATACTTTGTGGGGTGTATGTAAGGTCTACAACCTTGGCCTCATTCACCACAATAGAAATTTTAACCTCATAAAGAACATCAACTACTGGGGCTCCTGGGTGGCTCAGTCGTTAGGCGTCTGCCTTCGGCTCAGGTCATGGTCCCAGGGTCCTGGGATCGAGCCCCGCATCTGGCTCCCTGCTCGGTGGGAAGCCTGCTTCTCCCTCTCCCACTCCCCCTGCTTGTGTTCCCTCTCTCGCTGTCTCTCTCTCTCTCTCTGTCAAATAAATAAATAATCTTAAAAAAAAAAAAAAAAGAACATCAACTATTTTTCTCAAATCAGAAAAACAAAAACTGAATGTACTTTAAGGTAAAAAAATATATGTAACTTGAATAAAGGAAGTTGGAACTAAAATTTCCTAACTGAATACCTGTGATTTTGTTTTAAGAGTACTGGTCCAGGGGCTCCTGGGTGGCTCAGTCCGTTGAACTTGCAAGTCCGGATTCCGGCTCAGGTCATGATCTCAGGATCGTGGGATCGAGCCACACGTCAGGCTCTCAGCTGGGCACAGAACCTGCTTAAGATTCTCTCCCTCTCCCTCTGCCCCTCCCACCCCTATCCCCTCCCCCCCCCCCCCCCCCCCCCCCCCCCCCACATTCTCTATCTCTAAAAAAAAAAAAGGAGTACTGGTCCAGTTTTTATGAAGCAAGATTTCTCTGAGAACAGTACACTGCCATTGCCATCTCGGGCGTTAGTTCTGTGGGATTATAGTTGACCTTAATGATTCTCTTTGCTGTCAATTTTTATGATTAATTTGATAGATCTTCTTCTCATATGTTAATAATACAGACCTTCCATTACAGCAAACTATCCAGTTTCATTCTTTGCTTTTCTTCCTGACCATTAACAACAACAGTGTACATGGTTTCCTAAAATTCAGTAGCTTACAAATTAGGCTCTTTATACCAATTTTAATTTCTTCTAACTAGAGAGAAAAATTGCAAAATACAAAAGAACTCTAAACAACACCGTTACCACAGTCGAGTCAAACCGAGCCCCCGTCCCCATCATGGCAGGAACTGGCCAAACGGCCACAGCAAGGCCTGCAGCTCATGGTCCCTGGGCCCTGGGACCTGGGGATAAGTTCAGCTGCAGAAAAGGCATACAAACAAACAAACAAAATAAAATAATACCAATATTCTGCCTTCTAGTTAATCCCTGATAACATTTTTGTCATCCTTTTCTACTTAATGTATTTAAGTAGTCATTCATGCAATTAATCAACAAATATTTATTGATTGCCTACTATGTGGTAGTCATTGTTCTTGGTATTGGCAATATTACTATGAACATAACAGCTAAAATGTCTGCTCCCATGGAACTAACATACTGGCAATGGAAATAGATAATAAATAACTATATAATATGGGAATGTAAGGATTTTAGCTAAGTAGTGTAATTTACAGAAATAGGAACACCAGGAAAGGAAAACATTGAGAGAATCACAAGTGTGATTTTAGATGTATTCAGTTTACAAGGGCCATTAGTTCATCTGAGTTGTGATGTACCATATTGTTTCTGATGGTTTTTCATCTGCTTTTCCACTTGGCCTTTTATGGGTACTTTCCCATTCAAAAATACATATTTCTGGGGTCCCTGGGGGGCTCAGTCAGTTAAGCATCTGCCGTCGGCTCAAGCCATGATCCCGGGGTCCTGGGATCGAGCCCCACATTAGGCTCCCTGCTCGGCGGAGAGTCTGCTTCTCCCTCTCCCTCTGCCCCATGGCTTGTGCTCTCTCTCTTGCTCTCTCTCTCTCTCAAATAAATAAAATCTTTAAAAATATATATATTTCTATTTGCTGATCTTAAAAACCTACCTAGAAAATCTACCTGTTCCTGAATATTTGTCTTTTTTATAATTAGAAATAAGAGTTATGAGATATTCTTTACATGCATATTTTATTTTATTTTATTTTTTTATTTGACAGAGACATAGCGAGAGAGGGAACACAAGCAGGGGGAGTGGGAGAGGGAGAAGCAGGCTTCCCGCCGAGCAGGGAGCCCGATGTGGCGCTTGATCCCAGGACCCTAGGACCATGACCTGAGCCGAAGGCAGATGCCTAACGACTGAGCCACCCAGGCGCCCCTACATGCATATTTTAGACATGCCTATTTATTTTGTTATAGCATATCCTAAACATGAAAATACTTGATCAAAGAATAAGCACATTTTAATGCTTTTGTTTTTTATTGGTCAACTTTTTCTCCAGAAAGATTATGTCAATTTTGTCACTGGTTTGCCACTAAGTATTTTATCTTTTCTTCTTTAAAAAACAAAGCATTTCTTGGGCGCCTGGGTGGCTCAGTTGGTTAAGCCACTGCCTTCGGCTCAGGTCATGATCCTGGAGTCCCTGGATCGAGTCCCGCGTTGGGCTCCCTGCTCAGCGGGGAGTCTGCTTCTCCCTCTGACCCTCCCCCTTCTCATGCTCTATCTCATTCTCTCTCTCAAATAAATAAATAAAATCTTTAAAAAAATAAAAATAAAAAAATAAAAAACAAAGTATTTCTTTTCTATGTTTGATATAGTACAGAAATTAAAGCTAACATTTATTGAGAAATTATTGCCTCCCAAATGCCATGCATTTACATGTATCATTTCATTTGAAAGTTAAGATATCAAAGTTTTAAAGAGTTAATAAGTCACCATCAGCTATTAAGTCAGGGCTAACATCTGAACTCGAGTCATCTGGTTTCATAACCTTGTTTCTATTAAATCCAACACTATATGCAACTTAATTAATAATTGATAATTAGTGTTTAACAATGTGATATTAATATATTTTTATATGTTTACTGGGTTTTTTGGTCATTTTCATGCTGTCAACTCATTCGTGCGTTTATTTATTCTGTATCATGACTCTGTGGAAATAATGTTGAGTGAAAACAGACACGGGCTTTAACCTCATGGAGGACACACAGCCCAGTGCAGGAAAGAGAGCAAACTCGGATTGAGAAAGAACTGCAGGATTTGTTGTTTAAGTCCATTCCCAGTATTGGCAACTGTGGAAGGTCAGGACCAGGACTACTGCTCGGGAGGGCCCTCAACTGGACTCTGTAATAAAAGCTGAAGGTCCTTGAGCCCTGTGGCTCAACTAGAAACCCTACTCTTAAATCCCAGAAGTCAAGTCTGAGTTATGGAGCAGACACAGGCCAAGTGCAATGCTTTAAGGCAGGATTTAGGGTATAATGTTGTGGTTTCCTGAGTTGAAAGGTATGATGGTTAATTTTATCTGTCAACTAGACTGGGCTAAGGGATGCCCAGATAGCTGGTAAAACATTATTTCTGGATGTGTCTGTGAAGGTGTTTCTAGAAGAGATTAGCATTTTAATTGTTGAACTGAGTATAGTAGATGGCCCTCTCCAGTGTAGAGCATCATTCAATTTACTGGGGACGTGGATAGAACAAAAAGGTAGAGTAAGAGCTAATTCACTCTCTCTCCGCTTGAGCTATATCTTGACATAGAGACAGACAAAGAGAGATGGAGATAGGGATAGATATAGATATAGAAATCCTATTGGTTCTGCTTCTCTGGAGCACCCTAATACAGAAGAGAATACAAATAGGAGCACAAGGAATTCAGAGCTCCTCGGCCTGACCCCCACCCATATGAACCAGGGGACCCAGGGTACACTTTCATGTGGGATAAGGAAAGCATACAGTAGGTTATCGACTTTACCAAGACAACTTTTAACTCTCTCTACTTAAAAGCCTCCTTTCTCCCAAGTCACTAACCTGCAAATATCTTGGGTTTCCACAGCTTGGAAAAGCAACATTTTACAGAGAAGGAAACAGCATCTCTAAATCAACAAAATTATGAGCAAAGTGACCTTTGATCAGTCCCATCATCAGAGATTGAAAAATATGCCATTAGAAATGATTTCCTGAAAAAAATAACAAATTAAAAAATCCTAGTCAATTCCACCAGGACCGGAATGCAGACAGTATCAGCTGAACAGAGGCATCCATCCCAGAACAGACCTGCAAGCATCATCTTCAACACACTGAGGAGTTGTTCTTATCAGCTGCTTAGTGTAAAGAACTAGATTAGCCGGAGGATGCCTGTGCAGCCTGTAGACTATTGCATTTACCTTTATTTAGCTAAGGTAGAGTCAAGCGTATGTAGTTTCATACTAAGACTCAAAACAGGTGACTTATCCAAGGTCACCCAACCAGTCAGTGAGGCCTGGCATTCTGGCTTCTATTCGACCACAGACCCAGCTCTTTTCCATCTCATCAGACTTTTTGTAGTTCAACATGATTTTTGAGTTTTGGGGGAGAAACAGCATTACATTAAGACTCTTAAGTTCAATAAGCTTATCATCAAACTTGCTTTTTAAAATGGACGTAATGCAGTTGGTAACAGAGGCGGTAAAAACTTTCCCTGTGGCTCTGAGAGCCTTGTTTACCACTCACTGATCGCCGTGACAATGCTACCATAAATAACCCCAGATAAATTGCTATGTATAATCACAGAAGACATCCATATGGATGAGTCACCTGTCGGCTCTCCAATCCCATCATTTCCAATACCTGTCAACATGTCATCAAGGACTCTCTGAGTTTGTGACACAAAACTTAGTCTCTCGGGGTGCCTGGGTGGCTCAGTTGGTTAAGCGACTGCCTTCCACTCAGGTCATGATCCCGGAGTCCCGGGATCGAGTCCCGCATCGGGCTCCCTGCTCGGCAGGGAGTCTGCTTCTCCCTCTAACCCTACCCCCTCTTGGGCTCTCTCTCTCACTCTCTCTCTCAAATAAATAAATAAAATCTTTAAAAAAAAAAAAAAAACAAACTTACTCTCTCAAGAAGCTGAAAATTACGCAGTACTACACAGACTTGTGGTTGAAGAAAAACTAGGAAGTGCCCACTGTTTGGGAGGAAGAATGGGTATGGATTTGGCAGGTCACTCTGAACTTCCTTTGCCCCTCCCCCACAGTCCAAGGATCCAGCCTCAAGGGTACAAATTCAAATCCACTTTTTTACTTGTGGTTAAACAATATCCACTGACTCGCACCACATGGACCACAGGAGTCAAGGCCTAGAATGTTCTTGGAATCCTCTAGGACAAACTACCAGATGGAAACTTACCCTGATGTGGTATATGTCAGCCACAGCCGTTTTTCAGGAAAGGCTTGGGTCGCTTGGGCAGAACTGGTTGTGGTGGCCAGTAGAAGAGGTTTAGTCTTGAGACGTCATCAATATATAAGGGCAGGTAAGGAGCAAAAGTCAGGACACAAAGGCTAGCTTCCAGGTCAGCAAGGTAGGCAGTATGCAGTTCCTCAAACCCAGGAACAGAGGATGAGATCCCATCAGGCAAGAGGCAGGAGTCAAACACTTCACAGCAAGAGGCAGGCAGGTAAAGCAGCAATCCACACATACAGCCCACAGGTAAGGGAAAGCGAGTAGTACAGGTCCGAGTCACTAAGAGACTCAAAGCCTGAGGAGAAAAGTGAGTCAGTCCAAGACATCAGTAGACAAGGCATCATGTTGTAAATCTGATTCTGAGACAAGATCTGTCTCATCCGAGGGCCTCTTTCACACTGGCTGCCAAGTCTCAGCACACAGCTGCGAAGACATGAGTGGCTTCACCTGTCTAGCACACAGCTTCTGGTGGATCTGAGAAAGAGAAGCCAAAAATAAAAGCTCAAAGAAGAGTGAGCTTGCATTTTTTAATTAATCTAGTAAGTATGTATGAATAAGTGCACGTGCCATTTAAGTAAGGCTAGTAACGCACAAAACTATACTCTGAATCGATGTCATGCCTGTAGGAAATGACTAACGTGGGTAACAATAGTAATGACAATAATAATAACATTGCTACACACCAGATATGTTTTTGTGGAGAACAAAACAACCATAGCAATAGTAATAGCTAATCTAATCAAGCAGCTGTCAACCACCAGGCTCTGTTTCCAGGTGCTTTACATGTGATGTCTCCCTCTAAATAATTCCCAGTGGGTCTGACTCTTCTCTCCATTTCAGAGGCACAGAGACTTTAAGTAATCTCAAGGTCACACAGCTATTGAGTCTGGATTTGAACCCATGTTTTCCAACCTCAGCAGCCACACCTATGAGGAAGGACTAGCATGATACTAGATCTTGTGGTGTTCACTCTACACTCCAAATCTCCCTTCTCAATTCTGATTCCATCTAGCAAATAGCCTAAAATTCTCAACTTCCCTCCCATCATGTCCTTCCTCTGGTATCTGAAAATACTGAGGATGGAAAAGTGGCAAGGAATTTTTTTATTATTATTAACATATAATGTATTATTTGTTTCAGGGGTACAGGTCTGTGATTCATTAGTTTTACACAATTCACAGGGCTCACCATAGTACTTACCCTCCCCAGTGTCCATCACCCAGCCACCCCATCCCTCCCACCCCCGACCACTCCAGCAACCCTCAGTTTGTTTCCTGGGATTAAGAGTGTTTTATGGTTTGTCTCCCTCTCCGGTTTCGTCTTGTTTCATTTTTCTCTCCCATCCCCTATGATCCTCTGCCTTGTTTCTCAAATTCCACATATGAATGAGATCATATGATAATTATCTTTCTCTGATTGACTTAATCACTTAGTATAATACCCTCTAGTTCCATCCATGTCATTGCAAACAGCAAGATTTCAATTTTTGATGGCTGCATAATATTCCATTGTATATATATACCACATCTTCTTTATCCATTCATCTGTTGATGGACATCTAGGCTCTTTCCATAGTTTGGCTACTGTGGACATTGCTGCTATAAACACTGGGGTGCACGTGCCCCTTCGGATCACGGCATTTGTATCTTTGGGGTAAATACCCAGTAGTGCAATTGCTGGGTTGTAGGGTAGCTCTATTTTCAATTTTTTGAGGAACCTCCATACTGTTTTCCAGAGTGGCTGAACCAGCTTGCATCCCCACCAACAGTGTAGGAGGGTTCCCCTTTCTCTGCATCCTCGCCAACGTCTGTCATTTCCTGACCTGTTAATTTTAGCCATTGTGACAGGTGTGAGGTGGTATCTCATTGTGGTTTTGATTTGTGTTTCCCTGATGCCAAGGGATGTTGAGCACTTGGAAAAGTGGCAAGGAATTACCATTTACTGAAGTGTATGTCATGCCTGAGTGCCACATTCTCTGCCCCATACTGTATATATGTGACCCAATTCAGCAGGTACCTTTAGAATGTTCATTCCTCTGTTCATGCCCCTCCAAAGGCAGGCAGAAGATCTGAGTGTCCCCTTACTAGCAGCCGCTGCTGCACAAAGCCAGAGGGCAAACACCAAATCATGCCAAAAGGCATAGGCAGAAAGGTGGGTTTCAGAGACAGGGGTAGATCAGAAATGGAAGGTAGAAACAAGAAGAGAGCATGTGACAATCGTGATGAACACAACAGAGTCTGAGCTCTGCAGAAGGTGCCTAGATGCTAGGTGTTTGTGACAGACCTTGGTCTGAGCAAGTCAAGGTATTCGAAGAGCCTCAGATAGAAGAGACAAGTTCTTTGAACTGCTCAAGGTTGGCCAAGCTCAGCTTTCCACATTTCCTGTGTGATACATATAAAGTTCGCTCAAAACTATCTTTCCAAAAAAAAAAAAAAAAAAACTATCTTTCCAACCAGTAACAAATATATGGGGGAGGCAACTCCTTGTCTATAATCAGATCCTGAAAAATTATAAGAAATAGAGGATCTCTTGAAAGGAAGTGAAGAGTGAATATTATCGTGAGCATGAGAACAGAGGATAGCTAAGTGGCTGTCCCCATTCCATCTGTCTACTCTAACCTTTCTCATGAGGGCGTCTCACACATTAAGAAGGGACAAGAAAGCAACCAATTAAACATCTGTCACCACGTTCCCTTTAGTGTTTAATTTGAAACAACTTTCTATTTTCTTCTAAATGAGAGTTGATTATTCAGGGGAGAGCGGCTGCTTTGTACATGACTGGCTTGGCCCAGACTAGCATTAATCAGCCAACACATCAATGCTGAAGCCTGCTGGGTCAAGAAGATGGGAAAGGAACATTTTCACAATGGTTCAGCAAAGCTGCCTGTGTAAGCATTTATTCCATTGACAGCAACACGATTAATGAATACAACCATCTGGTGGTGCTATCAACATTACCCTCAAGCTGATTTTCAAACACGGCTAAACAAGGAGCCAAAAATCATGTAATGAAACACAGCTAATGTCTGTGTAGCAACAGATCTATTAGGGATTGTGGGAAATGCTTCATATTTTACCTGAATCTTAATTTTTCAGGTCTTCAGTAGGAGGAGGCTCCCCCAACAGCCTTTGTGATGCAAATCTATTATGAGCATTAACTCTGACCCTCCTTAAGGAGTCTAAGGATTTTCCCACGTCTCCTTTTTTTTTAAGATTTATTTATTTGAGAGAGTCTGTGAGCAGGGGAGGGGGAGAAGAAGAAAGAAAGAGAATCTCAAGCAGACTCCATACTGAGTGCAGAGCCTGACTCGGGGCTCAATATCACGACGCTGAGATCATGACCTGAGCCGAAATCAAGAGTAGGATGCTTAACTGACTGAGCTACCCAGGCGCACCCCCCCCCACCCCGATTTCTGCTCCTCTTGCTGCATGATCAGTATTTATAACCCAAGAGGTAGTAAACCAAGTGGCCAGTTCCTTCATGGTATCCAGTTACTCCAAGAATAAACTTAACTCTCTCACCTCCCACCACAACCCTTCATATGTCCTTGTCCCCAGCCTCATGAAGATATTCATCTTTGTCTAAACACACCATGTCAGACTATGTCCTCACAAGAACTTTTTTCTTTGTGCACAGAGAGCGAAAGAGAGCTCTGGTATCTGTTCCTCTTCCTATAAGGACACCAGTCCTGTTGGACTAGAGCCCTCCCTCTTATGACCTCATTTAACCTTAATTACCTCCGTAAAGGCTCTGTCTCCAAATGCAGTCACATTCGGGGGTTAAGGCTTCAACATAAGAATTTGGAGGGACGGGGCGCCTGGGTGGCTCAGACGTTAAGCGTCTGCCTTCGGCTCAGGTCATGATCCCAGAGTCCTGGGATCGAGTCCCACATCGGGCTCCCTGCTCGGCGGGAAGCCTGCTTCTCCCTCTCCCACTCCCCCTGCTTGTGTTCCCTCTCTCGCTGTGTCTCTCTCTGTCAAATAAATAAAAATATAAAAAAAAAAAAAGAATTTGGAGGGACATAGTTCAGTCAATAACTCTCACTCACTATCACCAGCCCAAAAAGTTCTTCCCTCCCTTTTCCACTGAGAGACATTCCACTCAAGCTTTCAGATGCCACCTAAGGGTTATCTTCTCCAAGAAGCCTGCTCCAATTCCAGTCAAGAACAGTCTATTCCATTGTACCACTTATTTTATTCTCCTTCATATTATTTCTTGTTAGTTGCTTATGTGTCTCTCTCTGCTAATATACTGTGAGTTCCTTGGAAAGAGGGACTTGGTCCGATTTATCTCGTATTGCCCATAACACCTAGCACAGTCTTGTGTGTTAGAGCCAGTCATCCTTTCTGTATCTGCAGCAGCTAACACATGACTATACACAGTAGGCACGCAATAAATAAGAATAAGTGAATGTGGGACTCCTGGGTGGCTCAGTCATTCAGCATCTGCCTTCGGCTCAGGTCATGATCCCAGGGTCCTGGGATCGAGCCCCGCATTGGGCTCCCTGATCAGCGGGAAGCCTGCTTCTCCCTCTCCCACTCCCCCTGCTGTGTTCCCTCTCTCGCTGTGTCTCTCTCTGTCAAATAAATAAATAAAATCTTAAAAATGAAGTGAATGTTCTCTTCCTACTACTGGCATTTTCTCTGATTCCACTTTAATCCTTTTTATCCTTTTTCTGAACTTTCTTCCTTCCCTTTTTTCTTCCCCATGACATCAATTAACATTTTTCAAGCCCTCCTTAAAAGTATGGTTTGCTTACTCTGCCCTTCCTCCCTCTCCTATTCTCTTTGCAAAAACCAACGCCTTCAAGTATGAAGTCATATGTATATTCCAACAACTCCCAGAGTCTGTCTGTAGCCCCATCCTCCCTGCTGAGCTTCAATCCTGTATACCCAGATCCCTGCTTGATATCTCTAGTGGATGTCTCCGGAGCAGGCGAAACACAACAACCCATCTGCGTGTAAATCACCCCACTTCAGATCAGTCTCCAAATCCTGTAGTGTAAACAACTCAACATTTCCCTTTCTGCCTCTTCCTTAATTGAGCCTGGTATGCTACTCAGCAGGATGATAAGAGTGGGAGTGGATGTGAGCAGAGGTTGTGGTGGTGATGATGGTGGTGATGATGGTGGCCACAGCAACAACTTAACTGTTTTGCACCATTGTGGGTCCAGGCTCATTTCCACTACCCACCCCACATTCTCTTTTTGATCCCAGCAGACCAAACACAATTCCCCAATTACATGTGATATTTCCCTCTATGTTTCTTTCTAGACGCTGCTCCCTCGGCCATCAGCGTCATCCTCCACCTTCTGCATCCAGTTAATTCTCACCATCCTTCAAAACTTAGGTTAAGCCATCACCTCCTGGAAGAAGACTTCCAAGATACACCTTTGTACTCCAATAGCACTGTGAACATACCCTTCCCATGACACTTGCATTGGGTTAAAATTTGGAAAGAAAATAAAGGTTTTCCCTGCTGACTCTCTTGACTTTCCTCTTCCAAGTCAGTGGTCTTCATTGAAAAAGGAGCATACACACACACACACTACAGGAACTAAGGAGTCATTTGACTTTATAAATAGAAATTGGATATCCTGTTTCTTTCCCTAATCACAAATTTGAATTATTCAGAGTATAAGAGAACTTAGGCTTGGGGCACCCGCGTGGCTCAGTCGTTAAGCGCCTACCTTTGGCTCAGGTCATGGTCCTAGGGTCCTGGGATCAAGCCTCGCATCGGGCTCCCTGCTCAGCGGGGAGCCTGCTTCTCCCTCTCCCACTCCCCCTGCTTGTGTTCCCTCTCTCACTGTGTCTCTCTCTGTCAAATAAATAAATAAAATCTTCAAAAAAGAGAGAGAGAGAACTTAGGCTCAATTTTAAAAAACTAAAAGTATGTATTTAGTTATATTAGATATAATTTTCTTACTTATATAAAATAAGCAGAGACCCTCCTATATAATTCTTTCTGGGTAAAATGAAGAAATAAGTGAATCTTAACTGAGAATCATTCTAACAACACTGGGACGTTTGTGAGACTGTAATAACTACAGTTAGTAGTGACAGTCTGAAAATAAGTTTAAAAGCACTAAAATACAGAGCTGCCAGGTAATCAGGTTTGGGTCCCATCTTTCAGACCAAACCAGTTACGTACAAGCTTCGGTATGACTGTGAGATCTGCAGCTGCCTTGATGGCACACATGGCTCCTTGAACAGGTTCATCAACGTTGCTAAACACTAAATGATGAGACACATCACCAATATCCAGGACCTGAAACGTAATCAATACCACAACACAGAAACTAGGCCTATTACATTTCAGCATGGCTGGGTTTAAATGGATAACAGCAGAATACAAAAACAGTTCTTTTCTGTACTTTTATGAGAGGGACGCAGAAGAAACCCTTAATAAAGGGGACAAAATGCAGCTTCACAAGAAAGAACAGATTTTGATTGAGCAGCCTCTCTTGGCGCAGGGACTGCAACAGACCTAAGAGCTGAGAGTTGCTGCAAAGCAGCAGCACAGGCAGACCAGCCCACAGTCGTGAGGAATGTGGCAGATGGGGGTTCTGTTTGACTAAAATTTCAAGCTGACCGACCGCTCACCACTGCACACAATCTGCTTGATAAAAATGCACCCAAGAGAAAGCTATTCAACTGTTAGAGGTTTGGGTGTGGATTTAATCACCCACCAATTCATTTTGCAAAAAAAAACAAAAAAACAAAAAAAACTATTAACCAACTAATAATTGGGTTTTTTTAAATTTTAATTCTACAAATTAATTTCAAAATCATGTTTGATTGTATTTAACCTACCTTATCTTTCACAAACTGATTTTCTGAGACAGAAGAAGACTAAGAAGCTGATTGCAGGGAGTTGTTGACGTCAACTGTGAGGATTCGAGCAAGCCAGAAAATGATGTTCTGTAGAAATGTTCTCACAGCCTCCATTGTATGTGCAAAAGTAATCATACATCACCTTCCCATACAAAGAGTAAAAAGATCCATATACATTTATAACAAAGATAAGTATAAAATGTCAGGACTGGTTTTCTTATACAACTGAGTTTTCTTACATAAGTCTCATTGCTTTGTAATTATAGGAGGTATACCTTGAATTACAAATCTTAATACCAAATAACCTTCTAGCATCATGAGCTATAGACTTTCATGTACATTATCTCAAGTGATCCTTAAAACATTATCCTGAAATATGATTATCCCTAATTTCAGCTAAAGAAACTAAGGTTCAGGGTCAAGTGGCTTGCCCAAATTCATGTAACTGATAAAGTCTGTGCCAAAGCTTTGCCACCAAATCTTCTAATTCCAGCCCTTTGTCCAATGCACCATTGCTGCCTCCATATATCTATGCCTATCCAACCACACCTGCATGACTGGTAGTAAGAATCTACCTCTTCAATAAGCATTTACTGATCATCTACTAAATGCTTAGCACTATGTTAAATGCTGGGTATTCGAAGATGAATCAGATAACCTCACTGACCCCTCAGGAGCACACAATCTACTGGATAGACAGCGACATCATCAGCATTATCGAAAGAGCTAACTGGGGGGCACCTGGGTGGCTCAGTCAGTTAAGTGTCTGACTCTTGGTTTCAGCTCAGGTCGTGATCTCATGGGTCATGAGCTCACGGGTCATGAGATTAGGCCTGCATCAGGCTCCTCACTCAGCCGGGGGTCTGCTTGAAGATTCTCTCCCTCTGTCCCTCCCCCCATTTGTGTTCTCTCACTCTCTCTCTCTCCCCCCACCTTTCTCTCAAATAAATAAATAAATCTTTTTTAAAAAATAAAAGCTAACCTTTTTTGGTATTTACCATGTGCCAGGCACTGTTCTAAGCAACTTACAAGTATTAACTCAGTTTAATCTCATGAAAACTCTATGAGTTTTATTAGTATCCCCATTTGTGCAGACAAGAAAACTAAGGCAAAACCAAACTGATGCAAAGAGTAATAAGGAGAAAAAGACAGTGTCAAAGAAATTCCAATAGGGGAGATCCTAGCTGAGCTAAGCTGTAGAAGATGAACTAGGCCATGAAAGGTGGAAAGGAAGACGTTCCAGGCAAAAGGCATAGCATGAAAAAAGTCGGCAAGACTCAAGAGCTACACTGCGTCCTCAAATGTGTTCCTGTTCTTTGACCTCCCTGTCTTCATGTTATTCCTTCAGCTAGAATTTTCTTTTCCCTTATCCAACCTAATATATCCATCAAGACTAAGTGGTTGGGGCGCCTGGGTGGCTCAGTCGGTTAAGCGTCTGCCTTCGGCTCAGGTCATGATTCCAGGGTCCTGGGATCGAGCCCCACATCGGGCTCCCTGCTCTGCGGGGAGCCTGCCTCTCCCTCTCCCTCTACCCTTGCTGCCCCCCCGCCTGTGCTCTCTGTCAAATAAATTTTAAAAAAAATCTAAAAAAAAAAAAAGACTAAGTGGTTAATTGGATGTGGTTGGGAAAAAGAAGGAAGTGAAGGATGACTGCAGAATATTGGACTGGAACAACAGGAAGGATAGAGCTGCTATCACCTGGAATGAAAACCCATGGGAGGAACAGTTTGAAGAGGAAAATAAGGGATGCTGCAAAAAAAAAAAAAAAAAGAAGAAGAAGCCAAAGCTGTATACCCTACACAGGCAGCATCTGTCTAGAGAAAGTAAGTCTTTTTCTAATTTGCAAAAAGCAAAATCAAAAGTTTGGTTTCAGGCATGTTAAGGGATTTATTAGACATTAAAGCAAATTGGTCAAGTAGGCAGTTGAACAAACAAACCTGGAGTTCCCTGAACAGGTCCAGAAAGGAAATATAATTTGGGAGTTGAGAGCTTAATTATACTGTTTAAAGCCACAAGGCTGGATAAGTTCATCACTAGAGAGGGAAAAAATGAAGGAGAGATCCGAGGACTGAGGCCCAGAGTATCCAACGTTAAGAGCTTAAGCTGAAGAGAAAGGACAAGCAAAGGAGACCCAGAAAAAATAAGCAGTGGAGTAGGAGGAAACTTGGGAGGCATCCTGGAAAATTAAAGAAAGTCATGTCAAATACTGCTGACAGATCAAGTAAGGACTGAGAAGTGACCCCTGGAGTTAGCGATCCGGCCGTCCTCCATGACTTTGACAGGAGCAGTTCCAGTGAAATAGTAGGGCAGAAAGCTTGATTGGTTGCATTTAAGGGAGAATGGGGAGTAAGGAATTGGAGACAACAAGAAGAGACAGCTCTTTCATAGTTTTGCTGTAAAGAAAAGCAGAAAAATGGAGTCGTTGCTGGCTGTTGTGTTAACCAGCATTTTGTTGATTTAAGTTGGGAGAAACAGTGCATGCCTGTATGCTAATGGAAACTATCTAGAGAGAGGGGAAATGATGATGCAGGAGAATGAACAGAATTAATAGAGCAATGTCCTTGAGTAGATAATAAAGAATGGGATCTAGGGCCCAAGTGGGATGATTGCTGCAGCTAACAGCACAGACCTGTTACTATTCCTCCATAGTAACAGGAGAAACTGCGCGTACAGGGGCACTGATGCGGGCAGGCAGGTGGAAGTTGTCCACGGGGAATCGTGGCACATCTATTCCAACTGGTTTATTTTCTGAATAAGAAACAGGAAGGAAAGTCATCAGTTGAGAATGAGGACTGCAAAATGGTCTGAGCGTTACTGGCAAAAAAAAATTAAAGTCTGATACAAAGAAAGGAGTCGTCAAGGATATTGAACAATAGAAACTTTCATACACTATGGGTGGGGTATGAAAATTGGTAGGCTCACTGGAAACTACTGTGACATTATCCAGGAAAGGCAAAAATGTGCATATCCTATGACCCAGCAATACCATTCTTAGGTATTTATCCTACAGAAATGTGTGTGCCTATAATACCAGCCCCTGTACAGGAAAAATTAGGGCATGCCTGCTCTTACAGTAGGTGGTAAAAGAAGAAAAAGAAACAATAACCAATCATCAAGAGAGTATTTACCGCTAGGAGGAAGGAAGGTGTCTGTGATCATGAATGAGCGTACTGAAGATTTAGCAATGTCCTATTTCTTAACCTGGACAATTTGTTAAACTGTACTAAGGTTCTGTGCACTTTTATATACTGTTCAATTTCATTAAAAAATGGATTCTATTATGTTTCTCCAAAGAGTTTTGTTTTTGTTTGTTTGTTTATTTGACAAAAAGTTCACTAGGCTGATCGCAAACTCAGAAATCTCAGTTCAGTTCTTTTAGCCTTGGCTGGGAAGCTTGGAGGCTTCCTATATATGTGTCATTCAGGGCTCACTCAGATATTTGGGCAATTGATAGAAAGAATTTGGGCTCTCTCTGTGTGGCTCTCTCTTTTCGAGGGCTCCCCCCTTACATTTCAACTGTACGGTTGTCTCAAACTCTATGCTCAGTAAGGATATGGGTTTTCTATCCATGTTTTGGTTTCCTAATGTGACAACTGGGACTTACCTTCAGGCTAAAACCTGTAAGAAATTGAAAACCCACTCAGTACTCCGTTCCTTCAAATATCCATGTAAAATACATACATTATGTGCCTACTTTGGTTTGCTTTCTGATGCCTTCACATGGTTGTGTTTTTTATTTTATGCAAAGTTTATAGTTCTTTTTGGAAGGATTATTCTGATAGAAGTTACTAAGCAATTACCAGAAGCAGAAACTAGCACTTGCTATGAAAATCCAGGAATTTTCTATCTATTGCTTCTAGTGGTGTTTCAATCGAGATAGAAACTCAATGAAATATTTTCTTCTCTCTGTGCTTCTTTGTATTCTTCCTTCCCTGGGGCTGTAAGACTCAACCTCTATGTCTAATTTTAATGCTGCAAGGGCTAAAGATAATAAGAAAGGGGAAACGTGCATAGATAAATATTTCAAAATATCCCTCTATACATGCAAATATATCAGGGAAGAGGTAACATATTAGAATCATCATTTGAACAAATTAGGTTGTTGGTCTAGGAGATCTTAAAGGAGAAGGATATATGACAGGAGAGAGTACAGAAGGGGGAAAAAGAGAGCTGAATGAGACTCCTTAGTTAGATCTGAGCTGTGAAGAAAAAGCTGACATCTAGTAGAAGAAGGACGTGCTCCAAAAACAACATAGAGACAAGAAAATGGACAATCCCTAAATTTTAGAATATAGCCTCATGGCATTTTAAACCTAAAAGATACTTCTCAGATCATCTAAATCCAAAAGCCTTATTTTGGAGACAGGGAAACTGAATCTCACACTTTGCCTGCCTCATAATTTAGTCAAGGTGCCCAATCACCTCAGCCAAGTTTCAGTGCTATGGTATTCTTTTTAACAGCCTGGGACCTGTTCACATTTGTGTTTTGATTAATCAACGTTGTATATGATGGCTTTAGGTCTGAGCCACTCAATTCATTCTTAAACATGCTAGAGAATTCCAATATAGAGCCTTTTGTTCCTTCTCTGTATATCTTGGAGTTTTAATCACAGCAGAGTGAATTGAGGCTTTTTTATGATTGCATAGAATACACCAGGCTCTAACTCTCTTTTCTAATTATGATAAAGCCATGTGGCCTCTTATGGGTTGCCTGGTAGAGTGTCCAGGTATAGATGGCTCATGGGATTTTACAAAGATTAATTCAGATTAGCTCATAAATTTATTGAAGGAGGTATCTGTTAGGTGTTCTTGTCAGTCTGTGTGACTGCTATTGACAATAATAAAATGATATGAGTTTCAAACTCCCCTGTCCCAGGCTGCCTTCAGATTTAATCATTAGTCAGAATCTGCATTCTTCCCTAAGGTATCTTTTTATTATCTCAAATAAGAATGACAAGTTGAGATCCGTGAATTTAAAAAATTTTATTTAAATACTACCTCTGTTTCCACAGGTTTATCCTCTCTTCTCAACATCTGGGCCATAACAAAAGTTAACATCTTCTGGGCAAATCAATATACATCAAAATGATTATAATTGTCTTTTTACTCAAAAGATAGTATGTGCTTCTAATGACAGCAGTAGCCAGGTGAAGAGAGAGTAAACCATTGTTCACAACCCAAGACCGAGAGTCACTATGCTTTCTCTTAAAATGATGCACTATATCCCTCTGCCCTCCTTCAACCAGTAAGAGCCTGGATAATAATTTAACAAATAGTCCCAAGTAGTCAATGTAATGAAAAGAGTGATTCTAGCTTTAAGGGAGACTAAGCATAAATAATGGGGCTTGTTTTTATTTCCTTCTCTTAAATAAAAAATATAAATGTTAATATTCTTTTAAAATGTACAAACACTGGCTCAGTTGGTTAAGCATCCAACTCTTGGTTTCCACTCAGGTCATGATCTTGGGGGGGGTTGTGAGATCAAGACTGGTGTCTGGCTCCTTGCTCAGCAAAGAATCTGCTTGAGATTCTCTCTCCCTCTCCCTCTGCCCCTCCCACTTATGCGCTCCCTCGGTCTCTCTCTAAAATAAATATATAAATCATTTTTAAAAATGTACAAATATCTACCATATTGTTTTTGAGATCATAACTGTATGGCCCAAAGGTAATTTAAAATTTAGCACTTGGAGAAAACAAAAATAGCAGCCATTTGTTCAACAAATACTGGGTGTAGAGTCAAAGAGCAAAAACCATGTTATGCCTAACCCACTGGGGACTTTCGGGTCTCTTCTAATATGCTAGGGATCATTTACCTTTTTTTTTTTGTAATTTTCTGGTTTAATAATAAAATCCTCACTAAGAATATTTTCTCCAGTCCCAGATTACTGCTGTTAGTTACAGTGACAAGCCTGGAACCTCCACAATCTATAATCAGAATTCATGTATAAATAAGACACTAGATTCTGATCTTTTTTTTTTTAAGATTTTATTTATTTATGAGAGAGTGGGGAGGGGCAGAGGGAGAGGGAGAAAGAGTCTGAAGCAGACTCCAGCACTGAACGCAGAGCCCCATGTGGGGCTCAATCCCTCGACCGCAAGATCACGATGTGAGCCGAAATCAAGAGTCAGACATTTAACCAACTGAACCATCCAGGTGCCCTCAGATCCTGGTCATTTTTAAACATAAGATAAATTGTTTATTATTTCCCCAAAACTCCCTATGTAAATATACTAGAGAATGAATTCTATCTGATTAAGCAAACTTGCAAAATCAGTAACAAGCCCCCACTAGGCTGGGAGATACCCCTCAGGCCTTCGGCTCAGGTCATGATCTCCAGGTCCTGGGATCGAGCCCCGCATCGGGCTTCCTGCTCAGTGGGGAGTCTGCTTCTCCCTCTCCCTCTGCCTCTCCCCACTGCTACTACTCTCTCTCTCTGTATCTCTCTGTCTCAAATAAATAAATTTAAAAAAAATTCTATTTAAAAAAAATAGATAAAAAATAAAAAATAGATTCCATTGTAAAAGGACTTATTTCAGTGGGAGCTTGTTATTCAGCCCAAGTTATTGCTAATCCTTCAAAAAGAACTCCATCAAGCTAATTTTCAAGAAAAAAATGTGGGAACCGGATATTATGGTAGTACCTAGGTAAGTGGCTGTCGGTGTGGTAGTACAAGATTTTCATATGGAAAATGTATTTTTGTAATATAATGTTATATGTCAATTATACCTCAATTTAAAAAAAGAAAAGAAAATGCTTTTTTGCATACATGCTTCAGTGGAGTTAACTGTATAAATGACAGATAAGTCAAGTGTAAATGACAGGTGAGAACAGCAGTATCAATATGGTTTTTAAGATGAATTATATTTTATATCATTTTCAAGGGTTTTTTTTAGAAACTCTAATATCCTCTGACTAAAAATGCCTGAATAGATAAATTGTCACCACTAAGATACATGTAATTTTTGGCCTTATGATGTTTTAGCAACAAAACAAAAATCCACTTTTTTTAGGAGAGAGAGAGTGGGGGAGAGACAGAGGGGAAGAGAGAACCTCAAGCAGGCTCCATGTTCAGCAATGCAGAGCCCAACACGGGGCTCAATCTCATGACCCTGAGACCATGACCTGAGCCACAATCAAGAGGTGCGTGCTTAACCAACTGAGCTACCCAGGCACCCCAAAACTCCATTTTTTATGTATCATGATTCCTTAAGTTCTTTACTAAAACAAATGCATCTTGAAACAAAATGAAAAAGCTAAGCTGAGAACCATACTTGGTTAGATTGGAAAAGAACACATTTGCTTATAGTTTAGCACTATAATTATATTTTTAATATACAACATGTCCCTGAGGGTTTTGCTTCAGAAATAATCCCATGAGTCTATCTCAAGACATTAATACATACATGTATACATAATGTATGATTAATACAAAAACATAATGTCTTAAGCTTTAAACAAAGTAAATTAATTTATTCCTTCTTAAAAATGAGTCTTTATATTATCCCACAAAAGTCATCATGAGTACAATATTTGGTAATGAGATATAAAAATTAAACCAAAACTACCTCAATCACATTCCCTTAAGAGCAAGTAAAAAAGAAAAATATAATAACCAAAGAAAGATGATATCAAGTAAGATTACAAGCATCCTAGTGAAAAAATAAAGAATGTAACCTTATTTCAGGTAGAGACAAAAATATGTGCAGAGTTTAGCTCTTCCTACTACAGTTTTCTAAAAACAACTGAAAAGGAGAAGGGAAGTAGGGAACTTCTAGGAGACCCACTCTAGCCAGGCACTGAGGTGGGCTCTGGGGATTCAGTAAGGAACAAAACAAATATATCCGCCACCCTTATGAAATTTACATGAGAGAGACAAATGAGAACTGAGAAAATACAGTATTACAAATAGTGAAGAAACAACCAAGTGCTAAGAAAAAGAACAATGAGAAACTCTACTTGATTAGTAAGATTAGTACAGACTCACCACCAGTTCCCAAAGATAAATACAGAAACATGTTGTTGTTGTTGTTAATGTTTTTATTAGTTGTTCTGGTGGGTGAAAAAAATAAATGACAATATCAAATTTTTAGAAAAACTTTACCTAGGTCTTATGATCACTGTCTTTGGACCGTAAGTTTCTGATTCCTTTTTCCTTGTGTTGTCATGAAGCCAGAGTGTTTATACTGAATAAAAAAATTTTTATGAAGAATAATAATCCATTTCAAGGATGACTTTTATATGTTTAACCCCAGTGATGGTACCACACTGAATGCATGGCCCTTGGCCCCACCAACATGGAAAATATGAATGGACATACATAACATGGTTGCAGTATTCAATCTGGTCTTTTTTTTTTTTTCTTAAGATTTTATTTATTTATTTGAGAGAGAGAGAATGAGAGAGAGCACATGAGACGGGGGAGGGTCAGAGGGAGAAGCAGACTCCCTGCTGAGCAGGGAGCCCGATGCAGGACTCGATCCCAGGACTCCAGGATCATGACCTGAGCCGAAGGCAGTCGCTTAACCAACTGAGCCACCCAGGCGCCCTCAATCTGGTCTTTAACCACCAGTTCCAGGCTCCATAAAATTGACTTAGTAGAAACTGATATTGATCATGAAGACAGCTAAAGCAGAGATAAACTCTATCCATTTCTCCTCGTTTTCCCAACAGCTTCTCAAGTTCAAGGAACATGTCTACCTCATTCTGTAAATCCTCATTAGGTCTAGGACAGGACCATCTACAAAGGGAGCCTTCCAGGTGCCCTTGAGGGAAGAGAAGATATTAAAGGAATTCAGTGAGCTATTTTTACTGAAAGGAAGCACAGCAGCTTGAAACAGTGAGTAGATAAATCTGACACGCACGTAAGAAAGCAGAAGAAATGAGATTGGAATTGCGGGTAGGGGGCAGCCTGAGGAAGGCCTGGAAAACCATGTCAGAGAGCTGGAACTCTGTAGTAAATGAAAAATCACTGAAGGGAATTCCAGATATGTTTCTCTTCTAGAAAACTACAGGGCGCTTGGGAGGGAAGAGAGGCAGGATTTAGGGAAACTATCAGGATGTGATTAAAGAAAGGGGAAGGGGATAAGGGCCAAGAGTATGATGGTAATGGAATCAATAATTACTGGTAGGAAGAAATATGGGGAAAGAGAGGGAACCAAAGAATACTACAAGATTCTCACTCATTTGGCTAAAAAAATAATAGTGTCACTAACAAAGGGAATCTCAAGAAAATCAGGAAGGGAGTAAATTTGGAAAGAGGCTGAAGAGTTTGGTTATAAGCATGCTGAGTTTGAGATGATCCTAAAAATGTAAATGAAAATATTCAATCAATGGTATGTTATTTATTTGAATCTGCCATCTGTTTTTTAAAAGATTGAATTGGGGCACGTGGGTGGCTCAGTTGGTTAAGCATCTGACTCGATTTCGGCTCGTGTCATGATCTCAGGGTGATGGAGCCCCATGTCCACACCTAGTGTGGAGCCTGCTTAAGATTCTCTCCCTCCCTGTCCTTCTGCCCCTCGCTCCCCCAGATGCACGCTCTCACTCTCTCTCAAAAAAAAACTTAAATTAACATTTTTAAACTCAAAATGACACATGGTACAATTGTTTTTTTAATGACAGCAATACAAAAACCCACTAAAATAATTAGGGAAATAGCTATCATCAGATATCAGTGAGTTGGAGGGAACAGCTGGAAATTCAGAGCTAGAGCTGAAAAATGAGGCCCTCCCTAACAACCTCAGCTAACCTGATTATCTGTGAAGACCCTATTTCCAAAGACCTTCTAAATTTCCAAAGGTCACACATTCACAAGTTCTGGGGTTGGGACTTTGAACATCTTTAGGGAAATACAATTCAACCCATAACTTTTTTTCTACAAAGGTGTGTCAGGGAAAGCATAAGGGACAGTACAATACCCCAGACTAGACTCAGCCATTACCTACCACCACTCACTGAGGCCTGCAGGAAGAACTCTAACTTCCCTCCCTCCAACCTCTTACTGGCTGAACCCAACCAGAAGCCAGAAAGGAGGAGCCCATTGTTACTGGAGGTCACCCTCCTAGGATGTGGAGCTTCATGGAGAAAAGGCAAAGAAAATGGGTCCAGAGGGGCAAACACAAGCTCTCTAACCAGAATGCCCTGACAACCTTTAAAATCAGACCCCAGAAAATTCTTATGCTCAGGTGTAGCTTGGGAAATGTTATGCCACATTAAATTGGTTAGAAAGACAAGGTATTAAGTATCAATGACTCTTACTTGTGTAACCTAGGATTTGTTTCATTTTTTTTTTTATGGAGGACTTTGAACTACTTAACAAGAAAGACATCTACAAATTGCATTTGAGGTAAGAAAAGAGTTTTTGATTTGTTTTGTTTTGTTTTTTACTTTAACAACCTGTAGCTTGGAAATAACACCCCAATTCTGGAACCTTAAGGCTGGGTGATTCGGGAGATGAAGACAATCAGTTATCACAATGGGACCAAGCCCTCCCTGGCACCTGTCAGTGACAGTCTCATTCCTCTGTGATCTTGTGCTCACGGAAACTGGGACTTAATTGAGCAAGGCTGGAGCTCTGATGCAACTCACACACATGCAAAACCCCACACTGAACCAGCAGGAGGAAGACTACGACATCGTGTATCTTTCTCAAAGTAGGGAGGCCCTTACCTCCACAATCTTGTCTGCTTCCCCTGCTTCAGAACATACCAAACATGCAACAACCGAACCAGGGATGACGCCTGGGAGTTCGGCGCCTTCATTCTGTGAATTAATTTGGCTTTCACATATGGGTTGTTTTTCTAGAATACAGGATTACTACATTATGAAATTCTAATTGTTTCTGCTATCTTGCATGACCTGCCTAGGAGATGAGATGCAAATTAAGACATAATATAATTATGGCTGCCCTTGCCCTATACAAATGTATTTTTCTTCTCCAACAGGTTCAGGTACGAGGCTTTTCTTCTGTTTAGCTTCCAGCATCCCACTCCATCTCCCTTTTGTCACCTAGGGACTCTACCCTGGTGAAACACATAGCATCACCGTAAGATAGTGAGGCTTTTTGTTTTAAACAAACATATCAGGACTTCTGCATCCAGATAAAGTCTTATCTTTCTAAATAATCATCCTAGGAGGCTAAATATTTAGTCCACATGGCTGCGTTTTGATACCAGTGAACTCAAATTAAAAGACTATATTTAAAAAAAACCCACTTTATCAAATACTGTATCAAAAATACTATATGGGAGGCATGTGCAGAGACAGGGCTTATGGCACCTTAATGCCCGTGGAGAGTTTACAGAGGCAGAAACCTCTCTTCTCTCCCACCAGCTGTTAAAGGCTCCTCTTAGGGGTGCCTGGGTGGCTCAGTCGTTGAGCATCTGCCTTTGGCTCAGGTCATGATCCCAGGGTCCTGGGATTGAGTCCCGCATCAGGCTCCCTGCTTCTTGGAGAGCCTGCTTCTCCCTCTGCCTCTCTCTCTCTGCAGGAAGCCTGCTTCTTCCTCTCCCTCTGCCGCTCCCCCTGCTTGTGTTCCCCTCTCTCACTGTCTCTCTCTGTCAAATAAATAAATAAAATCTTAAAAAAAAAAAAAAAAAGACTTTAAAAGCTCCTCTTAGACCCTTTGCCAGCTGCCCACCCTGATTTAGGCCAGTATCTTTCAGGACAGAACTAAATGCCTGACGGACGGAAACTTTCCCCCTCTCCCACCACCCCCCCCCCAAAAGAAAAAAAGACACAGGGTTGGGGGAGGGAAGGAAAGGAAAGGCAAGAAATCAGAGAGAAATAAATGTCTTTGGGTAGAGTATCTGAAAAATCTCTCAATAAGGCATTAGGCACGTAAGGATGTTACGAGTGTGAGTCATTTATGACAGCAAATACTTGATGTTGGAAGTGTTCAACCACAAGGAATTGGTTAACTCTTTTATGGACTATCTATACAATGAAATAGTTTGCTGGGACTTAAAGCTATGGTCTAGACCTGCTTTCACTGACACAGAAACTTGTTAGGTAGGAAAAGCAGGTTACGGAACTAGAAGTATAATGTGATCTCATTTTTAAAAATATGTATGTTTGCATGTATCTTTGAATATGTGTGTATGTGTACACAGAGAAAAAGAGAGAGAATAGAGGAAAGATTTGATTAAACACCAAGATGTAAATAGATATTTTTGAGAGATAACAACTATAGATGATTTCTTTCTTTTTGTTTATTTCTATTTTTGAATGTTTATACAAGAACTATGATTTACATGGGTAAAAAGGAAAGAGAACTGCCAAGAAGAAAACTTAGTAGCTGTGGCTGAAGATGATCATTTAAGTAGTGACCTAGCATTTACTTTTTTTTTTACTTTATCACTTATTAAAGCAATATTATGCCATAAATACATACAGTGATAAGATTTATATACAAATCTCCAGAGGCCACATCTAGTGCTCTTTTAAAATCATCAGTCTCAGGGTGCCCGGGTGGCTCAGTCGGTTAAGCATCTGCCTTCAGCTCCGGTCATGATCTAGGGGTCCTGGGAGCAAGTCCCACATCAGACTCCATGCTCAGTGGGGAGCCTGCTTCTCCCTCTCCCTCTGCCTGCCTGCCACTCATGCTCTCTCACTCACTCTATCATGATCTCTATCAAATAAATGAATGAAATCTTAAAAAAAACAGCAGTCTT
Source organism: Neomonachus schauinslandi (assembly GCF_002201575.2). Classification (NCBI taxonomy): domain Eukaryota; kingdom Metazoa; phylum Chordata; class Mammalia; order Carnivora; family Phocidae; genus Neomonachus; species Neomonachus schauinslandi. The sequence continues at coordinate 57,428,510 of NC_058411.1, read as the reverse complement.
TACAGATCCAACATGTATTACGTGAAAAAGCAAAATCAAGAGGCGGAAAATGCAGAGTATGCAACCAAGTGTTCACGAAAGAAGGGAAAATAAAGAAGATAGATTTGACTGGCACACATGTGCATAAAAGTTACCCGAAGGGTAAATAGGAAACCTGTAACAGCGTTCACCTGTGAGGAAACCAAGTGAGCTGAGGGGGAACAGGGCATTTGAAACCTGTGAATGGGTTACCTAGTCCAAAATGAAATTTTTAGTTAGTCTTTTGTACTTCTCAGGGACTTATCTTTTTTATCATGTATTCCCAGAATTGTACCTAAGTGACTGGTTGAGTGGTTCAGTCTTGACTTAATATCTGTGATATTCAAATCTCCATCTGCATGAGTCTTTCTTTTTTTTTCCATATCTACTTGGTCTCTTTTCAAATGTTAAAAGGAGATGACCTGGGTAGAAGGAGACAGCCATCTATTTCACATAGTTTCACCCCATCCTTCTTAATGGTGGGCTGACCAAGGTCAAACAGAAAATAAAGCCCAGCTGAGAGTGTGCTGTTAACAGGCTTGTAGGAGGCACAGGCTCTCATTCATCGTTCTATTTTGAATCCAATATTAACTTCTCGTGGATGACAATGCTGCCTCCATTATTTCCCCATTAACACGGTGCACCCAAGGGGAACATCTGCCCAACACTAATGAGCTATTCACAGGAGAAACAAGAACAGGGTACCCGGAGCCAAGGTAAAACAATTAGAGGGAAAGGAAGACTGTTGGTTCCTGACCTAAATTGAATTGCTTTTAAGAGACAGAAACAGATTTTTAATTATGTAATCCCTTTCTCATTTCCTTTCAAACTTAAAGGTCAAATTCCGCTTTTAAATGCTAAGGGCCAGATCTGATATTATTGTGTCTGCGAGGACCGGCTGGTCTGAAACCTGGACAGGTGCCCTGCTTAACCCACAGGGAGGCAAAGCATGTTTTTTTTTTTTTTCTCTTTGCCATCATCCAAACTACTCTTTGGAAGAATTCATTAATAACTGCTGTCTTTTTCCCTTTGCATTTCATTTTTCTCTCCAAATAGTATTCTAAGAGAAACTGAGTCAGCCTTTACCAAGAAAAAGAACAGAAGCCATGAAGATCTGGGGTAAGAGGAAGTCTAGTTAACTTTCACTTTTGCAAGACTTGACTGTGAAATTGCTTTAACCTACATCTCTTTCTCACATCTGATCATTTGCATTTCTTTTTTTTAAATTTTATTTTATTATGTTATGTCACCATACAATACATCATTACTTGTTGATGTAGTGATCCACAATTCACTGTTTTCGTATAACACCCAGTGCTCCATGCAGTACGTGCCCTCCTTAATACTACTCACTGGACTAACCCATCCTCCCACCCCCCTCCCAACTAAAACCCTCAGTTTGTTTCTCAGAGTCCATAGTCTCTCATGGTTCGTCTCTCCCTCCAATTTCCCCCCTTCATTTTTCCCTTCCTTCTCCTAATGTCCTCCATGCTATTCCTTATGTTCCACAAATAAGTGAAACCATATGCTAATTGACTTTCTATGCTTGACTTATTTCACTTAGCATAATCTTCTCCAGTCCCACCCATGTTGATGTAAGAGTTGGGTATTCATCCTTTCTGATGGCTGAGTAATATTTCATTATATATTTGGGACCACATCTTCTTTATCCATTCATCTGTTGAAGGGCATCTCAGCCCTTTCCACAGTTTGGCTATTGCAGACATTGCTGCTATGAACATTGGGGTGCATATGGACCTTCTTTTCACTACATCTATGTCTTTGGGGTAAATACCCGGTAGTGCAATTGCTGGGTCATAGGGTAGCTCTATTTTTAATTTTCTGAGGCACCTCCACACTGTTTTCCAAAGTGGCTGTACCAACTTGCATTCCCACCAACAGTGTAAGAGGCTTGGTTCCCCTTTCTCCACAACCTCTCCAACATTTGTTTCTTGCCTTGTCAATTTTTGCCATTCTAATGGGTGTAAGGTGGTATCTCAGTGTGGTTTTGATTTGAATTTCCCTGATGGCTAATGATGATGAACATTTTTTCATATGTCTGTTAGCCATTTGTAGGTCTTCTTTGGAGAAGTTCTGTTTATGTCTTCTGCCCATTTTTTGACTTATTTGTTTTTGGGTGTTAAGTTTGAGAAGTTCTTTATAGATCTTTGATACCAGCCCTTTATCTGTAGTGTCATTTGCAAATATCTTCTCCCATTCTGTGGGTTGCCTCTTTGTTTTGTTGACTGTTTCCTTTGCTGTGCAGAAGCTTTTTGTCTTGATGAAGTCCCAAAAGTTCATTTTTGCTTTTGTTTCACTAGCCTTTGGAGATATTATCTTGAAAGAAGTTGCCGTAGCCGATGTTGAAGAGGTTATTGCCTATGTTCTCCTCTAGGGACATGGATTCCTGTCTCACATTGAGGTCTTTCATCCACTTTGAGTTTATCTTTGTGTATGGTGTTTGAGAATGGTCGAGTTTCATTCTTCTGCATGTGGCTGTCCAATTTTCCCAGCACCACTATTGAAGAGACTTTTTTCCATTGCATATTTTTTCCTGCTTTGTCGAAGATTATTTGACCATCGAGTTGAGGGTCCATATCTGGGCTCTCTATTCTGTTCCATTGGTCTATATGTCTGTTTTTATGCCAGTACCATGCTGTCTTGGTGATCACTGCTTGTAATATAGCTTGAAATCGGGCAACGTGATGCACCCAGCTTTTTCTTTTTCAACATTTCCTTGGCGATTCGGGGTCTTTTCTGATTCCATACAAATTTTAGGATTATTTGTTCCAGCACTTTGAAAAATGTCATTGAAATTTTGATCGGGATGGCATTGAAGGTATAAATTGCTCTGGGTAGCATAGACATTTTAACAATGTTTATTCTTCCGATCCATGAGCATGGAATGTTTTCCCATCTTTTTGTGTCTTCTTCAATTTGTTTTATGAGTGTTCTTAGTTCCTAGAGTATAGATCCTTTACCTCTTTGGTTAGGTTTGTTCTGAGGTATCTTATGGTTTTTGGTGCTATTGTAATGATGGAAGAAATGATGGAATCATTTCTTTAATTTCTCTTTCTACAGATGCATTGTTAGTGTATAAGTTCATAAAATCCATCTATGAAAAACCCACAGCGAATATCATCCTCAATGGGAAAAAGCTGAGAGCCTTTCCCTTAAGATCAGGAACACGTCCAAGGATGCCTATTCTCACCACTATTGTTCAACATAGTACTAGAAGTCCTAGCAACAGCAAGCAGACAACAAAAAGAAATAAAATGTATCCAAATTGGCAAAGAAGAAGTCAAACTCTCTCTTTTCGCAGACGACGTGATACTTTATGTGGAAAACCCAAAAGACTCCACCCGCAAATTACTAGAACTCATGCAGCAATTCAGTAATGTGGCAGGGTACAAAATCAATGCACAGAAATCAGTTGCTTTCTGACCATTTGCATTTCAATAATGGATCAGAGTGAGAGACTTTTCTTCTCTCACTCTTTCCCCGGGCCCTTCTTTCTCCCCCTTCACAGAGCCTACCTACCTCCATCTTCCCAAGCCCAGTGAGGTCCACCATCTCTGCAACATCTTACCAGATGCATCAGCTGCCTCTGTTCTTGCTCTTCTCTGACTTCCTGCATCTCTCTGTCTATCCGCTCACCCTGGCCTACATCATCTTATCTTTCACTGGCAAGAAATCTCATAAAGGGACCACATTGGTCCCGTTAAGAGGAAGGAGAAGGAATTAAGGGCCAGCTGTGTCCAGACGTTCCTTCAGTGTCATTAGGATCTCTGCCTCCTTCTCCATCTCTTTGCCTTTGCTTTCCCTCTATGCAGTTTCTTCCCCAGTCAAGCTCTCCCCACAAGGTGGCTTATACGATCCTAGGAGTTGGAGACCCCAGGAAAAGAGACTCTCTTCCCCAAAGTTCTGGAAGAAGTCCTGAGGCTGTTGGCAAGAGGCCCAGCCCTGAGGTATAGGCTCACCTCTGGCATAGGGGTCAAGATCAGCCCCACCCAGGGCACCTGGGTAGCTCAGTTGGTTAAGCGTCTGCCTTCAGCTCAGGACAAGATCCTGGGGTCCTAGGATCAAGCCCCGCATCGGGATCCCTGCTCAGTGGGAGTCTGCTTCTCCCTCTCCCACTCCTCCTACCCCCCTGCTCATGCTCTCTCTCTGTATCTCTCGGTCTCAAATAAATAAAAAAAATCTTAAAAAAACAGATCAGTTCCACCCAAAGCCCATGCACTGAGAAGGGGGAAGAAAGGATCCCAAAAGAAGGTTTCTCATTCCAAAAGGAACAATGCTACACAGACAAAAATAAAAGTTGTCTTCCTGATCTAGCACTATTATCCTCCAGATTTATGTGTGTACATCTTGTTTTGCCTGCCTAGACAGTGTGCTCCTGGATGTCAGAGACTCTCACTCTCCTTCAGCATCGCCTCGTATGAAATACGTCATTACTACATATTCTATATATATTCATTGAATAAGAAAATTCCTCCTGTCTGAATAATGAGAAGTCTGGTGAAAATCCCAAAGTCTCTACAGGACTGGAAACCACCATACACAGGACAGAAATTCCCATCACTGGGGCCAATAGACAGTGTTTTCAAGGGTGACAGACCCCTGCAGCTCCTCATTGCCTATCCAGAAATCCCAAATATCAGGCGGGAAATTCCAGCTGCTTGGCTTCCCTTGTAAAGATCCTGGAACTGGAATCGGTGACCTTTTTCTTCAAGGGGCCATAGGGCACATACTCTAGACTTTGTGGCCCTGCGGTCTCCATTTTAGCTATTCAACTCTGCAGTTCGTGGCATGAAAGCAGCTGCAGACAACGTGTAAATGAACGTGCATGGCTGAGTTACAATAAAACTTTACTGATGGGCACTGAAATTGGAATTTCACATCATTTTCACACGTCATATTTTCTTTCAACAATTTAGAACGGAGAAATATTCTTAGTTTGCAGACCATACAGAAACAGGCAGGGGGCCAGAATTGGCTCATGGGCCATAGTTTGCCAACCCTTGTCCTAGAGTATTTCAGTTTTTTGTATTGCGGTGTTTTTGGTCTTTTTTTTTGGTTGGTTTGTTTTTAGAAGGACCTTCTTATAACTTTATCAGAATAAGATAAAAAGCAAATTTGGCAATTTTAGCATTTTCACTTGAAGATTAACTTTTTGAGAGGTATAACCAGTTGAGGTTACAATGTGATGGTACTTGAGTGTCCTGAACTCTTTCAAATCTGTTGTCTCTGGGGTGCCTCGGTGGCTCAGTTGGTTAAGCAGCTGAGTCTTGGTATCAGCTCAGGTCCGGATCTTGTGGGCGTGGGATCAAGTTCTGAGTGGGGCTCTGTGCTCAGTGGGGAGCCTGCTTCAGATTCTCCCTTCTTCTCCCTCCCACTCATTCTCTGTCTCTCCTTCTTTCCTGCTTAAATAATATTTTTAAAAAATTTGTTCTCTCAATCTGAGGGCTTGCAAAAACAATTTAACCATGTTTGTTGAGGTTTTCTAGAATTGCAGCCATGGAGGCTCCATACCAGCAAATAACCCTCTACAGATTTAAAAGCCATGTGTCTAAGCATGCTGACTCTCAGGTTACCAATAAACATATGGTTAATTTAGCTAATAGTCACATTACCATGTATTCAGCCCCAAAGTGATAAATGTGCAGTTAACCCAGGGGGACCTTTCTGTCATGTATTAATTCATTCAACGTTTGAGTGCTTACTATGTTCACATTGGATAACAATAGCAATGATTATTTTACTTATTCCACAAAGGAATTAAAGTAGCTAAAAAACATTTACATGATATCCTAAAATGTTTACTTTAAGAATAACTGGTCATTTATGTGTCATTATGTCATTTAATTCTCCTCCCAGCTTGGTGAGTTAGTTGGGAAAGTTTATATTATTGTGGAAACCCACAATAATATACAAGGAAAGAGCCAGAGAGGTTAAGGGACTTGAGGAATCGGAACTTAAATCTAAGTCCTTTGGCTCTAAATGCTTGTTTTCTTTCCATGATACTTGCTCAAAGACAGAGCACCAAATATCTAATGATGTGCCTGACATTTTTAAATACAGATGGAGACAATTATAGAATAGTGAGACTATCGATCTCTTTGCAGGAACAGAATTTTAAACTGAAAATCCTATCTTGTGAGGCAAACAGGATTTTTTTAAAGATTTTATTTATTTATTTGAGAGAGTGCATGAGAGAGCACAAGCAGGGGGGAGGGGCAGAGGGAGAAGCAGACTCCCTGCCAAGCAGGGAGCCTGATGCGGGACTCAATCCTAGGACCCTGGGATCATGACCTGAGCCAAAGGCAGACACTCAACTGACTGAGTCACCAGGCACCCCGAGGCAAACAGGATTTTAAGAACAGAAGATGACCTTAGTTGTTGTGTCTTTGGAAAACTCTAACAATGGAAATACAGGCATCATCCCTGCAGAAAATACAAATGCATGTCCCCCTAAAGTAGACCAGCCCTAGAATAACATAGGGTCTTGTCTCTGCCCTGTTTGCCAAGCTTTATCCTCTTTGCTCTTGCTGCACATGTGTCCGTGTTTCTTTTCCTCCTGAGCTAACCTGCACCTAACAAATCAGAAGGTATCTGAGGAATGCTGGTGACCTAGAAAGATTCTAAAACAAAACGCCTGTTCAGAAAGGACATCAAATATCCCAGGTGTGGAGTATGAACCATTACAGAGTTTAATGACCGGTGAAGCACACAGCCTACCACCTCGCTCCTAGGGAAACTTTTACACCATCTCTCAAGAACCCACCTCATGCATCCATAACTTTGCCTCTGCTCTCCATCCGCATACAGACAGATTTGACGATGGTATAAGGACCTAATATCCTGAATTCAGTGTTATTTATAAGTACTTGTATATTAATCATACCTCCAACTAGAAAGTGACCTCTTTTTTTAAGATTTATTTATTTGAGAGAGAGAGAGAGTGACCGAGCACAAGGCGGGGAGGGGCAGAGGGAGAGAATCTTCAAGAAGACTCACTGCTGAGCGCAGACCCTGCGTCGGGCTCCATCTCATGACCCATGAGATCACGACGAGCCAACAGTCAGACGCTTAATCGAGTGAGCCACCCAGGTGTCCCTAGAATGTAACGTTTTGACATCAGTTTCACTTCCTTGTATCCCTGCCCCTTTGTCAGTATCTACCACAGCAACAGTCATTGTGACAGTCTATTATATCAGTGGTTCACAGTGAACCACAACACCCAATATTCACACATTTGCGTGCTTCCCTCCCTACTTAGAGCATACCATGGACTGGTGTTAATCATAGAATTGGAAGTGGCACTGTCAATCCCTGGCCTAAGCCTTGAGAAGATCTGGAACTTCCGCTTTTGAACCCATGGGAATTCTGAGCTACTATATGAGAAGTTGGGCTGTCCTGCTGAAGAGAAGGAGGCCCTGTCATCCCAGCGTCCCAATTTAGCTCTGCCCCCAGCTGCTCCAGAAGCTGACTGAGGCACAGGAGTGACCATCAATAAGATCAACAGAACTCTGCAGCTGAGCCCATACTGCAGAACTATAAGAAAATTAAGGGTTTGTTTTATTGTTTTAAGTCCCTAAGCTTTGGGATTTATTATGCAGTAATGGATAAATGAAACGGGTACTTGAAAAATATCTGTAGAATGAATAAATGAATGGAATTCATTTTTTTATTATTTTTGCTAAAAAAACTACCATGGCAACAAATGTGACACTAAAAACTCATAAAGAAACAGAACAAATGAACAAACAAAACAAAACTCATGGATACAGAGAACAGACGGGTGGCTGCCAGAGAGGAAGGGGGTTGAGGGTGACATGGGTGAAGGGGGTCAAGAGGCACAAACTTATAGTAATAAAACAAATAAGTCATGGGGATGTAATGTACAGCATGGTGACTATAGTTAATAATATTGTATTTCATATTTGAAAGTTGCTAAGAGAGTAAATCTTAAAAGTTCTCATCACAAAAAAAATTTAAATTTAAATTTTATAACTTTTATGGGGATTGATGGTAACCAGAGTTATTGTGATCATTTCACAGTGTGTACAAATACTGAATAATTACGTTGTGCACCTGAAACTAATAGGTTATATGTCAATTATACCTCAATTTTTATTTTTTTAAAGATTTTATTTATTTATTCATGAGAGACAGAGAAAGAGAGAGAGAGGCAGAGGGAGAAGCAGGCTCCCCGCTGAGCAGGGAGCCCGATGCGGGGCTCAATCCCAGGACCTGGAGATCATGACCTGAGCCGAAGGCAGACGCTTAACCAACTGAGTCACCCAGGCACCCAATTATACCTCAATTTTCTTAAAAAATTGTAAATACCATTCAGTCCATCTGAAAAAAAAATTAAAAACTCATAAAGAGTGGATTAAGAAGAAGGAAAATGCATGGAAAAAGAGAAAAAAACACATTTCCTGAGAACCTTCTGTGCGCCAGGTGTTGTACCAAGGCATTTTCACATTCACATTTCATTTTTTCAACAACAACCTAATAAGGTAGTTATTATTTTCCTGCATTTTCTACTGATGACAAAACTGAAGCTCTGATAAGTAGTTTAACGTGGTCAAACGGTTGTAAAGTGTCAACACTTGGATTCAAATACTAAACTTGCTGCTGACAATGATCTTGTTGTCCCTACTCCATCATACTGCCCTCATAGACACTTGTAGCCTGTGAGGTGTCATCAACAGCCCCAGCTTCAACAGCGGTGAAGATTCCGCGGGATCTTTTCTTTTTTAATTTTTTTTTATTATGTTATGTTAATCACCATACATTACATCATCAGTTTTTGATGTAGTGTTCCATGATTCATTGTTTGCGTATAATACCCAGTGCTCCATGCAGAACGTGCCCTCTTTAATACCCATCACCAGGCTAACCCATCCCCCCACCCCCTCCCCTCTAGAACCCTCAGTTTGTTTCTCAGAGTCCATAGTCTCTCATGGTTCGTCTCCCCCTCCGATCCCCCCTGCCTTCATTTTTCCCTTCCTACTATCTTCTTCTTCTTCTTTTTTTTTTAGATTTTATTTATTTATTCGACAGAGAGAGACAGCGAGAGCAGGAACACAAGAAGGGGGAGTGGCAGAGAGAGAAGCAGGCTTCCCGCTGAACAGAGAGCCTGATGTGGGGCTTGATCCCAGAACCCTGGGATCATGACCTGAGCCGAAGGCAGATGCTTAACGACTGAGCCACTCAGGCGCCCCTTCTTTTTTTTTTTTTTAACATGTAATGTATTATTTTCCACCGGATCTTGAGCTGCTTCCGTGACCCCATACACTCAAATTTCAGCTCCCCATGCAGGACACTCCTGCACTGATACTGACTCTTCCTTCCTACAATCCATCCCAACTCCCAGAACTGTTACAAAGTTTCAACAACTCCTTTTTGAAACCCTTCAGGTCAGTCTGGGTGCAAGGGGCCCCAGTGATCCCTCTGGGCCAGATGTAGTTGTAAGGATAGTATCTCGGAATCCTAGAAAAACAAGAAGAGGAACTATACGCCCCAGTGCAGCACATGAAAATGCATACCATATCCTGGCACACGCGTGGACATGCTCGGTAAGTCTGGGTGTGACAGTGAATAAGTATGCATTTTTTTACAAGCTCCCCAAATGATTCTGATACACAATCAGGTTTGAAAACCACTGTCCTGGTCCATTTAAAAATATAACTAATTCAGGAAAAACTGGTAGTTTTTACCCCTCAGGGCACATGTCATACTAATGGTATGTGAAAGATGATACATTCTTAATTATGTGGCCTATCTTGACATCTTCAATTCACTAGATGTCATCAACTTCTTTAATGCTGAGGCATAAAACCAGTTTAATATCTCAAAAGGTTTTAAAAATCTCAGTAGTCATCCTAAAACTGGTACCCTTACCCCATAAAATGGCATAGTAGATTTAGATTTGATTCTTTGAAGGGGTATTAATGCACCCTTACTATAATGTTTCCAGCTGATACACTTAAGAATATATAACTTGCCTCCATGTTTCTCTACTTTGCTAATTAAATGTAATGTTACGGCTTCCAGGTCAAAGTGGAATCGGGTTAACATTTTCCCATAAAGATGCTCCTACATTTGCACTAAAATAGCCATGAATATATAAGACAAAACCCACCACACATATACCTTAGTGATTAATAACCTTATGGCAGAATCTTAGTGGAATCAAACAAAGCCCAAGGCATGTGCAAACGCACAAAGAGAAAAACCTATTTGTTGTTCATCACACCACACAGTCTGGTTTGCATCATGAAAAAGAAGCTTCTTGGCGAAAAAAAAATAATACAGATTTTTTTATTGAAACAACAAGATTTTTTTATTTAAGTATAATATAGATACAGAAAAGCTCATGTATCATAAATGATACATTGGCTTTTTACAAACTAAACTCATCTGTGTAACTAGCACCCACATCAACAGATTACCAGCGGCCCAAAAAGTGCTCTCAGGCCCCTTCCCAACCACTACCCCAACCCCCCAACACCAGGGTTTGAGCTTCACCGAAAAATCAGGAAAGATATTTCTATTCCCCCCACTTTCAGTTCACAGACTCAGAGTCCAAGAGAATGTAACAACCACTTTTGCGTCCTCCCTTCTCGCCTCTTGCCGTGAGTGTCCCTTCTGGAGGTGCTGCCTGCACGCTCCCCTGTACCCCCACCCCAGCCATGCCTTGCAAAACTGAAGAAATCAAGAACTTTCTGCTCATGCCCAGGCGAAACGATGCCGAATACATCAAGATCAAGAAAACTAAGGATAATGTGAAGTTTAAAGTTCGATGCAGCAGATACCCTTTACACCGTGGTCATCACATACAAAGAGAAGGCAGAGAAACTGAAGCAGTCCCTGCCCCCAAGTTTGGGAGTGAAGGAGCTGAAATGAACCTGGCACAATGATTTGAACTGCATTAAATTTTTTTAAATTCTTAAAAAAAAAAAAAAAAAAAAGGAACAACCAGAGAAAAAGGCAGCTGCCCTCTATGCTCCCTCGGGGGCTCCTCTCTGTGCCAAATACAATATCATACAAGCCTCTCCTTCCCTACCCTACTCCCCCAAATCTCTGTACCCAGGCAGAGTCTGCAAATGGCAGGCAGTGCTGGGTGATCGGTATGTGTGCAGAGCTGCAAGGAGATGTGGTGAGGGACTGGTGGCAGCTGGTGGCTTCTGCCATAGGGACCCTGACTGCTGGGGACTGTAGTTTTTATGTATGAGGATGCTTTGTGTATCACAGAATCAGACATTAGAGCTAGATGGCGTGTCAGTGAAACAAATGCCTACTTAGAAATGGGGAGTTAAGTGGAAGGCTCAGTGCATTAACCTGTCCTTCTCTGCAAAAGAGACCATAAAAAACATTCATCTCCTCTGAAAAAGAGACCATATCAAAACATCTTTGGACGTATCAATACATCGACATGTTTTTGTGGGTGAGGGGAAAATAACAAAAGGCCTCCTCACCTGCCTGATGACAAATACACCGTCTGGATTCATCTCACCTTGTTCAAGGGATAAAAAGAAGGAAAACCAACATGAGTCTATGGGAAGAAATTACAGGATAAAGAAAAAGAGAGCCATATGGAAGAGACCAGGGAAAAAAAGAGCTAAGCTCCAAAAATAAACTATTTCCGTACTCCAGAAGAAAATTTCCAAACCCTGATTAGCCCTTTAAGGACAATATAAAAAGACACAGGGTTTAACAAAGAGAAACGGGACAAGGAAGGAGCAGGCTGGAATGAGATGGCAAAATGATCATCTTAAAGAGACTGAAAGCACTCTGACACACAGTACTGTTTTAGTGAACAGTTTGATAATATCTACGAGTTTAATTATATGCATGCCCTATTACCCAACAAACCCTCCCCTAGATAGAATCTTTACCCAAAGAAATGTCACAGGGGCACCAGGATACACATTTCAAGTTAATAATACCGTATTGAATATTGGAAATTTGCTAAGAGAGTAGATTTTGGGGGCTGTAAGTGTGTGAGGAGAAGAAATGTTAATTAGGGGCACTTGGGTGGCTCAGTCAGTTGGGCGACCGACTCTTGGTTTCAGCTCCGGTGATGATCTAGGGGTTGTGAGATCGAGCCCTGCATCAGGCTCCATGCTGAGCGCAGAGTCTGCTTGGGATTCTCTCTCTCCAATTCTGCCCCCCTCCCTCAAATAAATAAATAAATCTTTTTTTTTAAGATATGTTAATTAGCGGGCGCCTGGGTGGCTCAGTCGTTAAGCGTCTGCCTTCGGCTCAGGTCATGATCCCAGGATCTTGGGATCGAGTCCCACATCGGGCTCCCTGCTCGGCGGGAAGCCTGCTTCTCCCTCTCCCGCTCCCCCTGCTTGTGTCCCTCTCTCGCTGTGTCTCTCTCTGTCAAATAAATAAAATCTTTAATTAAAAAAAAAGATATGTTAATTAGCTTGACTGTAGTAATCATTTCACTATGTATATATGTATATCAAATCACCGTGTTGTATAGCTTAAATATATACAGTTTTATTTTTTAAAAGTTTTTAAAGAATGTTTTTGGCAGAATTGCTTGTAGTAGCAAAAACAAACAATCCAACAGCCCAACTGTACATAGGATAATGTGGTAGTATACACAAACGATAGAATACTCTTCAGAAATGAACATGAGCAACCTAAAACTACTCACCACAGCACACATGAATGTCACAAATATCATGCCTTGTGGAAGAAGCCAGATAAAACCTTCATAGTGATTGATTTCATGTATATAAAGTTCAAAAGCTAACCTACAATATTTAGAGATGCATACATAGGTAGTCAAACTATTAAAAAAGTAAGGCAGTGATTACTACCAAAGTCAGACGTGCGTGACCTTTGAGAGGAGCAAGGCTTTGTGCTTGGGATGAGGCATGTGGGGAGCCCTGGAGTGTTGCAGTATTCTCTTTCCTAACCTGAGCTGGTACACATAGTTCATTCTCTTAGTATTTCTCAAGCTGTACCTTCAGGATGTAGACACTTTTCTGTATGTGCATCATATTTCACAACTTTAAGAAGTGTTAGAAACATATTAGCAGAATTAAATCTAGGTTGACAGAAAAGGTGGGTTTGATAAGAGAAAAAAATGAAGGCAAACTTGTATCCTCTTATAAACTCAGAGGTGGAGACCAAACATGGCAGCAAGGAGAGGTGAGATGGTGACCATGGAGGAAAAAAAAAAAAAAGACGAGGTTGGAATTTAGACAACTTGAGATTCCCAGAAAAAAAGTCCAATATAAAACAGAAGGGGAAATCTAATAAATGATAACTGAGTAACATAACAGGTGCTAGGCCAAGTACTTTATATAAATTAACCCACTGAATCCTTACAATAACTCTAGGAGGTTAAATATCAACATCAGTTTTCTTCTTTACGCTCCTGGGAAAACCAAGACCTAACTTTCCCAAGACCTTATGACTGGGAAGCGGTAGGCAGAGAAGAGGTAAATAGATGCCTTGAGCCTCTGTCTGTGCGGGACAACAGTCCTCTGAACCATTACTCCAAGCTACCACCTATTTTTCCCTGCTCTGGATTAAAACACAACGTACTGTAACATTCAAGGCCAGAGGTCAGTGGAGAAAATCTTCTAAAAGATTTAAGGAGAAACTCATTTTGATCCAAGGATTTTATTTTGTTTGTTTATTCATTTTGTTTGTTTTTTGGTCTTTTTTTTAAAAGATTTTATTTATTTTGATATAAAGAGAGAGAGCACAAGCAGGGGGAGCAGCAGGCAGAGGGAGAAGCAGGATCCCCACTGAGCAAGGAGCCCGACATGGGACTCCATCCCAGGACCCTGGGATCATGACCTGAGCCGAAGGCAGACGCTTAACCGTCTGAGCCACCCAGGCGCCCCTGTTTGTTTATTCATTTTAGAGAGCACTAGAGAGTGCTGGCCCATGCGCGTGGAAATGGGGGGAAGGGGTGGAGGCAGAGGGAGAGCATCTTAAGCAGACTGGTGGTGGTGAGCCCAGAGCCCATGGGCCCAGATCTCATGACCCATGAGATCACGACCTGAGCTGAAATCAAGAGTCAGAGGCTTAACGGACTGAGCCACCAGTCGCCCCAATCTAAGAATGTTATATGCAACCAAGTTGTCTCACACTTGTGAAAGCAACAAAACAAAATCAGGTATTTCAGAGAATATGCCCACTCATGTATAATTCTTTCAAAAGATATATTTGGGGGTGCCCGGGTGGCTCAGTTGGTTAAGCGTCTGCCTTCAGCTCAGGTCATGATCTCAGGGTCCCAGGGTCCTAGGATCAAGCCCCGCATCGGACTCCCTGCTCAGCGGAGAGCCTGTGGTTCTCCCTCTCCCTCTGCCTGCTCCTCTCCCTTCTTGTGCTCTGTGTCAAATAAATAAATAAAATCTTTAAATATATATAAATATAAATATGAATATATAAATATATATATATAAACATATATATATATATTTGAAGACAAATTTCAAATGACCCAGAGAAGAGGAGGTAAAATGGAGGAATCATAACACAGAATGATTTTTCCAGAGATCTGAAAATAATTGAAACAAATATAAATTTAAATACTGCAGAAATAGTTTTTTAAAAAACTAATGTCAAAACGTATTTTTTTAATTTTTACAATAATCTATATTTAAAAACCCAGGTTCTGTTAACAAAAACTGCCTGTGTGGGTGAGGGACAATGAGCAATGAGAAGGTAGAAAGTAGGTGAACCTGCCCCGCCATGGTAATCAAAGCTGCTGTTTTACTTTTATGACAGAGAAATGTAAGTTAAAGAATGCTTTTGAAAAACGTAGAGAACTAAGTACCACTAGCAGAATTTAAATACGTGTGCAAGTATCTCCAAAGGAAGATAAAAGCAAAGAAAATGAGATCCATACTTCAAAACAATGAAAATGCAGGAAAAAAAAGGAAAATAAAACGTGAAACAAGATGAAAAGTAAAACCAAATGTCTTATAGTCAAATGGCTTGCAGACTGCGTTTAAGAGTCCCATCTAGGGGCGCCTGGGTGGCTCAGTTGGTTAAGCGACTGCCTTCGGCTCGGGTCATGATCCTGGAGTCTCGGGATCGAGTCCCGCATCAGGCTCCCTGCTCAGCAGGGAGTCTGCTTCTCCCTCTGACCCTCCCCCCCCTCATGTGCTCTCTCTCTCTCTCTCTCGTTCTCTCTCTCAGATAAATAAATAAAATCTTTAAAAGAAAGGAAAAAAAAAAGAGTCCCATCTAATATAAAGTGACGTAAAGGGTTAAAAGTTAGAGGGAAGAAAAATGTAGGAAAGACAAAGGCAGGTACAAAAGAGGCAGTGAGGAAGTTAAGGCCAAAAACCTTACATAGGGCAAAAAGAATCATTTTATATTAATAAGCGGTATGGTCCTTAGTACTAGCATAGCAGTCAAATCTTTATATGCTGACTAGGATTGTACTGAAACCCATACAGGAAGTAAGTCTTCAGAATACAAGAATACATTTTCAGCAACTCAGTAGTAGCAATGGACTTTGACACAGTATCTATCTTGACAAATCAAGTAGGCAAAAAATAAACAAGGACAATGTTTCAAGAAATCCACAATAAGGGCGCCTTGGTGGCTCAGTCGGTTAATTGGCTGCCTTTGGCTCAGATCATGATCCCACATCGGGCTCCCTGCTCGGCGGGGAGCCTGCTTCTCCCTCTGCCCCCACCACTCATGCTCACGCGCTCTCTCTCTCACAAAAATAAATAAAATCTTTAAAAAAAAAAAAAGAAGAAATGCATAATAAGATCAAGTTAATAGATATGTATATCAAATTAGATATCCCACAAACCAAACACCACCTCCTAAAAACCTACTAAGTAAAAGAAAAAAATCAAAAAATGAGCTATGATGGGGATCAATTTAGAGATAACCAAAATGAGAATACTACATATAAAAGGATATGCTATCACCAATGAGACACTCAGATGAAAATATTAATAAACACTTTATTTTTTTTTTTTTTTTTTTTTTTTAAAGATTTTATTTATTTTTTAGAGAGCGAGCGAGAGAGAAACAGCATGAGAGGGGAGAGGGTCAGAGGGAGAAGCAGGCTCCCCGCCGAGCCGGGAGCCCGATGTGGGACTCGATCCCAGGACCCCGGGATCATGACCCGAGCCGAAGGCAGACGCTTAACCATCTGAGCCACCCAGGCGCCCTAATAAACACTTTAAATACTAAGCAAGAAAGCATTAAAATAAATGAGCTGAGCACTTATAAGAAAGCAATAAAGCAAGTCAAGGGTAAACACAAAGAAGGAATTAATAAAAGAAGAAAATAATGAATAAGAAAATGAAATTGATAAATAACCCCAAAGATGGTTCTTTTTTTTTTTTTAAGATTTATTTACTTATTTGAGAAAGAGAGAGCGCACGTGCATGCATGAGCATACAGGAGGGGCAGAGGAAGAGAATCCTGAGCAGAACCCCCTGAGCAGGGAGCCCTATGCGGGCTCAATCTCATACTTACTCTTTTTTTTTTTTAAAGATTTTATTTATTTAAGTATGCAGTATTTGTCTTTCTGGGTCTGGCTTATTTCACTTAGTGTAAAGTCTTCCAGGTTCATCCATATCGTTGAAAATGGCAGGATTTCCTTCTTTTTTAAGGCTGATTAACAGTTCAATCTTACATATATATATATTTCACACACACAATAAACTATTATTCAGCCTTAAAAAAAGAAGGAAATTGCAACAATACTGCTTGTATACTTGAAATTTGCTAAGAGGATAGATATCAACTTAAATCTCTCACCACACACGCAAATACAAAATGGTAACTACGTAGAGATGATGGGTAAGTTATTTAGCTGGGTTGTGGTGATCTCTTCACAATGTATACATATATCAAAACATCAAGTTGCACACCTTAAACACACACAATTTTTATATATCAAACATACCTCAATAAAGTTGTTAAAAAATAAAGAAGACGTGTGAATTTTCTAGCTACAATGAGATACCTCCGGGCACAGGCTGCCTCTCTCCTCTCCCTCCCATGTCCACTACCCTCCTCCAAGCATCACCCGTCTTGCCTAGATGACCACAAGTCCTTCCCATGTGCCCCCCTGTTGATTACATCCAGCCTTACCACCCTTCAGACTTTTCTGCTCTGAAGATACATTGCCTTTCAGGATCTGACCCCCATCTGTCTCACCAGTTTTATCTACTGTATTTTCCCAGGTATTAATTGGGAGCAGAAATTACACAATTGAAATGACCGCCTACACTCTTAATGAAAGATGCAGAAGGTACCTGAAAATCAGCACACTGAGCAAGAGGTCATCTCAGCTTAGAGCGGCGATGGCCCGCACCCAGTGGCCAGTGTGGACCCGCTGACTTTGGGAAGGCCAGGAGGACCAGTGTGAGCAGGTGTGGGAGCCTGATCAGCAAGGGGTCACAGCCGGACTTTCCCGGAGCATCACCAAGAAAAATAGGCCAGAAGTTACAGAAGTGACGCACAGTGAGGAAAAGGCTGATGGCCAAAGACCAAATGGGACTGCCTTCCAGCCAGAAGTCGGTGAGGTCCAAATGACCCTTTGTGGCTTGTAAACTTGCCCCCATACACAGAGGCCAAGGAGAGACTGAAAAAGGAGGCAGGCCACTCCAGATTGGGAAGTCCAGGGATGGAACCCTACATCAGGCTCCCTGCTCAGCGGGGCGTCTGTTTTCCCTCTCCCTCTGCCCCTAAGAAGCAAGGGAACTTACGAGGCTCGTCTTCGGTGGCCGCAAGCGGAGTAGATCTCTGCACCCACTCACCAGAATCTTAAGTTTCTACAACTGCCTTAGCTGGGCTCAGGTAACACCAATCAAGGCTGTGTTACAGAAACAGGGCCTAAAGAGGGAATGGCGGGCGGAATCTACATTACAAGGACAAGGAGGGGATGAGGAGCCGTCAATTGCCTGGGGCCAGCTCACAGGTCAACTGGAGGTCACGACCTCTCAATGACCTCCACCAACACACTTCCCTTATCTCAGGACCACTACAAGCTCCACAGGAATTTTAATCACCCTCAGCGAACAGAGCAAAAAAGGAGCATGGATTCTGGAAAAAACTATCTGGACTTAATCTCTAGTCTACCACTAAATAGCATGTGATCTTGAGTAAGTTGTTTAACCACTCTGTACCTTAGTTTCCTCATTGGCAAACTGGGAATTATAATAGTGTCTGTCTTAGAGGTTATCCTTAGCACATAGAACACTGCCTGGGGGGCGCCTGGGGGGGGGCTTCAGGTCGGGTTCTCAGGGTCCTGGGATCGAGCCCCACAGGGCTCTGCCCTCCTTCTCCCCCTCCCCTGGCTCGTGCACACTCATGCACACTCCCACAGTCTCTCTCTCAAATAAATAAAATCTTAAAAAAAAAAAACCCACTGCCTGGCACTTATTAAATGCCCTGCAAGTGTTGGCTGTCATCATTGTCATGGGAGGCCTGACTGCACATTACAAGCACTCAATCGTTTAATCCTCACACAACACTATGAGGTAGGTACTATGATTTTAGAAGGATGTGAAACAAAACTTGTCAAGAGACGGGGCACCTGGGTGGCTCAGTGGTAAGCACCGACTCTTGATTTCCGCTCAGGTCATGATCTCAGGGTGGTGAGATCGAGCCCTGCATTGGGCTCCGCACTCAGTATGGAGTCTGCTTAAGATTCTCTCTTCCTCTCCCTTTGCGCTCCCCCCGCCCCCAAGCACTCTCTCTAAAAATAAACAAATCTTTTAAAAAAAAATGTGGTCACATCTAGAGATGCTAGGATGGTGCGTGACCTCAAAATCCCAACCCAGCCTCTCTTACTGTACAATTGCTGCTTTTAAAAGAATTGATTTACAGAACAAATAAAAAATTTCATGTATTTATAATTTTCTTCTGAGAACTCAGATTTTGAAAGCTTGTCTTGCATGATGTGGAATTAAAGTCATACTCTTCAATTTTGTGCCCTTTCAACAAACTATGTTTTACTTTTGGGGTCCAATTATTTCAGACAGGAGTCAGGATTAGGTTTCAAAAAACAAATACTAAAGCATGGGTGTTGATAGAAAAAATGTCACATAAAAATTAGAAAAGTTCAGAATTTAAATTGGAGGAGAAAGATATTAAAACAGGATTTGAGTTTCCAGTTACATAATAGCTACTGACCCCCTGAGGTGAAAAAGTGTTATTAGGCCTGTAAGCTGTAGTCACCTCCATTGAAATTTATTTTAGCATTTTCTAACCTGTTTCTCTGAAATGCTTTCCTTGCTATTTTTATTATATTATTATTTATTTCTTCCTTTAGTGACTCTCCTTTGTTCACTGAAGGCTTAATATAAAAACTCAGAGTGAATTAAAATGTTCACTCAATTCAAGAGCTAGTTCAGCAATTCCACAAATAAGTAGAAAGTGAAAATAATAGAGAAATATAATGACACATTCCTCAACAGAAAAAAAAGAGCACAGAATAATTTTTGTCTCTTGTCAAGTTTTTTTTAAAAGATTTTACTTATTTTAGAAAGAGCGCGAGCAGGGGGAGGGGGAGGCGCAGAGGGAGAGAATCTCTCAAGCAGACTCCCAGCTGAGTGCGGAGCCCACCACAGGACTTGATCTCAGGACCCGAAGATCATGACCTGAGGCGAAACCAAGAGTCAAGATGCTTAACCGACTGAGCCACCCAGGGAACCCTATTTCTTGACAAGTCTTGTTTCACATCCTTCTAAAATTTAATAGTAAAGAATTGGCTAGAAATACAAGTTTATTAATTTTGTGAAATCACCAGATTCAGAAACAAATGACAAATATATTCTGTATGAGTCATCTAACACATAGCAAATCTTTCATTGATAGGATGAATGATTAAATATGCCTTCCTCCCTGCAGATTATCTGACTGGTAGGTTAGTTCTAACTTTTTAGAATCATCAGCAACTAATATTTTTAGCACAAAGCACTGCTCTATAAATCATTTGTATCTCTAGTCTCTGAACACTTACCTAACCTACATGCTATTGCATATAAAGTGATTGAATGGTAGTATCTCTGAGCTATTTTTTTAGTTACAACTGTCAAGAAACACTTACTGATGCTACACAACATGTCCTCGAGTTGTGAAAAAGAGGGTCCATTTTTAGTCCTGACTCCAGGCAGGGAGGGACTCTCGTCACCCAAACACACTTTCCATGGCTCCAGCCCACAAAGAATCCCCACCCAGCAGGACAGACCCAGCAGGCGGAGAAGAACATAACCACACAACATTCTACAGAAAGCTGGTGTGTCGTGTCCACCATTCTCATTAATAAGAAAAGCAGGCAGATGGCCTTGTCCAGCGTTTTAGAGGCAAGCATAGCCTTTCATAAGAATTGGTTGAAGATTCAGCTCCTAAGGTTTACCTTGAGCAGTTTCTAAGCAAATCCTGTAACTAGGAATAAAGGTTCTACAGTCAGAACTATGTATCACGAAACAGACTGCAGAGGAAGAGTTGAGTGGGTGGGACCCAGGAGAAAATCTGGGCAAAGAATGTGTCAGAAAACATAATTATTTCCAAGACATGCTGATTAAGAGAAGAACCAGACTGACCATGGGATTCTCTGTGTGTGTACCGTTCACACTCTTCTGATGGATAAATATGCGGCAAGTGGCTTGGACTAAGATGTCAAGATAACATGGACAGCAGGTTCCAGAGTGAGTTGTAAGGCCATCAGGCAGAAATATAAATGAGGTGATGCATATTTCCCACCTAGCATAGGACCTGGTCACTAGTGAGTGGGGCTGTCTATGACTTGGAGTGATCTTTAAGTTTATTCGGTGAGAGTCACCCCAAAATGATCACCCTGCTACAGTGTCCGTCGAGTGGCTGAGGGGTGGGAAACTACACACATTGAACACCTTCAAAGGGACAGTCAGAGACAAAATACAATAACTTTCATAATTATGGCTCACGAGCCTCCTCATTCAATATACTAGTTACAAAGATGTGGAGCGAATCATATGTAACTCCCATTACTCATTGATATTAAGGCTTCTGTTGTCAGAAAGCTGTAAATTAGTAATCCTGCTGGGTAGTGTTAGAAAGACACCTGAATCCGCTGCCTGGACAGATAAAACACTGCATCTCCTGGGACTGTGTCCAAATGTGGCACACTCTGTCTTCGTCTGATTAGTTTCATGAGTACTGAATCCCTATTCTTTGCAATATCAGGTCAAAAGGTAAATCATCATGGCCACTGTGATCTTTATTTCGCCAGTAAGTTTAGTTCTTCTCAGATAATGGGGATTTGCTGTAAGGGCACATTTGGGAATCAGGGTGAAAGGATTCTAGAAATAGCCATTCTACAGGATTCAAGGCAAAATAGGAACCATTTCCGAGCCAGAGTTCATGAATCTTCACCCTAATGTTCCACCACCAGTGTGCTTCTTCCACTTCTTGTTTTTCCTCTATCATTTTTCCTCTCATTACAGAACGGCTGCTATTCTCTGGAGTTTCCTATTCAACTTTTAGAGGTCTAGTTAGTTACCATTATCCTTACAGGGGAAAGTTTTTCACACCAACTCATTTCATAGCTCACCAGCCAGTCTGTGGATTAAGTGCCTTTAGAAAATTTGATCCCATCTCTTTGCTTAGGAAAGAGACTGGGGCTGGTTGCTCAGCTCAGCAGAGGGCTGCAAGTGGGAGCGCATCTTCAATGTAGCACATGCGATGATTGACATGCCTCATACGCTATGGTAAGGATTTGGTTTTCTTCCTCTCTGGTGGTAACTTTAGGTTTTCTTTATACAAATGGATTTTATCTATGACAGAAACAGAGCCTTATATAACCCATATCACAGCTACATCATTATTAAACATATTTTGTGATTATTATTCTTAATAAATGAAAGTATTCTTTGGACATGGTTAAGTGTAACTATTTGACAATCACAGCCTCATCATCTACTTAATCATAAGAAATCCCCACATCATTCCACAGAACTATTATTGTGTGGAAGGTCCTGCAGAAAGGTGGAGATTTTTTTTCAATGTAGTTAGCTTCCTTCATTAGATACAGTCAGATTCTTAAGTTTTACAGACAGCTAATGATATAGACTTAAAACTGCAAGGTGCAGATGGAGAAGCAGATGTAGCTGTCACCGGTAGAGGCTGAGTAAGCACAGTGGGCGCCGTGAATGTTCCTGCCAGGGGACCGGCAATAATAAAACATTAGTTCCCTGAAATGGTGCTGGACTTTAGACTCCAAATGGAAGCTAATCATTAGAGTCATTTACAATAAGCCATGTCAAGAGTGTGTATGACACTCAGTAAGTAAACATAATTGAAAAGGTTCACTATAAATATATAAGCAGATGAGAAGACACAACACACACAAATCAGTAGTCTGTTGGTCTAAAGTCTGCTCAGACGGTCAAATTTATTTTTCTAACTCCAGGAAGATCCGTGTCTACCCTAATCCATATGGGGATCTAAGCAACTAATAAACATACTTAATTAAGAACATTTCAGAATATGCCTTGGCAGTCTATTTCATGGTCCTAAAAAAATGGGACGTTTCTTCTTAAAATAATTAAAGACAGCTGTTAACTAAGCCATTTCATAGTTTATTACTCAGAATCTTATTTTTTCAAAACACCTGTTAAAATACAGAACTTAATCCTGGGTATTATCAAAACCCAGGATTCAATGAAAACATTCTCTTTGGTCACATGATATTGTACTACTATTAATATTTCAGTAACTTGATAGCCTTTTTAATAGAAATACTTCCTTGCTGAAAAAGATATATTGGATAAATCAGTTGGCTTAATGTTCTCATTAAAAATAGAATTTTAGAATTAAACACTGCAAGAGACCATACATGATGGCATAATCCGTGCTCAACAGAGGAAGACTGTCTAACTGTGCTCCCTACATACCTTGTTAGCACTTAGTAAATAATTAATAAAAGCAACTTCATCTAATCTCATAGCTTCAGCTATCAATTCTAGGCTTATGGTTCCCAAACCTGAGTCTCCTGATTCCAGAATGCACATTTCCGACTGACTGTTGGACTTCTTTGTGTGGAAGTCCCAACACATGGTGAAAATGTTGCTTTTAGCAGAACTTGCTATTTAAATTGTGGTCCAGAAAGCACCACTGGTATCCTGGGGAACTTTGTTTGAAATGCAAAATCTCAGACTCCGTTTCAGACCTACTTTAAAATCTGCATTTAAGGGGCGCCTGGGTGGCTCAGTCATCAGGGTCCTGGGATCGAGCCCCGCATAGGGCTCCCTGCTCTGCGGAGAGCCTGCTTCTCCCTCTCCCTCTGCCCCTCCCCCTGCTTGTGTTCCCTCTCTCGATGTCTCTCTCTCCATCAAATAAATAAATAAATAAAATCTTTTTTAAAAAATCTGCATTTAATGATCTTCTGTAGGTGATTCCTATGTATGTTCAAGTTTGAGAAGTACTGCTCTAGGATTCGTCTCTGTTGAATTTTACCTCTTCACCAATGTTTTCCAAACACGCAAAATATTTGACCTCTCAGCATCTCACAAGGATTTTTTGAAGATTAATTTTTAAACCCTTGCAGATTAAGTTATTTTTAAACTGCCTTGAAGACAGGGACTATCTGCTCTAACGCACTAAATAAAGTGAAATGCGATCCCTCACTTCGGAGGTTCTTTAATCAGTATACTTATCACTTCAAAATGACATCCTTACTGTAACTCAAAAGTAATCTCCAGATTTGTTTCTCAGAAAAATCTCTAACCCCTACAAAAATTGTTGATTTTATGGATCTCCCTACTTTGCCAAAACAAACAGCAGAACAGGTTAAACATATACATAAGGATCATTCTGTGGCTGCTTCACCCGGGTAAGGCAGCTGAGCGAGACCTTGACACAGATCAGAAAACAGCCCTTTCCCCAGGAGAGCAAGCCACATTTCCTATAGGAAACAGACTCACGCCACTTGTCTCTGCAATGCACTTTTCTCTACCTAAATACTCTGGTTATTGCTGTTGGAAAACACACAGTGCTCTGTTAGAAAGTGAGTGCACCATGTCCTGCTTAGAAGCGTTTTTCTAAATTGGCAAACACCTCCTGCATTATGGGTTGCCCGCTCTCTTTTAATGACAGTATCAGAGAGCGCCAGATGGCTTTGTAGGTCAATGATTATCATCCCTCAGAATGTGTTGTGTAAAACAGATTTAAATGTTCTCCATCAAATTCCGGTCAAGGCTTATTCCGGTATGTGGCATGTTATTCCTTCCCAATTCACTAACATTATCTTTTCTCTAAGTGTTAAGTCATCTGTAGCATTCAGCAATTTACAGCTATCTTGTTTTACTTGTCACTGAAAGTGCTCTGTATACAGAGGTCAGATGACCAACCATCTGGGATATTGACAGGGAATTCTTGAATTGGATAAAGAGATAGGGCTTGACCTCAATGGACTCTTTGAACTCCAAGATTCCACAATTTCTCTAGTTTGAAACTACTTCTACATTCCTGAGTAGGAAATGTATGATTGTAACATCTAATGTTCCCTGAAATTCATTGGAGGAAAAATTTTAGATGGCTTGGTCATTAAACAACTAAACAATTATGCTTCTTAATTGGACTGAACAAAAATTTTTAAATGATTACTATGACTTCCATTTAAAAAAACACTATTTTACTATTCAGAAGATGGGTTGATACTCAATTTCCTTCTTAGCTTTAGAAATGGGTTTAAGACTTTTAAGCTCTTTTTGGGGCGCCTGGGTGGCTCAGTCGTTAAGTGTCTGCCTTCGGCTCGGGTCGTGATCCCAGGGTCCTGGGATCGAGCCCCGCGTCGGGATCCCTGCTCGGCAGGAAGCCTGCTTCTCCCTCTCCCTCTGCTGCTCCCCCTGCTTATGTTCCCTCTTTCACTGTGTCTCTCTCTGTCAAATAAATAAAATCTTAAAAACAAAAAAAAAAGACTTTTAAGCTCTTCTCTTTTTTGTTTTATGGAACATCTCCATTGATTTTTGTTTTGTTTTCTATCTCATTAAAAATCTAATTTTATCATTATTTCCTTTCTTCTTTCTTTAGATTTGTTTTTTTATTTTCTTGAGTTGAATGCTTTATCCTTTAATAAACATTATACTGTATGCAACTTAATTCAGAGGACTCCCAGTTAGATATATCTGAGTCCAGTCCCAACATACATAGACAACCCTTCAACTTGGAGGGTAAGTTAGTAACACATTTTAATTCATTTCAGCTCCCTAGGTGTAGGTGGGGAGAGTTTGTTTCTTCAATACCCATGGTACTAAATTTAAACAGTAGGTTCAAGTAAACCACACTAGCCTAGTAATTGCAAAGATGAGGAAACAATTCTCTCAATCTAAACTTGGGAGTTTGTTTGTGGATAATGTTAAAACAGCAAAAACGAAGTGTGAACTTTGAAGTGTAATTTTTCCAAGTGCACATTTTTAGTGCCTACATGGAATCTTTTACTGAATTTGAATATCTTTACAAGTAAAATTTGTCTTTATTAACTGCTGTTTGTTTTAAAACTAAAAGACTAACCAAGAAAATAAACCATTAAATCAGTGGCAAAATTTAGAGATTTTTCTTGGTGTAAAGATTCAGATGAGGTTAGTCAAAACTCAAAGTAGTTACTAGCAGTCTAAATCAGGCTTGAACAATGTATAGTGAGACACTAAGCTTTAGATCAGCACATAGAAACTACAGAGAAGGCAATTAAATATGCAATAACAAAATGTAAGAAAAAAGACATATACACTGAAGAATCAAAGTCAAATAACACCTGTAAAGTAACAGAAGACGTTTGTCTTGCATGGCCAAAATTAAAACAGCAGTATTCAAATGCCTTAATCTATAACTGAACATTTGTTCGAAACCAATGGATCTGATGCCAATGTGCACCATCATTCAACCATTTGCACTCATTTTTGCAAAAGAAGAAAAACTTTGGAGGGTTTTACCAAACGTAATAGGAATTTATCTTGAATTTTGTAGCTTATATATTACAGTGGAAATCTTTCTACCAAGAACTTTTTTTTTAAAAGATTTTATTTATTTGACAGATAGAGAGCATAAGTAGGCAGAGAGGCAGGCAGAGGGAGAGGGAGAAGCAGGCTCTCCACAGAGCAGGGAGCCAGACGTGGGGCTCGATCCCAGGACCCCAGGATCATGACCTGAGCCGAAGGCAGACGCTTAACTGACTGAGCCACCCAGGCGCCCCTCTACCAAGAAGCTTTCTGAAAGCTGCTAGCATCAATTCTGAATAAACAGTTTTAAGAATTTAGGAATTTATGAAATTTGTAAAAATGGTTTTTTTATGACTATCAAACTTTGAGAGCTTTCCTACTTGTGTATCTTTTGCTTCAAATAAAAAAAAACTTTTGAAATTAATAATGTGTTCTTCACGATCAACTGAAAAAAGACTGACGAGTCTGACTATACTTAGTAAAGCATGGATACGTGAAAAGATCAATTTTTATGAAGCCTTAAGACAAATTTACAGAAGGTTCAAAATACTATGTATGATTTCGCTCATTACAGTGAAAGACCATTAAGTAGATATTTTCAATTTTCATAAAATACACTAAAAAGCATTAATCCATTATTTTTTCTTCTTTATATCTCTTATTTACCATGCTCTCCTTTTGCTGCCTTTTTCACCTTTCTTGCCTTTTGACTGATCAGCTTGCTTTTTTTTTTTTTTAAGATTTTATTTATTTATTTGAGAGAGAGAGAGAGAGAGCACATGAGAGGGAGGAGGGTCAGAGGGAGAAGCAGACTCCCCGCCAAGCAGGGAGCCCGATGCGGGACTCGATCCTGGGACTCCAGGATCATGACCTGAGCCGAAGGCAGCCGCTTAACCGACTGAGCCACCTAGGCGCCCCTGATCAGCTTGCTTTTATTGCTTCTTTTCCTCCACTGGTTTGGAAGTTATATATTCAGGTTTGAAAGTTTTATATCCTGGTTTGATCTTTGTTATCCTTAACTTTTAAAAATACATGGCTAGGGATGCCTGCGTGGCTCAGCTGGTTAAGCATCTGCCTTCGGCTCAGGTCATGGTCCCAGGGTCCTGGGATCGAGCCCTGCATCAGACTCCCTGCTCAGCGGGAAGCCTGCTTCTCCCTCTCTCACTCCCCTTGCTTGTGTTCCTTCTCTCGCTGTGTCTCTGTCAAATAAATAAATAAAATCTTAAAAATCTGAATTTATTTAGTGACTGCGTTATTCCATATCTAGTATTGCATACCAATTATTATATTCACCAGATAATAATACATTAAGCCTAGACAGTTTGTTTCTCTATTAAAAGGAAGAATGAACATAAGGAAAATGTTTTAATTTCATAAGGTAAACTATTAAAAAGCAAACAAGAGAAACATCTGAATTACTTGATAAAATGCTCAAGATGAATATAAATCAAACACAAAAAGTACAGAAAGTATGCATGTGTGTATATTGGAAAGATGAAAACAAAAATGTAAATATAGGCATTAGAAAGCAAATAATCGGGGCGCCTGGGTGGCTCAGTCATTAAGCGTCTGCCTTCGGCTCAGGTCATGATCCCGGGGTCCTGGGATCGAGCCCCGCATCGGGCTCCCTGCTCAGCAGGAAGCCTGCTTCTCCCTCTCCCCCTCCCCCTGCTTGTGTTCCCTCTCTTGATGTGTCTCTCTCTGTCAAATAAATAAATAAATCTTAAAAAAAAAAAATTCTTTAGAAAGGAAATAATCCTAATTTGTTGGTAGTGTTTGAAAAGTAACTGAATAATTATTTTCATTTAAAATAAACTAAGGGCAGTAAGCCACAGCATTTAATTTGTAACAGCCAGTGAAGAATGCATTTGCTTTTGTCACTGTATAAATCCCAAATACCACACCTAAGACTAATGCTTAGGTGGAACTAGAGACCCCTCTCCAATACTATACCTTTTCAACTGTGTCTTTTGTGCTAATTTTCTAAGAGCTACCTGGGATCCAATTGATGTGTAGTATCCAATGTTACCAGGTCAAAGTGTTTGGAGTTTATTATGAGGGCAAAGGGAATGACATAAATTTGTATTTCAGTGAATTGAAGAGAGGGCTGGAGGAGACTGGGGAAACACCAAACACATGAGATATGATGAAGGCAGAAGAACAGTAAAATGGAAAACAGCAAATAGAATAGGGAGATATTGAAGAGGCCAACCTGGTAGAATTTGGTTACTAAAGATGTTGTGGAGAATAAGAACTGAAAATGATTCATTGGTTTCTGGCCTGGACTAGACAACAAGCACATTCATCAGGTGCAGTCCATGGGCTAGGGAATATAAGAGGGAAGTTTATCAAGTGGGGCCCTGGATAGAGAAAATGTCAGCTCACTTTTGGAATCAGCCAATAAAAGAGTAAGTTTATCTTGTTACAACAAAATATAAGTGTACAAAGATGACATCTAAAGTTGTTTTTAGAGATAAGGCCACTAGGGATAGTAGGTTCAATAGTGAATTACAAAATAGTTGTGGACATACCAAAGCTTCTCAGTGCTGCTAACAATTTAACAAATATTCTTTATCTACTCTAAATTTCATTAACAGTCTTCTTCAATAATCTATTTTTTTATTTAAAGATTTTATTTATTTGCCAGAGAGAGCGCACACAAGCAGGGGGAGCGGCAGGTAGAGGGAGAAGCAGGCTCCCCCACTGAGCAAGGAGCCCAATGCGGGACTTGCTTTGGTCCTTTGTCCTTTGTCTTGCTTTTGGTCCTTTGGCTCATGACATGAGCCAAAGGCAGACACTCAACTGACTGAGCCACCCAGGCGTCCCTCAATAATCTATTTAAATAGATAGCAATTTAGTAATAGCTAAATTATACACAAACAGATCCCAGGTGCTTTCTTTCAACCCTAAATGGGGGTATGATGATATATTTGTTCCTCCTTATCCCTTAAATAGAGGTACTTTAGCACCTTCAGCTGTAATTGATTTAGAAGTAAAGGACAGTTCTGTGGTAAGTACTCACTTATCACTCAAGAATAACAATGCATTCTTAAAGAGCGTAAGCTAAGGGGCCACGCAAATTAAACATGTATCATCATCACAGGGGCTTAATTCAATTCAAAATATGTTAACTCCAAAACACAGTTTCCTTATAGCAAAAACTACTACTTTGGGGAAGATGAAAATGCTCTAAAATTGATTACACAACTCTGAATATTCTAAAAACCACTGAGCTATACTTTAAATGGGTGAACTGTGTGGTATGTGAATTATGTCCCAATAAAGCTGCCATTTTTTAAAAAAGAACACTTTTTCATCTGCTCATAGCATATTATATAATTGCTCTAATTTTACATTAGGCTTCTCAGGCTTTACTAGACTTCAAAATAAGCAGGAAAACACAGAAAAAGTATATTTTATTGGTATTTAGGCCTAGCACAGTTCAATTCAAATGGAACAGAGCAATTTATTTAACTGAATATAATATATGAACAATTTTTTAAAGTTTCTGTTTTATCATATGATTGTGTTCATGCAAGTACAATCATCAAACTGCCCTTCTAAGCATTTATCATAGCACCACCTTTTATTTGCAGTACTTGATATAAATTTCATTGTCAAACATCTGGCTTTAGCAATGTAAACATTTGCTACAAGTAAACTTTAAAAGGTAAAAGTGAATGATACTAATGAATAAATCAAAATAAAACTGAGCATCACCACATGATATCATCCAACAAAATATTATATAATACTGTTTCAATAAGAACTTAATACCGTTCACAAAATGGAAGCAAAAATAAAAAGTAATATGTAAACTCCCAAAATAGTGTTAAAATACTGAAGGATATATGTAAAATTTACTTCAGAAAACAAGGGCAAACAGCATAACCATGCAGTAAAAATCAATTTTGGTTTAGTAGTGACAACAGTTACTTTACTGCAGACTTCCTAAAATACATTATGACAAAATGGTTTGTTTATTTTCAATCACCCTTTTAAAAAAAAATTATCATGTCTAATCACATAAGTTGGGTACTTTATGGAAATTTCACATTTTTTGTCTGTTATGGAACTGCTACCCCAGAAACTTTTCATCTCTAAACTATTTTTCCAAATGACCAAAAACATTAAATTATCTTTGTGAAAATTACCTTATATAAAGTCAAAGAATTCCTAAGCAAATCATCATAAAAATAAATCTGCCTTAACAGAATAAGTACAGAAAAAGTATACGCATAAGTGCTTGAAAATCACGGATATATTTCAATGAACAGGCAAAAATGTTCACATTTATCATTACTGTTGATGATTTTGTTCACTTTCTGGTTAAAATCAAGAAACAAGTTTTCAAAAAGTTAGCAAGGACATTCAGTGCCACTTTGGATTTTTCTGTAATATACAAACAAGTTACATCTCTGTAGTACAAGGCCAACTCTATTTTTACTCTTTAACATAATTAAGTTATAAAGACCTCAGATTTCTAAAACCAGTCATAATACTGTGGCAAACTAAATAAATTTGTTCTTATTGCTCTTATATTCCAGCTTAATCTACAAATGTGAACATTTTTCCACATGTCTCAAACCATACTAATACAAAGAGTCTAGAGATACCTGTTAGTTTCCACAGATAAACTGAAAAAGGAAAAAAATGAAATTCAAATAATTTCATCTTCTTAAGTGTCCTTAATATGTTTAACACTTCAAGCAGCACTTGACACAGCAAGTTTCTTCAAGTGATCCATAAACACTTGTAAACTAACATCATCTGTGAGAATAGGTGCTCCAGATTCCTAGAGGAAAAGAAAGATATTTGCTATGATTAAAACATAGAGTAATACCTTAAAATGTATAAGCAAATGTTTAAAACAGACAAGGAATCATTGTAAGCAGAATAATGCCTATGCTCCTGTTGTAAAATAAAGAATCCGACTGGCCTTTATCCCTGGTTCCTCAGAGGGAGACTCTACATCCTTGGAATTTCCTAATAATGTCTTTGTTATTCATAAACCCCTCAGATCACAGCTGAGTTCATGCTTTGAGATGAGATGAATCAGGATGGGGGCCAGTCACCAGAAAGATCAACATGTGATTAGAGGACTGGGGACTTAAGACAGCCTGACCTCGGGGCACCTGGGTGGCTCAGTCGTTAAGTGTCTGCCTTCAGCTCAGGTCATGATCCCAGGGTCCTGGGATCGAGCCCCGCATCAGGCTCCCTGCTCAGCGGGAAGCCTGCTTCTCCCTCTCCCACTCCCCTGCTTGTGTTCCTTCTCTCGCTTTGTCTCTCTCTGTCAAATAAATAAATAAAATCTTTAAAAAAAAAAAAAGACAGCCTGACCTCTAGGGAGGGGAAGTGAGGTCAAGGGAGGGAAAAGAAGAAGGGAGCTGGAGATTCAATCAATCAGGCGTGGTAGTAAAGAAACAAACTCTGGATACCAAAGCTCAGTGGAGCTTGCTAACAAATTTATCAATATGCTAGGAAGGTGACACATTCTGATTCCACGGTGAAAGAACACAGAAGCTCTGTATCTGAAAGCCTCCTAGACCTCACTCTGTGGGATCCCTTCGCTGGTCCTTATTTGCAATCTTTATAATAAAACTGTGATCATAAATACAGTGCTTTCCTGAGTTCTGTGAGTTGTTCTAGGGAGCTGTCAAACCTGAGGTGGGGGTGGGGGGTGTGGGGAATACCCCCACACACACCCACACAGGTTTGTAGCTAGTTGGTCAGAGGTGCAGGATCCTGCTTACAGCTGGCACCTGAAGTTGGGGGCAGGCTTGCTGTGAACCATGTCCTTTAACTGGTGGAGTCTGCACTACCCCAAGTGGTCAGGATCAGATTTGCACTGCAGAATCAGAATAGCTACATACCCAACTTAATCTTTACAGTAGTGAAGTGTTCATTTGTCTTGAATATATTGGCGCTTTATCACTACTAAGGAATAAATAAATGGCTTGGTGAGATTATTGCAGCCTGACTACTAAATAAAACTGAAATTGCACATATTTTGGGGTGCCTATGTGTCTCAGGAGCATTTGACTCTTGGTTTCTGCTCAGGTCATGGTGTTGGGATCCTGGTATCGAGCCCCATGTCTGGCCCTGTGCTCAGTGAGGAATCTGCTTAAGAGATTCTCTCTCTCTCCCTCTCCCTTCCCCACTGCTGTTTCCCCTGATTGTGCTCTAATAAATAAATGAAATTTAAAAAAAAAAGAAATTGCACATATTTTAACAGACATGCCAGCTGGAAAGAAGTACATTTACAGTATTTTTAAAATAAACTATGTTTACTGTTTTCATTCAAGTAATTTTAATTGATCTCCATGGGTTCTAATTAACAAGAGTTAAGAAAAATTCCTAACTTCTATTTTAATAAAAACTGTGTTGACAGAATGACTTTCACTAATCCAAACCACTAATAGTACAATTCTGTTGTAGCAAGAAAAAGGTTTTCTGAAAGATTTTATATCTGGATTTTAAAATTTTTCACCCGATACTCAAGTTCTCATTTATAAGTAAATATAAAAAACCTAAAACAAAGAAGTAAAGTAATTTTTAGAGATCAGCAAGTGGGTAACAAATAGGAGATGGGAATTTATAGCTCTTGTAAATTCTAGTCTGGCATTGCCACAGACAGGCCGTAACCTCTCCTGAATAAAGGAAAATCAATTTTATTATGTGTTTTCATACGTTAATTATAAAAACTTGAAAAACTTGACAATGAAGGGAAACAACAGCACTGGGAATAAAAGCTTGGAGTTTGGAGCCAGACTGCATGGGCTCAATTCCTCGCTCAGCCACTTACCGCTTGCATGATTTTGAGGAACATACATTACTTAACCTCTCTGTGTCTTAGTTTCCTCATTTGTAAAATAAGGATAACAACAGGACCTATTTCATATGGTTGTTATAATGATTAAATGAGTTCAACTGTGTAAGGAAACCAGAACAATACCTGACACATAGCAGGAATACAACATGTTTGAGCTATATTATTACCTCTTTTGAAAAATCTATTATTTTATAACACTGAAGTATTTTTCCTTATTGTACATTCATAGTTAACACAGAGAGAAGCAAAGGCCTCAAAGATATGACTTAGACTAATAATAACCTGGTAACTCTTGCTTTTTTTCTTTCTGTAACTATTCCTGATTTTCTTTCAACTTACACGTTTTCCACCTCAACTCACCCAATCTCAGATCTATTTCTCCCGGTCAAGACAAAATACGCATCAATTTTCTAATTTATATACTGTAGAGATCTTATTTGAAATTATATGCTCAACTCAGTCTTATCAAAAATTTGCAGTTGATTGATCTTAATTTTTCAACTGCACCCTTTTTCTCCTTAAAATATATCCACGATTAGGCAGAAAGAGCCAAGCTTTCTATCACTGAACGTAGGAAGCATGACAGCAGTGGGGAAGCAGTGTTGCAGTGGCGCCCTCTTCAGGCCATCCATGGATAAAACTTACCGCTGGTACTTGATCGCTGACAAAAAGAAAACTAAAATGTAAGATTGTATAATTTTTAGTAAAATGCTTGGCTACCAAGTTAACTCCCTAAATTGCAATCACTGGTTTAGCTTAATGATTAAAAATTCAGATTCTCCAGTCAGAGTGGTCTAGGGTCAAATCCAGACCCTGCCACAGTTTAGCTATGTGATCTTGGATAAGTTACTTAAGCTGTTTAAACCTAATTTCCTCTTCTGAAAAACAGAGTTAATAGTAACCACCTCATAAGAGTGTTTTAATGATTAAATAGGAGTGCATAAGAAGCTCAGCACAGGAACTAAAACAGTATAGATTCAGTTTATCAGTTATTATCTATAAAAATATTAACATAATTTCTCTTACAAAAAGCACAGGTCAAGAAAGACCTTAGGGTTCTTGTTTATGCCTCTAATGCCTCTACTTCCAGGTCATAATAATTAAACTTCAAAGTTTAAAACAGGTTTTCTTTCCTATTTAAAATATCTTTGGGGCCCCCAGGTGACTCAGTCAGTTAGGCATCCAACTCTTGATTTCAGCTCAGGTCATGAACTCAAGGGTCATGGGATCAAGCATCAGGCTCCACACTCAGCAGGGAGTCTGCTTGAAATTCTCTCTCCCTCTCTCTAAAATAAATAAATCTTTAAAAATAAAATATCTTAAGGAGAGACTTATTTTTCCCCATTGATAACAAGGAAAACTAATAACTAATATTTACTGAGTCTTACTGTGCATATCAAGCACATATTATTAAACTGTGACAAAGAAGAAAAGGCAAAGATAAGTAACTTATAGTTTTCAACTACCAGCCCAGAATGATGCCTCTCCATGTTTAACAGCTCAAGTTCTTTATAAGCATACAGACTGTATCTCCATGTTGTAATTTTTTTTTTCTTAAGTAGGCTCCAAACCCAATATGGGGCTTGAACTCACAGCCCTGAGATCAAGAGTCACAAGCTCTACTGACTGAGCCAACCAGGCGCCCCCATGTTGTAATTTAAACCCAGAAAAGCAAGAAGCAAGTTTTATTTCCATGAACTAAACTACACTTTTTAATGTAGAAATTCAGCCACAAAGATATATTTTATTTGGTCTGCATTAATGTGAGCTCACAACGTTTTGTTAAATAAATTATGTAAATGGCAATGATCAGCTAGAGGGGAGGAACAGTTACCCCCTTTAGAAAAGGATTTCTGTATTCTTCGCACAAACCCTAGTCCACCAGAGTCCCAGGTATTGCCTCTTCACACAGAGAGCATCAGATTTTCTTAAAGGAGCTTCACTCATTTGTTACTCACCTGGCCCCCAAGGGCATTTGATAGGGGACCCCTGATGAATACTATTTTAAAGCATCCTTTAAGCTCCTCTTCTCCATAATGACTAATCACCATTTCCATGAACTTTATTAATTGGTCCTACTTTCCTATCTTCTTTCAATTTTCTTTTCTTAAGTAAGTTTCTCTTAAGTTGTGAGATCCAGAACTAAATCCAATACTCAGATGACTCAAGCAAAATGGAAAGGCTGATTCATTGTACATTCTTTTTTCCAAACTTCCACGTCACAGTAGTATACTTGACTTTTCATTTCACAGCAAGAGGAATGGTGAGGGTGATACTGATAATGCATATGTATATGCATTATATGGGCATAAATTTTTTCTCTCACATGCTATACCCCCTTCCACACTTTCCAAGAGTAAGTTCCTTTCCTTACCATAAAAACCTTACTTTTCAGGAGTTTTAGACCATGGATTCAATTTATTTATCTATATCATAAAGGCTCCTTAACTCTTAAATACCTCCACAAAGCTCCCATACTCTAAACTCTGTTCTCCTGCCCAAATCTATTATACTCAATACATGCTATGTTTAAGGTACTGTGGAAAGTCAAAAATTAAAATGACATAGTCATTACTCATAAGGGCCATCAGAAATGGATGAAAAAAAGGAATGAAGGGGCAGGGATATTATACCAAACGAGTCATGCAATCATAAAAAAAGTTTCATGGAAGGCACCTGGGTGGCTCAATCAGCTAAGCATCTGCCTTCGGCTCAGGTCATGATCCCAGGGTCCTGGGATCGAGTCCTGCATCGGGCTCCCTGCTCAGCAGGGAGTCTGCTTCTCCCTCTCCCTCTACCCCTCCCACCTGCTCATGCTGCCTCTCTCAAATAAATAGATAAAATCTTAAAAAAAAAAGAAAAAGAGAAAGTTTCATGGAGTCAGTGAACTTTGAACCCAGCCTTAAGGGATGGCTACCATGTGGTGACATGGGGGACTACTAGGGACAAGTCATAAAGATGGTAACATGCTTACTGTATTCAAAGTGAAATAAGAAATCTAGTTGGCTAAAAAGACAAAACAGTAGCTAAAAGTGGGAAAACTTTGGATTATGCAACAAAGGACCCTCAAAAGCAATATAAGGAGTTTATATGTAATTCCAAAGGAGGTTATTAAAGATTAAATTTTTTTTTTAATTTTATTTATTTATCTGAGAGAGAGCATGGGAGCACGTGAGCTAGGGGAGGGGCAGAGGGAGAGAGAGAATCTCTAGCAGATTCTGCGCTAAGCGCAGAGCCTGACACAGGGCCTGATCTCATGACTCTGAGATCATGACCTGAGCCGAAACCAAGAGTTGGACACTTAAACGACTGAGCCACCCAGGTGCCCCAGAAATTAACTTAGAACTGCTTCAGGGAGACGACTCTGGCCATTGCCAAAATGGAAGAAACAGGGCTGAAGCACTGACAATCTATGTGAATAGTAACAAGGGCTTGACCTCAGTTAGTGACAGGGAAAGGAGGGAATGGATAGGGGCAAGAGACCAAATAATTTGTGAATAATTAGGGGCAGAAGGGAGAAAATAAAATGCAAATGACTAAAGTTCCAAGCCTTGGGAATTGAGAGAATGGTGGGGCCCTCTGTAAAAATAGGAAAGTCAAGCAGAACAAGACGGTATAAATGAGAGTAAGTTCAAGTTGGGACATGTTGCTTATGAAATGTCTACAGGAAGCTCCAGTGATGTGTAACAGACAGTTATGGAAATTCCGGGCTATAGCTCAAAGTGAAGTCAAACCAAAGGTGGAGATTTGCAAGTTAGCCTCGGATGAAAGCTGAAGCCACAGGGGTGTAATCACCCAGAAAAACAATGTATGCAGAGAAATCAGGGCAAAATTTTGAGGCACCTCTATATTTAAAGGGAAGGGGCCTTAATCCTAATTACTACATCTTCTACCCAGCCTGGACCTCACAGTCATTTAACATTGCTCTAAATCATTGCACTCCCTTTAATGTGTCCATCTTTCTTATCTCCAGTGCTAAATTACCCCCAAAGTCTTTCATCTCTGATGCAATGCCTGAACTACAATGCATGGTTAAAAGAACATAATGGAAACAAGCTCTAGAAATTGTTAGTAAATAAAATGGGCCCTCACTGCTATAAAAGCCTTTTGTTCACCTGCGGTTGCTTTCTTATATTCCTTATAGCTATTTTTAAATCTTTTCTGTTTTCTATTCCTTTAACCCCAGCATGTCTCACTCTTAGTGAATAATCCACTATTACTGAAAAGTAACAGGTAATTATCCAATATGAGCATTGTTCTCAACATCTTTCTCTGTCATTACCCTTCCTACCATTTGCTTCTGCAGAACGAAATGTCCTGCCTCCTTAACAATGCTTCAACTCCATACAGTGCTGTGATCACACTGTCTGCTTCTGAGGATCTTAAACATCTATACTCTGTTCTTTTATCAGCATCTTGCACTTGGTCTACACATAAGTTCTGTATCCTTATCCTAATAAGAATCATCCTTCTATCCTACTACCCGAACTCAGACTAAATTTGCAAAAGAACCATTAACACTTACAACCTCCACTTCTTCACCACCCACTAATTCCTTACAATCTATCTTGAACTCAACGACTATTTAAAACTGCTTACCAGGGCCACAAATGACCTCCTAGTCTTCAAATCCATCCACCTTTTTTAAGTCTTCATCCTCCTTCAAAGGTCTGCAGCATCTCAATATTTGTTAACCCCTTTCCTTCTTTCTATAAAGCCCTCCCTCACCTATTATGACAGTATGGTATTCTTTTCATTTTCCTTCCACCTCTCTATTACAAAATACTCCTACCACTTGTACTTCCTCAAGGGTTTATCTCATCCTTCTTTTGCCTCTCAACTCTCTCCCTGAACAAGTATTCACTGTGATGACTTTAAGTATCACTTGTCCATGATCAACTTTCACATTCTTGCCTTCTAATAGCCTGCTCAATCTGGCCATCTAGATGTTATCTCAAATTCAGTGTGCCTAAAATCAAACATTTTCTCTCTGCCTTCCCACTTACTGGCACATTTCTCCTAGTTACCCAGGCTCAAAATCCTACATTACCTTGTTCTCCCTCAACTATTTATTTTTTAAAAATTCAAACGTATAGAAAAGTTGAGAAAAAAGTACAGTGAACACCCACATACTCTATACGTAAATTCACTGATTAATACTTTGCCACATTTGCTTTATGTTTCTATATGTTTCCTTTTCTTTCTTTTGTTGAATCATTTCTAGAAGTTGAAGACATCATGATATTTTACCCCCTTTAGGATACATCTCCCAAGGTTACAGACAATCTCCTATATAACCACAACAGTAGTATCACAATCAAGAAATTTAATATTATACTAGTAGCTGATACACAGTCCATACTCAAATTTCACAAATTATCCCAATTATGTTATTATTGTTTTCCAGAATCCAATCAGAATTCACATTTTGCATTTAGAGTAACTTTTACTTTCCTGCAACTTCCAATCAAATCTCACTGGTTCCACATTTAAAATATCACCAAAATCTATTCCTTTTTGCCATCTTGCCTTCATTCCCCCTCACTTGGATTACTTCAAAATACAGTTTCAACTTACAGACTACTCTCAATTAATCTTGAGTCAACTATATTATCTAAGACTCAAATTTGCCCCTGTCCAAAAACCTTCAGTAACATTTTATTACTTACTAAATGAAGACTCAGCTCCTCGGCACTCAACCTAGCATTTAAGATCCTCTACAATTTAGCCACACAATACATTTCCAGTTTATTGTTCTATTCATCCTATGTGTGTACCTTACTTGGTCCACACTGTCCTCTACCTGGAATTTCTCACACAATTTCTACTTCTTGAAATTGTAACCATTCTAAAAGGAAATGTTCCCTTTTCTGAGCTCTTTTCTGATTACACGCTGTCTCCTGCTGCCACCATGCACTCTCTTCCCCTCTTCCTCTTCTAACTCCTGTAATATTTTATATCTTTCTAAAAAGAACATATCTCATATTGACTTATTACTTAGTTATCTTATCTCTAATGCTAGACTACCAGCTCTTTACAAGCAGAGATAATCAAAGTGATGAATCACTAAATTCTACTTCTGAAACCAATATTACACTATATGTTAACTAACTAGAATTTAAATAAAAACTGAAACAAACAAACAAAAAAAGCAGGGATGATCACTATGTACCCAAAAGTACCAACACAGAGTCCTGTAATTGGATACTTGATAAATGTTGATATATTGTACCAAGAGGTAGGACTTCTAAGAAATCAAAATATATTAACAATGATTTCCAGGCCTCCTGCCTCTCTTGTTCAACTACAATCCCTGACCTCTTCCAACTTATTATGTGTGGCCTTTTATAGTTCACGTCCTAGCAGTAAGCTTAAATCATCACTTCCTATCTTATATTATGCACTATATTGCTTTTTGTCTCAAGGGTGTAGTCCTAAACTAGAAATATGAAGGAATTCTACCTATTTGATATGATCACCTTTTATTTTCTATGATGCCACCAAATGCTAATTCTATTTTCTACTCATTTTTTCATTACTTTTCCAATAGAAATCATTAGCAAATACACAGGGAAAAAATGTAGCTCTCACTAAAATAACAAACTATAAATACACAAAAGAAATAATTTCCAAGATCCACTATTTACACTTACCTGTCCCCAGGCATACATATTATTATGAGTCTGGGAAGGGTTGACTTTTGAAAGCAGGAAACGGGCCTTAAAAGCGAAGAAGAAATAACATTATTCATCAAAAATAGATTTAGTCAATATGAGCTGAACAAACACATTATGCGATCTAAAATCAACTTTATTTAGTATGTTCTGATAAAATTAATTTTATTAAGAGGCAACTTTAAAAAAAATAAATTTTGGAAATATATGGGCCACTACATACTACAAATAAATGCACCCTCTTCTCTCCAAATCATACATTCATAACAACAAATTAAACTGTTGAATCCAAAACTCAGCATATAAAATTTATGTGTGCAACAAGTACAAGATTAGTGTGAAATTTACTAAACCCTTGGTCTGAAACGTCATCAGAGATCTGAAGTACCAAAAAGTACCCTATACATTCTTTTACTTTAAACAATGACTCTCAAACTTTCTTAACCTGTAGGCTATTCCATAAGACAACTTATCCAACATTTTAACCATCTCTCCACTAAGCTTTATCATCACGAAAACCAGAATAAAAGAGGAAAATAGCACTACACATGATGAGACATCAATGAGAGAACTAGGCATAAATTATTATTTCATACTGAAAAACACAGGCAGTCATATCTTCTGAAATTCAGTATCACACAAAATCTTTTTCTAATCCATGAGTAAGCAGTTTAACACAAGAGCACTGGCTCTAGAGTCAGAACACCTAGATGTGAATGCCCGCTTCTTCATTTACTGTGTTTCCTTGGCCACACATAACCTAAGCCTCAGTCTTATTATCTGTAAAATGGAGATAACAATAGGACTGTTATGAGGATCAAATGAGACAAGGTGTTAAAGTACTAACAGCTTTGCAAATTCTCAATACATGGTACCTCTTATTATAAATATAATAAAACCCTAAAAATAACTACTATCATTTATGAATAATAGTTACTAATACCATCTATTTTATAATACTGTGCTAGGCACTAGGGAAACAACAATAAATGAAGCAAGGTACCTGCCTTTAGTAAGTGAAACAAACTTATGATAACCTATAATTAAATTTATTATAGCTCTAATACAATTACAAGGGAGAAGTAAAAACTATTTTAAGAGTCTATGATAAGGGGCTCAGTCGTTAAGCGTCTGCCTTCAACTCAGGTCATGATCCCAGAGTCATGGGATCGAGCCCTGCATCGGGCTCCCTGCTCTGCAGGAAGCCTGCTTCTCCCTCTCCCACTCCCCCTGCTTGTGTTCCCTCTCTCGCTGTGCCTCACTCTGTCAAATAAATAAATAAATAAATAAATAGTCTTTAAAAAAAAAAAAGAGTCTATGTTAAGGGGTCTTAAACCTAGCCTTCTGAAAGGTCCTGAAGGGCCATGTATATATGTACATGTACTTTATTTAATCTTCATAATTCTAAAATCCACAAGGCCTTTTGTAATATAATGCTTTCCTATTATATGACATTTTCTAGAAAACTGAAATGACAGAATGAGGAAAACAGAAAAAATTATGTTACCGCAAACTTCATACTCCCAGACTTCTTCATTAAATAAACAGATTTAACAAAATTATACTAAAAAAGCTACACTAAAATGTTTTCCAAGTTGTTCTTCTTGCCCCACTAAAGCTGATGTGCCACCATAACATCATCCTGGCTCTGTTATTAAATCTGAGCTGGTGGCAGAAGGTGGGAGAAACTGCTAGCTTTAAGCAACTGGCCAATAATCACTGCTTTGCTCCCAATGCTAAGGCAAAAAGCAAGCATATTTTCCCTTGTGACCTTCTACCCGCATCCTTCCTCTTTTACTTGCCTTGTGAAACAGTCTTTTCAAATTAAAAGTCAGAAGGCAAATAAGAACAACTCATTACAATCAATACTAACAACAAACAAATTAACTATACTTACCTGGCTACCTCCATGTTCAGTGTCAATGTATCTTGGCATTGGAAATCTGGAGTGAAGAATCTCCTGTGCATCATCCACAGGGGCTTGTAGAAGATGGCGGAAATTTTCATATTCTGGCATGTCCTGGTATCCTGACTTGCGCCACTGTGCAATGGTCTAATTTTAAAACAATTAAAGGAATTATTACTTTTAATTTCTTGCCTATCCAAAAACTTTAAGAGGTTTTTTCAAAGGAATGAATCTTCAGAAAATAAGAAAATTATAAATCATTATTTATCAGTTTTTAAATCAAGAACACTAACTTTGAGGCGCCTGGGTGGCTCAGTCTTCAAGTGTCTGCCTTCGGCTCAGGTCATGATCCCAGAGTCCTGGGATCGAGCCCCGCATGGGGCTCCCTGCTCAGCAGGAAGCCTGCTTCTCCCTACCCTGCTCCCCCTGCTTGTGTTCCCTCTCTCATTGTGTCTCTCTCTGTCAAATAAATAAATAAAATCTTTAAAAAAAAAAGAAGAACACTAATTTTGGCATTCCTGAGTAAAGAGATGCAAAATTAGAATATTTCTTCTCCTTTAGAAGTAAAAAGAAATAGTAAACCAGAAAAATTTTTAAACACTACATTTATATTATTAGCTAAAAGCTATCTACTTAAGTTTATGATAAACAAGAGGGATTTTTGTTAACAGATTTCCCAGAGACTTCAAAATTAACCACCTACTATTATAAGGTTTTTATCAATGGAGTTATGTTCTGGCAAGATATATAAACACAAAAACTTTAGTAATGATAGCAATAAAATTATAAAGATAGTATACCTGTAGAAGAGCATCTGAATCAATTCTTTTATTAAGGTAAGTGGCTCCAAAAACCATGTAATTAAATCATCCAAAAATTTAAACTTGGGCTTGGTTTCTAACTTAACTGCATCAGTCAATATATACTCTATATGGCTTTATAGCTCTGTATTTAACAGAGAAACAGTCATGTGCATTTCAGACTTCTCCTTTAAGCACATTAACAAGCTAGTTTTTAAAAAATCACACACAAAAAAAGCCGCAAAATACCTCACTCTGTCATGTAATAGGCATTATCCTTAAAAATTAAAGGACATTAGTACTGGTATCAATTAAAAATAATAGGGCGCCTGGGTGGCTCAGTTGGTTAAGCGACTGCCTTCGGCTCAGGT
This sequence comes from Neomonachus schauinslandi, assembly GCF_002201575.2. NCBI lineage: Eukaryota > Metazoa > Chordata > Mammalia > Carnivora > Phocidae > Neomonachus > Neomonachus schauinslandi. The sequence goes on along the minus strand of NC_058411.1, from coordinate 57,385,966 downwards.
CATGATCCCGGAGTCCTGGGATCGAGTCCCGCATCGGGCTCCCTGCTCGGCAGGGAGTCTGCTTCTCCCTCTGACCCTCCCCCCTCTCATGCTCTCTCTTTCTCATTCTCTCTCTCAAATAAATAAATAAAATCTTTAAAAAAAAAAAAATAATAATAATCAATATGGCGCCTGGGTGGCTCAGTTGGTTAAGCGACTGCCTTCGGCTCAGGTCATGATCCTGGAGTCCCGGGATCAAGTCCCGCATCGGGCTCCCTGCTCGGCAGGGAGTCTGCTTCTCCCTCTGACCCTCCTCCCTCTCATGCTCTCTGTCTCTCATTGTCTCTGTCTCAAATAAATAAATAAAATCTTTAAAAAAAAAAAAATAAAAAAAAAATAATAATCAATAAATCTTTTCAAAGGCCTAGATAATATTACTTAAAAGGATATTTTAAGTACGCCTCTATAATTACAGTGCAAATCTAAAATCATTTACAATTAAAACAACTGGAAAATAAATCTGCACAAGTTACTAGAATCCTAGACTATAAATTTGAGTGTGGGTCTGTGAAAAAAAGAATCTCTGTATCATTCAAGGCATCCAGAACACAGAGCTTTCTTATACAGAGGAAACATTTAATTACTGGCTGAATGAATAAATGCAGGAATGAACAGAGTTCTGCTAAATACCTGATTAAAGCTTAATAGCTACTAAAATATTCTGCTCTTTTCAATCATGTACCATTCCAATTAAGCAAAGGTATAAATTTTATTTATTTTTTTTTTTTTAATTTTTTTTTTTTTTTTTAATTTGACAGAGAGAGAGACACAGCGTGAGAGGGAATACAAGCAGGGGGAGTGGGAGAGGGAGAAGCAGTCTTCCCGTGGAGCAGGGAGCCCGATGCGGGGCTCGATCCCAGGACCCTGGGACCATGACCTGAGCCGAAGGCAGACGCTTAACGACTGAGCCACCCAGGCGCCCCCAAAGGTATAAATTTTAATTTTAATTCACTTATCCATTAAAATGAGTTTTCAGATCATGTGGAATATTTTTTAAATACTTTAAATGCATTAAATGGAATACTTTTTAAACGATTACCATGAAGTAATGAAAGGGAGAGCCTGCCTACTTGACAAAGGCTTTTCCCTTCTCGATGTCTCCGGTAAAACCCAAAAGTATGGCATGCCTATGTATATATCAATGCTCTTACTTTCACAACATTACGCTTTGTGTAAAATCCATTTATCCAATCGTACATGGACAAATGGACAAAACAAGCACAGGCAGGTCAAGTGCAAATGAAGTCTAAAAACCAGTGGCAAGAAGAATCATATTTTATACCTATTTTATAAAAATGGAAATAAAAGTTTATCAGAGAGGAAACAGTAGTCATATAGTAAAGAAGGGACAGCTTCCATGAATAAAAACACTCTGTTGCACACACGTGCATAGCGTTAAATGCAATGGAATCTTACCTCACCATGATAAATCAAAATCTGGAAGAATGTGTCCATGAGAAGAATGCGATCCGCAAGAATGCTGCTGCTATCAAGAAGAACCGGCTAACAGAAGAAAACAATGAGAAAGGAGGAAGATGGAAAAAGAAATTACTTAAAGTTACAAAATAGATCTTTCCAGGATATCTTTAAAATTTTAAATTTGTATCTTATAACTTAAAAACATCTTGCTATCATGAATTCTTGCAGTACATTTTAATTTTCTGAGAACTCATATAAACGGAGGTAACAACTGAAAAACAGAGTAGAGCCAAGAGGAAATCAGGGTTAACTCCTAAGCCTGATGATGGACCCGTGAGTGAGAGGGGAAAGGCTTGGGAAAGAGCAAATTTGGAGATGGAAAAATAGTTCTGAGTAGGAAATGTAAGGGAGTGGCCAGAACTAATGACATAAATTTGGATATCACATGCATGAAGATGGTAATTAAAGCTATGTGATTATACTGCATCACAGTACATATCTACACCACAGGGAGGGAAGATAGAGCAAAAGCCAGAGACTGGGCCCTGGAGCATGCCAACACTTCAAAGATCTGAAAAGGAGAAGTCAGCAAAAGGAAACTGAGAAGAACAGGCAGTGATTAGGAGGAAAACCAGTAGGTTTTGCAGGTGTCAGAGAAGTTTAAACAAAAAGTTTTCGAGGAGAGTCCTCATTAGGTAAATAAATGCTGTCGAGAGTTCTGGCAAGACGTAGGACATTGGTTGCCTGGTAAGAGTTGTTTCAGTGTAATGGTAAGGACAAGAATCTGAATAATGGAGGTTGAGAAGAGAATGTGAGGTGAGATCATCATAGAGACAATAGGTAATTTTCTGAGTTTAGCTGCAACTGAGACCAGAGAAATGAATAGCAATTAGAGAAAATGTGAAGTCAAGGGTGGTTTTGTCTGTTGGTTTTTAACATGAATGTGACTCAGGTTTCTATGTTAATGAGAATGATCCAGAGGAAGAGCAAGTGATGATGGAGGAAAGAGAGTAACTCCAACAGCAGAGCCTTAAGTAAATGAAGCTAATGGGATTCGTGGATTAAATGGAAAGGTTGGAATTTAACAGAAGCAGACAGTAGGGATTGTGGGATTCCAAATTTCTTCTAAACACTAATCTACATTCTCCAGATATCTACAATTTACATGTATTACTCTGAAATGAGAAAAAAAAATCTCTCAAGCTTTCTTTCCCAATTCAAAGAACTATAAAACCAAATATATAGCTAGACCATCACATTAACAATATATATTTTCTAGAAAAGTAGACACTATGACAAATTAAAAACAATTATAGTAACAAAATGTTTTATATACTATTTTTTACAAACAATGAATAAAGGCATCACCAGAGATCATTAATCAGGAGATATTATAAATATTCTCTTTATGCTGACCATTCTTAAATATTACTTTCAAATACAGTCATTACATACTTGTAAGTGGTAAAACAGACAATTTTAACTACAAAAAAGAAAAACTTTATTTAACAATTGGTTCAAGTAAGTGGGACAGTTTGCTAAGAAATCTAAATGGATGACTTTATTACCACCTTTCTAAATATACATCTTTATAATTAACTATATCTTAGGTTCAAAAAAAGCTACAGGAGAATAAGATGATATTTAAGCAAGAGGTTTTCTTTAGACAGAATGTCCTAATTATCAGACAGTATACTCTGGAATAAGCTACAGGTTCTAGAATCATCATTACTTCTGGACACTGTTAAAGACAAAAGGATAATCATAAGCCCTAGAGGATTTGATCAACCAAATAACTGCACAAATTGATCTTAAAAGTCTCTCCCACCTCAGTTTTTATATTTTTTTAAATGATTTCCTAGTGCAACCTAGCATATAGTAAGCACTCAAATATTTTTAAGTGAATATATGGGTAACATAACTTCTTGCACTAAATTCCTGTATTTAGTAACTATATTCCAAGAAAACCTTAGTTGTTTTCACTTTTTAATGACACACATCACAGTAACAAAACCAATTTTTGTTTTCTGCCTCTCTTACCTCTGGGGGTCCACTAAAAGAATACGCATACAGAATAGGCTGAATCATGATTAGGGACTGGGTCAAATCTTGACGCATAAAATGGTGACGATAATATGAACTCTCATCAGGACTATTGTTAAAAACTTGTAAGAAAGGAGATCTTCTTAAATGAAACATAAACTACAAGAAAAAAAATGTGAGATAGCTTTTACTGATTTTACTTCAACAGCAGTTTACTATTACAAAAGCATTTAATTAGAACTATTAAGACAATAAAAACAAGTTATAAGGACCTTCTAAATTGTATTCACGATCTTTATCAGTTACTTGAAAATATAATTTAACAACAATAAAAAAAATTAAAAGAGATGACTCAAAAGGAAAACAAGAATAGGGGAAAAAAAAGTCCTTGCTCAGATCTAAGTTATTCATAGGCTGATGCTACATGGTGCATTATCAGCATTCTTTGTTTTTATTCCTCATCTCTCTGGCCACATCTTTGAACTTTTTTACTACTATTCCTTACCACCACCAAAAGACTCCAAGAGAACATAAAAATAGACTAACAGATTTTCTACTTTTTCAGAGCTCCCAAAAGTTGCACTGGGAAGGATCTGCACTGATTTAAAAAAAAAAAAGGACTTACATACACCTACTTGTTTCTTAATATTTAAGTTCTTCCTCATCCCTAAGAAACATTCTTTAGACCGTTTCATTACTTCTTTCTCCTTTCACTTTCCTTCCACCCACTCCTCATATGAAAGAGATCAAAAAGGGGAAGAGTCTGGCCTGAATAAAGGACAGCTACATTGTGCTTTGTTAACAATCAAAGGGTCTCAGATACAATCAAAAGAATCAGCTCTCCAAAGAACTCTCATTTGTCTTTCAGTTACTTCTCTCCATTGCCCTCCACCCTCAGGGCTCAAGTGCCTACATGATGCTCCTGCCTGGGACTCATTCCACAGGTCTCTCCCAGCACATGCTGCTCAGTGACACTCTCATTCCTTCTCTGTTCTCAGTGATCAGAATTCACTAAGAGGCTCTCTCATCCCTTACCACTTCAGCCATTCCTGTTTACTCACACCAATGTGTAATTGGTAAATTTGGGGGTAGATTTTCCAGAAATAAAAACCTTCCCTAAATTTAGTCTATGTTACCTTTTAGAAGAGCATCAGGCTTTGGAAGCCCAAAGAAAAAAATTATTTCTGGGTCCTCTGTGATTTCCAATAGAGGGGAAAAGATGAGAGGCCCAGATCTCTCGGGAGATCTATCAACTATCAAAAGCCTAAAAAGAAGGCTTGGAGTTGGGAGAGAAGAAAAAGAAAGGAAAGTGTTCGGCATTCAGTCAAATACTGAGGGCTAATGCCCACATTCTCTTTCCTATTAGTTTCTGCTAATATGAGGCCTGAGAAAGGGTTTTGCCTGCCTTAAGACAAAGAGACTCTGCCCTTTCCTAAGTTCTCCAAAACTGCAACCAGAGGTTTAGGGACATCTCCCTGTATAAACATGAAGTTTCTACACTACAGATCAATAAAAAATAAGAGTAGTTCTCAAAACAAAGTTGAAGCTTTGAGCAAGGTGTTCATGGGCAAAAATTTGAATTTCCACATCTCAATATAATCATCCTTCCAGGCTAAGCTAAAATTGCCACCTCGTCTATAAAGATGTATCACACCATTCACTTGGAATGATTCCTTTAAGTTTCGTTTAAATTTTGTATATCTCACATAGCATTTCTCCCTTTCTGTTCTGTGTTATATATATTTCAGATCTCACCCTTCAGACTGAAAGCTCCTTGAAAGTGAGATCTGTGTCAGTCATCTTTATTCTCCTAAAGTTCCCTGCATAAAGACCTCAGCTGAATAAATGTTCTGTTACTCATCATATAAACAACCTAGACTTTTAAAATATCTATCAAAATGAGACAGGTAGATTCTACAACCCAAGTGAAAAAAGTTCTGTAAGATAAATCAAATTAGCTTCTTTTCTATTTATCTGGTATATCCCCATAAATTTGTTCTCAGGTAAAACAGTACCATGCTGTAAGACTAGTTGACTGGTCAAGTTACTTCCTTTCGGTACTACTATAATTAGATCCCTTATATCAGATGGAAAGCAAATCTACCTCACACCTAATTTTACTCCAGAGTAGGGTTCCAGTGTAAATTTATTTCACCACAAACGACTGTTTTGAAGGCCATCATAAAAATATTATAATACACTTTTCAATGACTATTCAAGCACAATATTAATTTCTTAGCTATCCCAAAACTTAAAACATTACCAAAAGAATAACCCAATACAACAGGTCCTATATTCTTACACAACAGAAAAAGTGAGACCCAATGCTACTGTCAACAGTAAGAAAAGAACATGGACTTTTTAATCTACTCACCTGTGGATAAAGGGAGAAAGTTTCTGAAAATCTGAAGGAACTTGGATCATCTTTGTGATACTCTCCAAATTTCTGACACTAAATAAAATAAAATGTTAGTAATATATTGCCTGGCATACAGCTGAACCTCTTGCCTATACATATTCTATTTTTTTAAAGTTATTACTCTTGGGGTACCTGGGTGGCTCAGTTAGTTAAGCATCTGCCTTCAGCTGAGGAAATGATCCCAAGGTCCTGGGATTGAGCCCCTAGTCAGGCTCTCTGCTCAGCTGGGAGTCTATTTCTCTCTCTCCTTCTGCCTCTCCCCCTGCTAGTGCTCTCTCTCTCTCTCTCTCGCAAATAAACTAAAAATCCTAAAAAAAAAAAAAAAAGCTATTACTCTTTAGAAGGCAGATATTTGATATGGGATAAAATTGGAATTTACTTACAGACTTACCAAGAGAAGGATTATACTCAAAAAAATATATTTGAATTTGAGAAGCAAACAATACATTGCTCCGGCGCAACAACTCATCTTCAATGTTTGGATTTCTTTAAACTTAGCATATCTGATAAAGAATTCTTAGATAATGGCCAAAAGAGCTCAATATGTGCCCTTTAAGACTCTGCCGAAAAAGGACAACAGCCTACTGACAGGAAGATGCAACTATCAAAATACCATAGGGGTTATAAAAGCAAGTTAATGATATAAAAGTCTACAATAGAAACAATGCCAAAAAAGAAAGAAGAGCCGAGGAAAAGAAAATCTGAGACAAACAGGTAAACTGGTAAACAAAGAAGAAACACAAAGGCAGAAATAAGAAGGAAGAAATAAAGTAAATGGAGACACATACACTGGCAAGCGAGAAGTAAGCCCTCCATGATGATGTGACAAAAGGCAACTAAATAACTGAGATAATCCATATGAGAAAGTGCTCAGCAAAATGACTAACACTAAGCCCTCAACAAACATTAGCTTCCTCTCCTTGTTCTTGTGCAGTCTCTGATCTGAAAAATTTTTTATAGTACTAATGTAACTGGTCCATATCCTGGCAATGTTCAGCACAGTTCTCACATATGATCAAGGGCACAAATAACAAGTAAAAACTAGCAAAGATTCACTGCTATAATTAGTGTAGTTGCTTTTGCTTCCTGGAATGTTCAACTATATGATTTATTTATGCAACTATGTATAGAGCACATAGAAAGGCATAATTGGTTTGATCACATTTTTGGCTTCGAGGAAAAATCATTTCAGAACTACTGTCACGCAAGAAAAGCTATGGTTGTAGAGCTAATCCTCAGAAAATAGATCTTGGTATCTGGAAATAAGAGTATTGTTGTCTTTAATGCCCCTTAATAATACTTCAGATGACCTTATAGACTAAGAGAGTAATGTTCAGTGTACAATATGATAGCCACTAGCTAAATGCAGCAATTTAAATAAATTGAAATTAAATAAAATTCCAGTTCCTCAATTGCATTAGCCATATTTCAAGTACTCAACAGCTGTATGTGGGTAGTAAATACTTCTGTAACGGACAGTGCAGATTATAGAACATTTTCACCATTTGCAGAAAGCTCTCCTGAATTGTTGATCTGTATATATCAGATACACTTGAAATCTAAAATGTCAAATACACTGAAAAGATTTTGTGAGCAAAACCAGTAGTCACACATTATTCAGAACTATTGATCACATTACAATATACACATTTTAAATTGTGCCTGGAATTTTGTTAAAATAAAGCATTAGGAAAATTTGATGTAATGGTTAATGAGGGTAATAAAAACAGTATTGTCTTTTTTTTTTTCAAGATTTTATTTATGTATTTAACAGAGAGAGACACAGCGAGAGAGGGAACACAAGCAGGGGGAGTGGGAAAGGGAGAAGCAGGCTTCCCGCCGAGGAGGGAGCCCGATGCAGGGCTCTATCCCAGGACTCTATCCCGCCGAGGAGGGAGCCCGATGCAGGGCTCTATCCCAGGCTCTATCTCAGATCATGATCTCAGCCGAAGGCAGACACTTAAAGACTGAGCCACCCAGGCGCCCCAACATCATTGACTTTTATGCTTGGGTAACCAGGGATGTCCAAAAGGCTAATTTTTAGAGTGGGACATATTTGATACTTATGTCCAAAATTTTTACTTGTATTATGAACATTTATTTTCATATCACTAAATAATCATTTCATTTTTAATGGCTGAAGAGCTTTCCACTATATTAAAATATATACCATAACAAACTTATCCAATCCTTCATTATTAGCATTTATATTTATCCTGTTATATTTCTAGAATAAATTCTTAGAGGTAGGATTTCTAGGTAAAAGGCAGTTTTTAAGCTTCTGATATATGTCATCAACTGCCTTCTATATATAAGGTTATACAGATATTTATAAAAGTTGTACAGTTCATACTCCAAACCTACAAGCTATGAAGCTATTTCCCTGAATACTAACCAACTTTTAAACATTATTGTGTTTTTCTAATTCTTATTAGTTTGACAGATAAAAATTGTTATCTTGTTCTATTTTCTAACTTTGATTATAAATAAGATTGATAATTTTTTCGTATGTTTACTGGTCATTTGCATTCCTTCTTTTGCTAATTCCTCGTTCCTGATCTTTACTCATTTTTTACCCAAATCTTACTGATTTGTAAGAGGATATATATATGAAAATTTCCACATTCTGTTATACGTATAAGAATATGTCGTAGATATAAGTCATACATACAAGTTGGCATTAAATTTTGATAATAGTATTTTTACCACACAGATTTTATTTTTTTAAGATTTTATTTATTTGAGAGGAGAGAGGGAGAGGGCACAAGCTGGGAAGAAGGGCAGAGGGAGAAGGAGAAACAGACTCCCCGCTGAGCAGGGAGCCCAACACAGGGCTCCATCCCAGGACCCTGGGATCATGACCCGAGCCAAAGGCAAACGCTTAACTGACAGACCCACCCAGGCACCCTTACCACACAGATTTTTAATTTCATTTTAATATAATAAAACCTTTTATTTATTTTTTTTTAAGATTTATTTATTTATTTTAGAGAGAGAAAGCAGGGGCAGAGGAAGAGGGAAAGAATCTGAAGCAGACTCCCTGCTGATCTGGGAGCCCAACGTGGGGCTGGATCCCACAACCCTGAGATCATGATCTGAGCCAAAATCAAGAGTTGGATACTTAACCAACTGAGACACCCAGGTGCCCCTGTAATAAGATTTTTTAATATTTTTATTTAATGATTCCTGCTTTTTATTTTGTGTTAAAAATCCTTCTGCATCAGGGGCACCTGGGTGGCTCAGTCAGTTAAGCATCGGCTCAGGTCATGATCTCAGGGTTGTGAGATCGAGCCCTTCATCAGGCCCCACACTGGGTGTGGAGCCTGCTTAAGATTCTCTCTCTCCCTCTGTCCCTCCCGCCTTCCCTCCTAAAAAAAAAAAAAAACCTTCTGCATCCAGAAGTTAAATGTGTATTAACCTAATTTTTCGATAAATATAGCCAAACTTTATCACAGATAACAATACAAAATTTGCAAAGCTTCTTAAAAACAAACATACATTTCTAATCTTTGAGTTACCTTTTTTTTCGAAGATTTTATTTATTTGTCAGACAGAGAGGGACAGCGCACAAGCAGGGGGAGCAGAGGCAGAGGGAGAAGCAGGCTCCCTGCTGAGCAAGGAGCCCGATGTGGGACTCTATCCCAGGACCCTGGGATCATGACCTGAGCCAACTGAGCCACCCAGGCATCTCACTTTGAGTTACTTCTTAAAAATTTTTTTGGACACTTATCAAGTGCCCTGCATTAATTACTGGAATCATGAGGAATAGTCCTTATTTACAACCTAACCAAAACACTAATACAGATGGAAAAAAAAACCAGATTGAAGAATAAAGAAGGTATATCAAAGATCCATGGTTTGAGTTATTTAGAAGGAAAAGATCAGGCAGATAAGGCAACAATAATTTTCTTGAGGAAAATAACAACACTTAACAAGAAATATAGTCCTGTCTTTAATTCAGTAACTATTTACACATAAAGGCAGACACATAAAAGGCCCTAATGGTCAAAGCCTAACTTCTATAAGAAAATGGTAATGACAAACGTGGTCATCTTTAAAAACAGCACAACAGGGGCTCCTGGGTGGCTCAGTCAGTTAAGCTTCCAACTCTTGATTTTGGCTCAGGTCATGATCTCAGGGTTGTGAGATTAAGCCCCCTATCAGGGTCTGTGCTGGACATGGAGCCTGCTGAAGATTCTCCCTCTGCTCCTCCACCCCCGCTCTCTCTTCAAAAAAACACAAAAAAACAAAAAACAGCACAACTAAAGTGCGTGGTCCCACTGGTATAACAAGAAAAAAGCTGGCTGGGGTAGGATTTGCTAGGAAAGTCCCAAGGGTCTCCTGGGCCAAGTCTAATCAGATGAACTGTTTATCCACCATAGCTAGCAGCACAGCTAAAGGGAAAATACAATTTGTGGTTAGTGGGTAAACCAATGGTCAAAGAGGGAAAAAAAAAAAATCAAGTATCAAGTTTAAGTTGTAAAAGGGTATCATTCAACAGAAAAGGTCAGGAGTCAAAAAAGTAAGGAACAAATCCATGAAGGTGGGCACAAGATGGACCCAAACAAGAGGTTTGGATGTAGGTGACAAATCAAATGTTGATACCAGTATCTTAAGTGATTATGACCATGGGGAACAAGCGCTTACATTAAAAATGTCAGAAGCAAATGTGGTACAGTACCAATCTGGCCATACAGTGCCCATTATCTACAAAACATTTTTTAAAAAGATGTTTGGGTTTTTTAAAAGATTTCTTTATCTTAGAGAGAGACAGAGACAGAGCATGAGCGGGAGAGGCAGAGGGACAGGGAAAGAGAATTTTTTTTTTTTTTTTAAGATTTTATTTATTTATTTGACAGAGAGAGACACAGCGAGAGAGGAAACACAAGCAGGGGGAATGGGAGAGGGAGAAGCAGGCTTCCCGCGGAGCAGGGAGCCCGATGCGGGGCTCCATCCCAGGATCCTGGGATCATGGCCTGAGCCGAAGGCAGACGCTTAGACTGAGCCACCCAGGCACCCGGGAAAGAGAATTTCAAGCAGACTCCACACCGAGCAGGGAGCCCAATGCGGGGCTCAATCTCACAATCCTGAGATCACAATCTGAGCCAAAACCAACAGTTGGCCACCTAGGTGCCCCAAAAGATATTTATTTTTAACGAAAATTAGTCTGAGGCATCAAGAAAAAAGAAAACAATTATATTCACTATGCCAAATTGAAGAAGTTTGTTAGTATAATTTCCTAGATTTTTCTTCATTAGGAAAAAACTTAGAAAAGTATAGCACCTAAAAGGTATTATTAATCCCTTCTCTATCTGTGTTGTTATCACTGTTATAGCTGAAACTTCAGCAGTACAGAATCAATACAAAAAATGAATCTTAGAACAGCCTCTGTAACAAAGCCTCATTGGTCGTCACCTTGAGTTTCACTTCCACTGTATGCCAATTTGATTCAATCAGTTAAAAGAATGTAAAGATACATTCTCACCACTTTTACCATAAATCAGGGTCTCTTATAGTCACTATGGGTTCTATAAGAGACTGTGTTGTTTTTTTATTTGTTTTTTTGAACTTTGCATACCACATGATGCCAGCCACAGTGATAGACGGTTTCCAAGTTACCTGTTAGCAATTTCTCTTAGCCACCTTTCAGTCCCATGTGTCAGTATGCAGTAGGACTATACTCATTTGGAGAACTCCATTCTCAGTTTTTGACATATGATAAGGGAGGCCACCAGAACCGGTGAAAGCTATTTTGCACAGAAAGCAGGGCACTAGTCTGGTAATGTCAACCTCTCCCTCAAATTACCTCCACCAACTTCCTCTTACACACATTTGCCGACTGACTTATAAGAATAGACAAGCTATATTGGTGTGGCAGAAGATAAGAGTAAAATTTTCATCATGCCATGACTCATCTATTCTCTATCCCCAGAAGCCTTGTGCTGCTATTGTAATGCTATAAAATTGCAGAATGTGTAGAAGTAAATTATATTGTAGGTTTTATAATTTTGTACTTTTTGTAACTGTCTCATTTAGTTCTTTATTTTATTTATTTTTTTTAATTTTTTTTTTTAAACTTTTTTTTTTTTTTTAAAGATTTTATTTATTTGACAGAGAGAGACAGCGAGAGCAGGAACACAAGCAGGGGGAGTGGGAAAGGGAGAAGCAGGCCTCCCGCCGAGCAGGGAGCCCGATGTGGGACTCGATCCCGGGACCCCAGGATCATGACCTGAGCCGAAGGCAGACGCTTAACGACTGAGCCACCCAGGCGCCCTCATTTAGTTCTTTACAAGGCCATTCTGTTTTATATATTAATAGTGTTTGTGTTTTACAAGCATGTCAAACAATATGGCAAATTTGAAGTTCAGGTGTGAGAGAGAGAGAGAGATTCAAACAGAAGCCCACAGAAAATTCTGAAGAATTACAATCTTCTGAGTCATTTCACTACACTTAGGCAATAAGGGACACAGAAAAGATCAATCTTTACAAATGAAACCTACTTATCAATGGCTTTTATGTGGGCTGATAACCCAAGTTGTACTATTTAGTTTTGTGTCACATGTGACAGTAATGCAGTAATATGCAGTAATAGTTCTAGCAAAACAGCAAAAGCACTTTACTACAAACCACAGCCATTTGGCAAATAAAGGTGATTACTTTAAACACCTTCTTCTCAAAACAACAAAGTGTTTATTAAAACAAAGTCACATTCGTTGAAAAGGCTCAGGAAGCAAGCTATTTCAGATTACTAACTTCTCACCCAGAAAAGGAAAAGTCACAGAACTAGTAACAGAACCTAATAATACCAATATATAAAATTATAGTAAGTAAAATGCTAGGATAAGATGCAGTCTGAGCGGCGTCTGGGTGGCTCAGTTGGTTAAGCTTCTGACTCTTGGTTTTGGCTCAAGTCATGATCTCATGGCTCATGAGATCGAGCCCCATGTGGGGCTCCATGCTCAGTGGGGAGTCTGCTTAAGACTCTCTCTCACTCTGTCCCTCCCCCCACTCACGCACACACTCTCTAAAATAAATAAATCTTAAAAAAGATGCAGTCTGAGAAACTGAAAAGGTTCCATTTTAAAACAATATAATAAGTGAATGCATTGATAACATGTCACATGATGCTAAAGAGGTTTATGCAATCAGCTGAAAAATAACAGCTTCTCTATTCAGGTTGATGAGCCAACAGATTGTACTAATGTCATGTCAAACTGCTAAATGGTAGTGCGATTCAAGAAAATGTTTCTGCTGTCCCAAACTAGCAAAGGTCAAAATATATTTAATAGTTTATCGTCCTATCTAGAAACAATGGTTCATCTTGGAGGAACTGGGTTGGCATTTGTACTGATGGTGTTCAATCAGTGGCTGACTCTATGAGAGGTTTTATGCCTCCTCTTGAAAAAGACATGCTGATGTTATAACACTGCTTTCACCACAGAGAGGTTAGTATAAAAACACCTTTGAAGGTAAAGTGAAAAAAAAAAAAAAAAGTCCTGGATGACACTAAAAAAAGACTAGTTCACTCAAGAATGTTTTAAAAACTACATGAAAATCTAAACAAAGTGCAAAATCTGTTACAAACAGAAATCTAATAGCTTAGCAGAGAGAGTTCTCAACAGGGTGTTTGACTAAAATAATAAGCCAGAGTTTGCTGAGTAAAAATGTAGCATTAAGAATAAAATTTAATTGGGGCACTTCATTTTGAGGGGTGTCTGGGTGGCTCAGTCAGTTAAATGTCTGCCTTCCGCTCAGGTCATGATCCCAGAGTCCTGGGATCAAGCCCCGCATCAGGCTCCCTGCTCAGTGGATAGTCTGTTTCTCCCTCTCCCTCTGCCTCTGTGTGCTCGTGCTCTCTCTCTCCCCTCTTTCTCAAATAAATAAATAAATCTAAAAAAAAAAAAAAAAAAGAATAGAACTTAACTAAGCATTGTGGGTCAAAATATAAGTACTGGGTTCCTGCTATATTATAAACCCAAGTATATCAGCATTATCAATAATTTTACTAACACACATTTTGCTAATAGATCCAGATAATCAAGACTTACCTATATTTTTGTATGTTAATGTATATAATTTTTATATCACAATTAACTCCCCTTAAATACTAAAACCATGGCAATGAAGAAAAAATATGCAAAAAAAAAAAAACTAAAAAAATTTACAATTTAGGATTAAATTTGGAACAATGTGATACCAGCTCCCAAAAAAGAAAAGGAAAAAAAAAAAAAGAATAGGTTACTTAGGTGTAACTCTTTCTTTTAAGGAGAAAAGGTATTTTAGTTTACTGGAAGAGATCATGTACTTACTATTCATTACTATGCCTTTCTCAGCAACTTGAATAGGAATCTCTCATACAGTCTTTCAGTTAAATTCTCAAGTATGTTGAAAGAGATACTAACAAAAGCAACAAATACTTACAACGAACAAAAGCATATAGATTGAGAAAAGTGCAATGTTTACTTCTTACCAATCGAATGAGCTGTCTGTCTAGCCATCTAAGCACATCTGGTCCTTCCTCTGTTTCTGCTCTATAGATTGCCAGCCGGGCCATAAGAATGGCAGCTGCCTCCTGGTCAAAAGACGCAGCAATGTTTTGGATTTGAGTTTGAGCATCTGCCCAGCTAAAGGCAAGAAGAAAGCATAGAGATGCTGCTGAATTACTCAAGTCACAATATCACAGTTGGCCACCACACAGATTTAAATTAAAGTGATGCAGAAAATTACATCAATATTTGAAAATTCCAACATTACCTAGAAAACCAGCATTTTTAAAATCACTAATAGCAGTTTCAGTATAGCATTTCAGAAAAATATATCCAAAGCTAATAAAGTCCTCTAAAATAACTGTAAAGACAGATCTCCAAACATACGCCTTAAAACATTAAGATTTTTACAAGTAAAAAAATAGCACAGGAATATGTGTATGTATGCATGTGCACACAGATACACAAGTCTCTGTATCAGACTTTCAAATTTTATTTCTTCCATCTTCTAAAGGCAGAAACATGAAAATAGAACAAAAATAAAAGTTTTCCCCCCAGCCTAAATAATTCTCATTTACCAACCTGGAAAATGAACAAAATTACCAAAAAATGTTTTCTCATTTGGTCTTTAATTCAATTATTAATGATAAAAATTATATAATTAAAGTCTCTTTGTATTCTTTTCTCTCTATGCTAATATACTGACTACAACTAATCAAAAGTTAGTAAGTGAAAATTTTAGTTTAAGGGACTAATTTGCTATTATGTATAAAACAGCAGTCATTTATTAAATTCAAATGTTCTATAAATCCAATCAAGTCAAACTGATCCTGGGTAGACACAGCGAGAGTTTTTATTTGTTTGTTAGTTTAATGTTTCACAAAGTTTTGTAATACTTCAGCTGATCCTAATTCTAAAGTACCTCACTTTAAGCAAGTCTGGCAATACTTAAGGACTTTTGAAAAGCTACACCACTTTTGCATGACTCAAAGATGTAAGAAGTAATCCCAAGAAAATTTAGGCAGTAACATTTTGAAAAATTCTTCTCCCTTCTTCCTCTATTTTTAATTTTTTTCAAATAGATAATTTTTTAATATTTTCCAGACGACTAACAACCGTTAAGTAGCTCAGTCTAGTGAAATAGACAAGAGGCAGAAAAGAATGAGAATGAGTAAAAGAATAAGAACTAGTAATTTTGAAATTGTTTTTAATGTAACTTAAACAATGAGTGGTTATACTAATAGTTTAAGTATTAAATTTTAATTTAAAAAACTCAAAGAACTCAAAATAAAATCATCAAAATCAATATTTTCCCAACTTAGATGACCATCGTATTCACTTGCTTCAAACTGAAACATAAAGGTGACATTTTAATTACACTGACAAGTAAACACATGCATATTTACTAATTAAAACTTAGTTATAACTTAAAAATTGTGCCCTTAAAATCAAGTTTTAAGAGTTTACTCACATGGTACAATCTGTCTTCTGCATTTCCAATATCCCCATCTCACTGTAATTCTTACAACTAGTTTCAAATCAAACTTATTTTATTTTTTTAAAGAAATATATGGGTTTTCTTTAAAGATTTATTTCTTTATTTGGCAGAGAGAGAGAGCACAAGCACCCAGTACTAAACAAAACAAGTGCCCTCCTTAATGCCCAAAACCCATCTAGCCCATTCCCTGCCCACCTCTCCTCCAGCAACCCTATTATACTTTATAGTTAAGAATGTGTTTTAAGGGGCGCCTGGGTGGCTCAGTTGGTTAAGCAACTGCCTTCGGCTCAGGTCATGATCCTGGAGTCCCTGGATCGAGTCCCGCATCGGGCTCCCTGCTCGGCAGGGAGTCTGCTTCTCCCTCTGACCCTCCCCCCTCTCATGTGCTTGCTCTCTCTCATTCTCTCTCTCTCAAATAAATAAATAAAATCTTTAAAAAAAAAAAAAAAAGAATGTGTTTTAGGGGTGCCTGGGTGGTTCAGTCAGTTAAACATCAGACTCTTGATTTCAGCTCAGGTCTTGATCTCAGGGTCATGAGTTCAAGCCTTGACATGGAACCTACTTAAAAAAAAAAAAGGGTCTGGTTTATGGTTTGCCTTTTTTTCATGCTCATCTGTTTCATTTCTTAAATTCCACGTATGAGTGAAATCATATGGTATTTGTCTTTCTCTGACTTATTTCATTTAGCATAATACATTCTAGCTCTATCCACATCATTGCAAATGGCAATATTTCATTCTTTTGGATGATACTCAACCATCCAAAACAATGAAATATTTATATATATATATATATTTTTTTTTTTCACCTCTTCTTTATCCATTCATCAGTCGATGGACATTTGGGCTCTTTCAATAGTTTGGCTATTGTTGATAATGCTGCTATAAACATTAGGATGAATGTGCCCCTTTGAATCAGTACTTTTGTATCCTTTGGGTAAATACCTAGTAGTGCAATTGCTGGATCATACAGCAGTCTTATTTTTAACTTTTTGAGGAACCTCTATACTGTTTTCCAGAGTGGCTATACCCGTTTGCATTCCCACCAACAGTTTAAGAAGGTTCCCCTTTCTCAACATCCTCGCCAACATTTGTTGTTTCCTGTGTCGTTAATTTTAACCATTCTGGCAGGTGTAAGGTGATATCTCATTGTGGTTTTGATTTATATTTCCCTGATGATGAGTGATATTGAGCATCTTTTCATTTGTCTATTAGTCATCTGTATGTCTTCTTTAGAAAAAATATCTATTCACGTCATGTCTTCTGCCCATTTCTTTTTTTTTTTTTAAAGATTTTATTTATTTATCTGAGAGAGAGAATGGGAGACAGAGAGCATGAGAGGGGGAGGGTCAGAGGGAGAAGCAGACTCCCCACTGAGCAGGGAGCCCGATGCGGGACTCGATCCCTGGACTCCAAGATCATGACCTGAGCCGAAAGCAGTCGCTTAACCAACTGAGCCACCCAGGCGCCCCTCTTCTGCCCATTTCTTAACTGGATTATTACCTAACTTTTAAAAACTTTTCACTTTAAGAATATTTTAAACAGGGGAACCTGGGTGGCTCAATCAGTTAAGCAGCCAGCTCTTGATTTCAGCTCAAGTCATGATCTCAGGGTCCTGGCACCGAGCCCTGAGTTGGGCTCTGAGCTAAGTGGGAAGTCTGCTTGAGGATTCTCTCTCTCTTCCCCTCCCCCTGCTCATGTACATGCTCACTCTCTCAAATAAATAAATAAAATCTTTAAAAAAAAAAAAACACGTTATTTTTTTTTTTTTTGAAGATTTTATTTATTTATTTGACAGAGAGAGACAGCGAGAGAGGGAACACAAGCAGAGGGACTGGTAGAGGGAGAAGCAGCCTTCCCACAGAGCAGGGAGCCCAATGCGGGGCTCGATCCCAGGACCCCGGGATCACGACCTGAACCGAAGGCAGACACCCAACAAATGAGCCACCCAGGCGCCCCCCCCCAAAAATGTTATTTTAAACATAAAAGCTATGACTGGAGGGGTGCCTGGGAGGTTGGTTAAGCATCTTAACTCTTGGTTTCGGCTCAGGTCATGATCTCAGGATTGTGAGATGGAGCCCTACGTCCAGCTCCACACTCAGTGCAGAGTCTGCTTGAGAGTCTCCCTCTCCCTCTGCCCCTCCTGCTCATTCTGTCTCTTTCTCTCAAATAAACAAATGAATCTTAAAAAAAAAAAAAAAAAGCTATGACTAGAATAAACTCCTATATATCTATACATCATCTAGATTTATCAGTTGTTGGCATTTTAACACATTTGCTTTATCATTCTCACTTCTTTCATACACAAACGTACTTTTTCCTTTGCCAAACTTAAGTTAGAGATATTATGACCCTCTCCCTTGAAAACTTCAATGTGTATCTCTTAAGAACAAGAAAATTATCTTATATTCTTATACAGCCTTAATTATCAAATTCATGAAATTAAACATTGATATAACATTATCCTATATATAAACCATATTCAAATTTCTCCAATTGTCTCCATAGCGTCCTCTATAGCAAAATTTCTCCTGACACAGGATTTAACCCAGAATCACATATTGGCTTTAGTCATAACATTTCTTCAGTCTCCTTTAATCTGGACTGGTTACTAATGCTTTGCTTGACTTCCAAGACATTTTTGACAAGTCTAAGTCAGTAGCTTTATAAAATATCCCTCAACTTGGTATGTCCAGTAGTTTCTGTAAGTAAATGTTTTGAATGTCCAATTTAAGTTGCACATGCATGTGCTCATGCATGCACGTGTGAATGTGTGAGTGTTGAGGGGGCATAAATAAACTGACATGTTTGCCAAAAATCAAAATGTCCAAGTTCCTGATCTGAAATATGAACAAATCCAGGTGAATGCTCAGTCGGTTGGCATTTTTAGTTCAAATGAGTAATGTATTCCCTTGACATTGGTCCAGGATTTTAAGTCAAAGCAAGGTAATAGAGCAGGACAGTAAATCTATGTACAATCCTTTGCTAAGAAATAGACCACCCAACCAATACTCAGTTCAAGCATAAGGCTAATGTCTATCACTCACCAAAACAACCTCATGGTTTTCAGGAATGAAGTTTAAATACAGTTCAATAAAATGAGAGCTCCGATGCCTTCTGTGTCCATTTTCTAGCCCATGCTTAAATCAGGTAAGTTTATACTAATCAACTCTTTCTTTTGCCTTATTCAGGAAATATGTCATATAGATACGAATAAGAAAGGGCATCTGGTATGCCCTATTACTCCCTTGTGGAAACTGAAACTACCTCAAGAAATGTAGGACATGACTTTGTTACATAAAATGATACCTTATAATATTAACTGTTAAGAGACCTTCACCTTTTGTGGTCTTAGCCAGTGCTATGCAAACCCAGTGCCAGTTCGCCATGAGGTAAGAAGAGAAACTGAGAATAAATGTTTAGAAATTTTTAAGCGATTTAACAAAATAATTTTTTGTCTAATAAATCTAATGATAAAAATAGGGACTTGTATTTTGAATTTTTTAAGTTTCTAGTAATTCATTTTTATCATATTTAATAAAAGTATTAGTCTCCAAAAAATTGGAAGGAAAAAAACAACTGTCCCTTCACTATAGACTTTTGAGGACTGGTCTATTCCACATCATATAGCAGACCAAGTATGTTAAAGTCCTTTGCATTCCATAGCCTGCCCTAAAAGTACCTAATCCACAAATGAGACAATGAATAAAGGTTTGGTAAATGAATTAAATGACTAATAAAAACCTGAAAAAAATACATAATAATAAAAGTAGCTAAGAACTTTATCATCAGGAGTGCTTGGGTGGCTCAATCCGTTAAGCATCTACTTTCGGCTCAGGTCATGATCCCAAGGTCCTGGGATCAAGCCCCGCATCGGGCTCCCTGCTCAGCGGGAAGCCTGCTTCTCCCTCTCCCACCTCCCCTGCTTGTGCTCTCTATCAAATAAATAAATAAAATCTTTCAAAAAAAAAAAAAAAAGAACTTTATCATCAATTGAAAAGTAATGCTATTATTATGTTATATGTATATACATATTATTATTGCCTATTATAGGATAATGTTTATTAGTTTTTCTCCTCCTCTCAGAGGAATATGGTAAATAAAAGAATATTTTGAAGAATGTGTGTTAGGAGTCATTTTTTAAATTACTTTACAGTTCCTAACAATGAATATTTTAGCCAATAAGCTGGATTAGAAAGAAATAAAATGCTATTAGTCATAAATGTTCACTTTCTAGTTATAGATGTTGCTCAAAACAGAAACCCAGTTTGGAAACATGACCCAGAATAGTTTTAATATGCAAATTAAATCTCTAACAAATACAACTTACTTCCTAGCGATGGTGGTCACTCGGATGCGTCTCTGCCCACTTGAATGCTGATACTGAGTCACAAACTGGATTGCACCACGCCCTCCTTGAGGAATTGGAGCATTATGCTATATAAAAACAAGAGTAAAATCTAAGCAAAATCTATTACACTGTTATCATACAGTTTCCCTAGCATTAATGAAATTCATTCTAAAATCGATTAGAAGGATGTTTGTTTCCAATGCATACCAAACAATTGTGATTTGCCACATAAAAGAGAAATGTATCTGGGAAAGAGGAAAAATGATGAAGCATAAGAGAAGTGAGTCCAGCTAGGATATCAATTTCAAGTAATATATAATCAGAGGGATGTAAAAGAACAAAATGAAGAGAGAAGTGTAAAGAAATTAACAGATACAGCAAAGGCATAAGTAAAGCAATTTCGCTAAATAGTAGCTGGATAAAGAGAAACTGAACAAGTCCTTCTCCCCTCAGTATATGAGATGAAAACAGAACTTTTATTTTTTTTTATTTTTTTATTTTTTTTTAAGATTTTATTTATTTATTTGAGACAGAGCGAATGAGAGACAGAGAGCATGAGAGGGAGGAGGGTCAGAGGGAGAAGCAGACTCCCTGCCGAGCAGGGAGCCCGATGCGGGACTCGATCCCGGGACTCCAGGATCATGACCTGAGCCGAAGGCAGTCGCTTAACCAACTGAGCCACCCAGGCGCCCGAAAACAGAACTTTTAGGAAGATAATCACATGATGAACAGATGACTAATGGAAAACTATTAATGAGAAGAGCCCAATAGTAATTTATAATAATGATCCTCAGAAAGAAATAGCAAGTGGTCAATACGAGAAACTTTCTTCATGACCTTTGACAATAAGCGTTCTTGCTTTATTTATTTATTTATTTGGTCAGTAAGAGCCACTATTTTTTCCACAAATTTTGATGGATAAACAAAAAAATTCCTGTACCTGTCTTAGGAAAGCTGACCATTAGTATTTTGTGGTTCATTTTATGCCTAATTAACTACTGGTATATAAGTCACTAATTTGTACATTATATCATTCTTTAATATAACTTCCTCCTATACCAGAAAAAAAACTTTTCAAATATTAGGATCTTTACCTTCCAATCATTTTCTATGAATTTTGATGTATTAAACTTTCTTGTAGGGGTTTCATATATTGTTATATACCTTGTCGCAACTAGGAGGAGCTTGATGCCTAATTACAAAAATGCATAGCTAGTACAGAATTTAAGATTTTATTTATGCTTCAATTTTATATTAAGACAGAAAAAATAAAAAGAAAACTGAGACAAAAAGCTGGGTTGCCCAATGTTAGGCATTTGCAGGTTTCCCTAACATCTCTTTCTATTATAGTTTATCCTCTCACCAAGGAGTTTAGTCTTGCGAAACAGAAAATGACAAACAAAAATCCCAAAACAGATTAAGCTTCAAGTAATAATTACTATTGGAAAAAAATATGAAATATATATGGCCTAAATTGAGTACTTCTAGTACAAAAAGTCATACCTGATTGACAACCTCAAAATATATAGCTAAGGTTGTAGTGGGGCTGAGTCCACATATCTTCCATTGACAAGTGCCACCTGTTCCTATTTCCTGTAAAAACAACACACAGTATGTGTAAAAGCCAGAGAACACAATTTTCTAAAAGATTTTGCTTTCAAGTAATCTCTATACCCAAGGTGGGGCTTGAACTCACAACCCCAAGATCAACAGTAGCATGCTCCACTGACTGAGCCAGCCAGGCACCCCCAATCTATTACTATAATATATATTAAGGTAAAAAGGGGAGGAAAAAACTGCAGTAAAAAAAACTGTTTCACATTTCTAACTAACTTAATGAATGTTAAAAGCTTAACATTTTTAAAAGTCATATAAATGTTATTAAAATTAAGCAATTCTTACACAATAGAATTATAATTCAAATTCTTGCTAAGTATTGATACAAGTTCTTCATATTGTAGACTTTAAAAGTATACATATTTATTTTTTTATTTTTAAAGATTTTCATTTATTTATTTGACAGAAAGAGAGAGAGAGCACAAGCAGGGGGAGTGGCAGGCAGAGGGAGAAGCAGGCTCCCTGATGAGTAAGAAGCCCGATGTGGGACTCCATCCCAGGACCTGGGATCATTATCTGAGCTGAAGGCAGATGCTTAACGACTGAGCCACCCAGGCGCCCCTAAAAGTATAAATCATTTAATGATTAAAAAAATTACAACATTTAATGACATAATTACAACTAACACTATCCTTCTAACCAACTATTTGATCTGTGTAAAGAGATATTGATTTAACACATAATATATGCACATATGAATATAGGTTCTCTAGATCAGAATTCCATAATGTAAGCAGTCTGATTCCCAAAAACACTTCTTAGATATGAATTTTTACCATGCAAACTGCTTAAAATTAATTTTTAAACTCTGTATTTTTATTTATTTTATTTTTTTTTTAAGATTTTAATTATTTATTTCACAGAGAGAGACACAGTGGGAGAGGGAACACAAGCAGGGAGTGGGAGAGGGAGAAGCAGGCTTCCCGCTGAGCAGGGAGCCCGATGTGGGGCTTGATCCCAGAACCCTGGGATCATGACCTGAGCTGAAGGCAGACGCTTAATGACTGAGCCACCCAGGTGCCCCAAACTCTGTATTTTTAGAGAGGATTACTCAGTTTGTTATCTGTCCCATCATCCTCTCTACAGCTATATAATTCCACCATTTTAAAGTGTATTATATGACCACTGGATGGGATAACAAAAAAGAAAGGAACTGAAACTAAAATCTGGCTAACTTGGTTGCTTTGTTGGAAATCCTACTAACAAAAAAAATTTCAGATTTGACTTTCAGAAGTTTCCAAATTTCTAAATCACAGTTTTTGGGTTTTTTTTAGACACGCTGGGGCAAAGAATAACTTAGGCATAAAAAATAAAAGATTGGTGACAGTACAAAAGGTTGAAATTTAGGGGTAGATGTTAAAAGGGGTATGCAAAAGGAGTGACCACAAATAGATTATACCAATGGAAACCGAACCACATTCTACTGAAAACTTAGCCCACACGACAATTTTGAAAGGAATGCTATAGGCTGCCACTCCAGGTCTCTTGTTGGTCTGCCCTTTGAATTAACTATATTTTCTTTTTAGAGTAAAGGTGACTTACATTTTCAGATACACAAGGTCCTTTGGAATTGAGAGACACACAGGGTCCAATAGCTCCTGAAATCTTTATTTCCCTTGAGGTCTGCAAAATAAGAATACAGTGAAAACTTCAGTGTAGTCAAAGATAAGTTCAAACACATTCAACTGTAAGTATGTAAGAATAGACATTTTTTTTTTCCATATTTAAAACTCAAAAGTCAATGAAAACATGCTAATGTTAGAAATAATGAATCACTGGGCACTTCTAGGTTGGTAACTCCCAAATTTAAAATCTAGTCCTGGGTGCCTGGGTGGTTCAGATGGTTAAGCGTCTTCCTTTGGCTCAGGTCATGATCCCGGGGTCCTGGGATCTAGTCCCGCATTGGGCTCCCTGCTCAGCGGGCAGCCTGCTTCTCCCTCTGCCTCTCTGTCTCTCATAAATAAATAAATAAAATCTTTAAAAAATATATATATAGCTCACTATAACTTTAAAAAAATTTTTTAAAATAAAATCTAGTCCTGACCTAACTTTAATACTCTATTTCCAACTGCCCATAGGAGGTCTCCATTTGGAAATCTCACCCTCAATGCAAAATAAAACCATACCAAAAATTCATACATCCTATTATAGGAGATGGGAAGGAAAAACAAAATAAGGGAAATCAGAGAGGGAGACAAACCATAAGAGACTCTTAACTATAGGAAACAAATTGAGGGTTGCTGTAGGGGAGGTGTGTGGGAGGATGGGGTAACTGGGTAATGGGCATTAAGGAGGGCACGTGATGTGATGAACACTAGGTGTTACATGCAACTGCTCTCTGAAATTAATAATACACTATATGTTAATTGGATTAAAATTTAAAAAAAAATTCATACATCCTAATCCAAAGCCTTAAACACTATCTTCTGTTTTTCCTCCCTTAGAAAATCTGTCACCAAGATTGGTTTCTTTCCAATCTCTACTGACACCAAAATTTAAGCTATTATTACTTTCTATCAAAAAAATTAGGGGGCGCCTGGGTAGCTCAGTGTGTTGAGCGCCTGCCTTTGGCTCAGGTCATGATCCCAGGGTTCTGGGATCCAGTCCCACATTGGGCTCCCTGTCAGCAGGAAGCCTGCTTCTCCCTCTCCCTCTGCCACTCCCCTCTGCTTGTGTTCACTCTTTCTATCAAATAAATAAATAAATATAAAATCTTTAAAAACAAAAAATTAGAAAGCCTAATTCACTTTTCTTGAGATTCTTTTTCATGACAAACTGAATACCATTGTCAGACAAATTTTACCCGAAACACTGTTCTTCATTAATTTACAATGGCTTCTTCTGCCTAGACATGCATCTCCAAACTACAACCAACCACATTATTAAAACTATTTCCCTTACACTGCAATAAAAACCATTCACTCTCAGTGGGAAGTTTCCCCAAATATACCATGCTGATTCTCACTTCTTTACCTCTCCTCACATGGGATCCTAACTAAAATGTGTTCTCCTCAACCAACTTAAATTTTGCCGTCTTTCAAAACCACTATAAGTCACTATAAAACCACTTATCATGAGGAATAAATTGTAACCTGCATACATTCATGTTTCTTCCCTAAACCTTTACATGACTTTTATAATGTTATTACATTCTATCACAAGTGTTAATCTTATCTTTCTTTCAAAACTAAGTTCCTTTTTTTTTTTTTTAAGTAGGCTTCATGCCCAATGTGGGGCTTGAATTCATGACCCTGAGATCAAGAGCTGCATGCTCTACGGACTGAGCCAACCAGGTACCCCAAGGCTAAGTTTCTTCTTGAGAAAACCTGTGTCTTATATATCCCTTGAGATCTCTAATTTCCTTGCTTAATGCTGGACGTAGAGTAAGCATTCAATAAAATAAAAAGATTGACAAGAAATATTTAATGGAAATTCAAAATCAACGTGTTTGTAATACACCTGTAACTAACACTAAGCCTTTGGGTTTTTTGTTTTGTTTAAAGATTTATTTATTTATTTTAGAGAAAGAGAGAGAGCAGAGAGGGGAGAGACAGAGGGAGATGGCGAAAGAGAATCTCAAGCCAACTCCCCTCTGAGCCTTGAGCCCGACGCAGGGCTCGATCCCACCACCTGAGCTGAAACCAAGAGTCGGATGCCCAACCGACTGTGCCACCCAGGTGCCCCCAACCCTTTAGATTTTTAAAATCCAAATTTGAAGTGAATGATAGAAGTGAGTAATATCAGGGGCACCTGGGTCGCTCAGTTGGTTAAGCGACTGCCTTCGGCTCAGGTCACGATCTCAGGGCCCTGGGATCGAGCCCCACATCGGGCTCCCTGCTCGGGGGGAAACCTGCTTCTCCCTTTCCCACTCCCTCTGCTTGTGTTCCCTCTCTCGCTATCTCTCTCTGTCAAATAAATAAAATCTTAAAAAAAAAAAAAAAGAAGTAGTATCGACAACCTACCAACCATAAAACAATTACTGATTATCCAAATGGTACAGAACAGGTTTCTCCTAAGTTAGAAACTAATTCCTATAATTAACAAAATCTAGCATTAACAATAGCAAACACAACACTAAAAAGATAAAGCACACTTAAAAAGAGTTAAATGAAATTTTACCTATATAGTATCTTCTTTTCTAACAATTATTTGGAAATGCTCAAGTAATATTTCATGTACATTTAATTATGACACATTTTTCTGGTAAAATCTCTAATTCCGGTTTTCGATATAAAACAACCACTACTTTTAAAGCTTATATTGAATTTAATTAATGATTTTTTTTAAAAGATTTTATTTATTTGACACAGAGAGACAGAGCGAGAGAGGGAACACAAGAAGGGGGAGCTGGAGAGGGAGAAGCAGGCTTCCCACCGAGCAGGGAGCCCAATGCGGGGCTCGATCCCAGGTCCCTGGGATCATGACCTTAGCCAAAGGCAGACGCTTAATGACTGAGCCACCCAGGTGCCCCTGATTAATTGATTTATAATATTTTAAAATCACGGTCAAGCATATAAATTTCTCTTGATAACATACCATACATGTCAAATTTTGGCTCTTACCTTTATTTCTAATGTACCACCAAAGCCCATTTTAAACTGTCCATGCATATCTTTGGTAAAGACTCTTTGAAAAGTCTGCTTGAATAAGGAAGTGTTGAAAGAGTCACCCATTACCATGTATCCTCTGCATGGAAAGAAAAATAATGTATGTGACACAAGTACTGGGTCCATGTGTTAAAACCAGAAAAGTAAATTACCTTTCAATACTACCAACAAATTTTAAAGGTACTTTCCAAAATGTGCTATATTACTATTAACTTTAAAAACTCAAATATATGAGACTATCTTCACCCCACAAATTATCTCAATCCTGAGGGTATCTGAGTGCCCCTAACATTTGCATTTGTCCTTGGTAATTTACTAACGTTATTTTATAAATAGATAATACAGCCACACATTACAAAATTCAAAAGGTACAAAATGGTAATCTTAAAAACAAATATGTATCTGTGTATGTATCTATTTGCATATATTGTCTCTGCGTATATCACATCAAACTTAACAGGATCACACCCAGTGAATGAGAAAAGGAGACTGAAGGGCCATTTTCACTTTAAGCACTTATGTACTGCTTGATTTTTTTCAGTAAGCATATACCTATTTTAATTTTTTTTTAAGTTTAAAAAAACAATGGTCAAATAAAAACAATTCTGAGATGCCATTTTATTCTAATAGATCAGCAAAACTCACAGTTTGACAACATATTCTGTTGATGAGGCTGTGGAAACAGATGGGAGTGCAAAATGATGCAACCTGAATGCAGGGGAATTTAACAATATCTAACACAATTACCTATGTGTTTTCTCTTTAATCTAGCCAACCCACTATTGGGAATCCATCCCAAAGATATTCTGGAAAACAAAAACAAAAAGCAGAATATATGCATAAGGGTATTCACTACTTCTAATAATAAAAGATTGGAAACAATCCAGATAATAATCCAGATGATCATCTATTAGAGACTAGTTCAATAAAATATGGCACATCCACCCAATGAGGTAATATACTGCTATAGACCACTTTCTAGGGTATAAGTGAAAATGCAAAGTGGGTAAAGTTATGTAGAATTTTCTGCTGCTCATACAAAAAGGAGATACATACATCCATACACTCACATGCATACAAATATTTACATATATTTGCTCATATTTTTAAAATATTTTAGGTAGCTTTTAAACAAAATACAATCAGAAATTAAAATAGGCAAAAGAATAAACCCGATATGGCATAATTAATGGTAATTTTATTTTTGATACTGTGAAACTCTTGATTTATGTTATCTCTGATGCTATTATATATCTTTTTTTTAAAGATTTTATTTATTTAGTTGAGAGAGAGAGCAAGCTAGGGGAGAGGCAGATGGAGAGGGAGAAACAGACTCCCCTCTGAGCAGGGAGCCTGACATGAGGCTCGGATCCCAGGACCCTGGGATCATGACCCAAGCCGAAGGCAGACACTTAACTGACTGAGCCACACAGGCGCCCCTATATTTTTGTAAATGTTGTTTTCTGTTTGTCACCAGTATACAAAAATATAGTTGAAGTTTGTACACTAACCTTGATCTAGAAGTCTTGACAACTTAACATATTAATTCCAACAGTAGCATATAAATTCTTTCAGACTTTCTACTTTTACAAACATGTCATCTATGATGATCTATGTGATCACTAAACCTGGTAATGCATACTACATTAAAGACAACTTACACCACCCCACTTATCTGTTCCCTTTTATAGCAAACCTCTATGAAAGAGTTGTCCAAACCCTTACTACTCAGTGTGGCCCTTGGCCCAGCAACATTAGCATCACCAAGGATCTTGTCTGAAAAGCAGAATTCCAAGTCCCATCCTATGCACAGTAAATCCAGAACCTGTACTTTATAACAAGATACCCAG
This sequence comes from Neomonachus schauinslandi, assembly GCF_002201575.2. Taxonomy (NCBI): domain Eukaryota; kingdom Metazoa; phylum Chordata; class Mammalia; order Carnivora; family Phocidae; genus Neomonachus; species Neomonachus schauinslandi. The sequence goes on along the minus strand of NC_058411.1, from coordinate 57,357,638 downwards.
CTGATCTGCATATGTGAAAGTTTGAAAAGTTGTAATCTATACCAGCTGTTTCCAATCCCCCCTTCCTATTCTTCTTCTAGGTCACTTTAAGTGAACATTCACTTCTCTTAGGAAGGTCACCGATGACCTTTGCAGTGTTAAATTGCAAAATCTTACAATCTCATCCATTTTTACTGCTATTTAAAAAAAAAAAAACCACACCAATATGCTGACAGCTCCCACATTTTTATCCCCAGCCCAAACCTATCTCCTGCACTCTCTGTTGTAATATCCAACTGCCTACTCAACACCTCCTCATGGATGTCAAATGGCATCTTAAACCAAACATGTTCAGAACTGAACTCCTAGTCTTCTCCCCAAATACTCTTCTTTCCACAGGCTTACCCATTTCAATAAAGGGCAATCCTTCCAGTAGACTTCCTTTGGTTTTCCCAAATCCCAGATCCAATCTATCAGCAAATCTTCTACCTTCTAAATACACCCAAAACCCAACCACTTCTCAGCCACCACTTGGTATTCCTGTATCCCTATACAGACTCTATGTAGACAACTGATGTCAGATGGTCCCTTTAAAACATTACATCAGACCATATCACTCCTCCCCTGAAAACTCTCCAACGACTTCCCATCTCACTCAAAGTAAAATCCAAAGCCCTTACAATAGTCAAAAGACCCTCACAATCTGTCCTTCTCACTCACCCCACTCCAGCTACAAATCCAACACCCTATGATGAAAAAAATCTCAACTAAGGACAGAAAATTCTTCAACCTGATAAAGGCATCTACAAAAACCCACAGCTAACATCACACTTAATGGTGAAAAATGAAATGGTTTCCCCCTAAGATCAAGAACAGGCAAATCTATAGACAGTAGATTAGTGGTCTAGGCTGAGAGAGGGGGAGAGAGAGAAGAAGGAAGCAGGAAAGGGGAATGACTGCTAATGGGTACAGAGTTACTTTCTGGGGTAATGTTAATGTTCTAAAACGAAATCTGGTAATGGTCACTTGACCTGTGAATACACCAAAAACAAAACATTGAACTGTAAGCTTTAAATGGGAAATTTTATCATGTGCAAATTATATCTCAAAAAGCTACTACAATAATAAAACAATGAATGCACGATATCAAGACAAGCTTTTCAAACAGAACTTGTGCCTTTATAACTGAATTTTAGAAAAAATTTAAAGTGAGCTTTACTGAAAGGAGTATCAAAAACTGTTAACAGTTGTCCTGGAGCGGTAGGATGACGACTGTTTTTCTTAAACTGCCATTATTGGTTTATATTTGTAAACTGTAATTATCAGTCTATAATTGCAAAAACTGTAAAAACTATAAATACATACCCAGTAAGGTTGGGACAACATTTCATCTCCAGGAGACCTGTCTGATCTAATGCGCAGGCATAGATATCAATAACATGGCCAGTCGTAGCAGCTCGATTAGCCAATGCTTCAAAATGCTATAAAAGATTTTTTTAAATCAAATCAAATCAAAGTAATGCACAAACGTAACCATCCTATAAATCATTTTTCCCATAGAGATCAAAATAACCTAAAAAATGCTAAAAGAATAATCATAATAATTTAAATGTGATTATGTTCTAATTTAATTTTCTATAATAAAAAATTTCTCATTTTACAGTAACTTCTATAAGCCTGACACTTGCACATTTTGAAAGCATTCTTTCTAAATATACTCCTAAATGAAGCTAACCTTGGAGAAAAGGCATATCAAACATCTTGCTCTTCATACATGAACATAGTAGAACAACACAGAACTGTTTTTCCTGAGTAAATCCACAGGTAACAAAAACATCAAATATAGAAAAATAGTAATAAAAGCTATTAGATAAACAAACAAAAAAATACTTTTTGAAGCTCTAAGAAAAATTCCAAACTCAAAAGGGAAATTAGGTAGCAGGAAAAAAGCATCCAGTAATAGTGACAAAAATTATGTTATTAATTACACTTTTAAATATATATAATGACTACCAAAAAGAAATAAGAGATAATACAGCACGACTAAACTAAAATTGTGAACTCCAGAGAATTTTTTTTTTTTTTAAAGGGACATTAACAGCGGAACCAATTCAAGGGAGTCAAGAGTCAAAAGTGAAAATGTACTGCCACGAACCCAAATAAAATTGAAATAACATGAACAGAAAACAACTCACAAGAAAATGATGGACTATCCATGCTATGAACAATATATGTATCTACAAGACAGCCTCTTGGAAACAAAAAATTGGAAAATGCAAGAAATTTTTCCAAAGCAGGAAAGATATTCTTTTAAATGAATATTTAAAAAGCACACAGAACTTCTCTCTGGAATAATCTTTAAAGAGATACCTACTGGTGCTATTAAGCCTTTAAATATTTAAAACCAGAAAAATTACCAAGAAAAAAAAAAAAACTATTTCTCCAATTCTGAATAGTACTTACAATATCAGACTTTGCAATATCGGATTTCTTATCATCAAGTATTTGTATTCTTCCTCTTCCATCAAATGAATTTGTCTACTAAAGCAAAAAGGCTTAAAAACCAAAATTACCTTAGTTCCCTTTTTAACATATTTGGCATTGTCTTTTTCAATGTCATGCCATGATCTTATAGGTGTCTTCAATTCATCTCCAACCACCATTCCAGGCCCCTGAGTGGCTGGACCGCCAATGAACATCATGATACGAGCACCAGTGTTGGGAAAAGTACACTGTCAGAAAAAAGTAACTTGTCAAAAGAGTTTAAAGGAAAATACAAGATACACATTTCTTTTTTTTTTAAAGATTTTATTTGACAGAGAGGGACGAAGCGAGAGAAGGAACACAAGCAGGGGGAGTGGGAGAGAGAGAAGCAGGCTTCCCGCCGAGCAGGGAGCCCGATGCGGGGCTCGATCCCAGGACCCTGGGATCATGACCTGAGCCGAAGGCAGACGCTTAATGACTGAGCCACCGAGGTGCACCCAAGGATACACATTTCTAAAAGTAAATTTTGATATATTCTTTCTAGAAACAGGAAAACATACATTTTCCAAGAAATAACCAAATGTTTAAAATGAAATTTAAAAACAAGGTATTTGTTTGAATAAATCTCTTTTGAAATCCTATACTAAATAAGAGTACTTTCCTAACTTTAAAATAATCTATAAACCTGATCCCTATAAACAAGGACGCTTCTCCTGCTTAGCTGATCCTAGACTGGGAGAAGTAGAAAAGAGTGAATAGAGTGCATCTTCTGTCTTTTTGTTGTCGTTGTTTTATCTTTTACTTTTATGTCTAAAACACAAGCATATGTTTCTAGTTCAAGATGATGGACTGAGTACTCCAATCTACCTCTCCTTTTTCCCAACGTATCAGCGATATGAGAAAAAAATGGTATTATTTTTTAAATAAATAAATAAATAAATAAATAAGAGTGCTATCAGTAAACCAGAAATTTTGAGGAATCCAAACACAGTGGATTACAAAAGTTATGTCATTTCTTTCTTTTCTGAAGCTATAATGTAGTATGAAAAATGTGCTCTGAATTTTTGTCCAATAACTATGGAAATTGCACATAAAAGCATTTCTAATACGACTACATAAATTTTACTAATTATGGAACAAAGTAGAATAACTATACACATAGAGAAGGAGATGTAAACTCCATAATGATATTAATAAATAAATAAATTGAAAGTTTGATGAGGAACAGGATATTTGCATGGATTCAAAGATCCTCACCATCTAATGCTTATTAATTACAAAAGGAGGGGAAATAAGAGTAATTCTACAGTGGAGAAACCTGCAGACACAATCTTAGTAAGTGATCATGGTGATTATATCACCTTGCATGAGGCAAATGAAAATCATGGGCCACCTGATACGGTGTAATGAGAATAGCATTATTTGTGATATTCCTGCCAATGATGCAAGAACTGAATCTAAGTGTAAGGATACATCAAAACAAACCTAATTTGAAAGTGTCTATGAGATAACTGGCCTGAATCTTCCAAAGCATCAAGGTCATGAAAGTAAAAGAAAAGCTGAGGAACTGTTCCTGACTGAAGGAGACTAAACAGACATACCACTAAATATAAATCTCTGAACTAAATCTTTTTAGTAAAAGAAATTATTGAAATAACCAGCAAAACTTGAATGAGGTCTGAAAATTAGGTGGTAGTAATGTATCGGTGTTAATACTCTGATTTTAATAATTGTATTGTGGTTATGTAAGCAAATATCCTGATTTATAGGAAATGCAAATCAAGTATTCAAGGGGTTGGGAATGTACCAGCAACTTAAATAGTTCAAGAGGAAAAAAGTTTTTGGGGCACCTGGGTGGCTTGGTCGTTAAGCATCTGCCTTCGGCTCTGGTCATGATCCCAGGGTACTGGGATGGAGCCCCACATCGGGCTCCTGGCTCAGCCAGGAGCCTGCTTCTCCCTCTCCCGTTGCCTCTGCTTGTGTTCCCTCTCTCCCTCTCTCTCTCTCTGTGTCAAATAAATAAGTAAATAAATAAATAAAGGAATAAAGTTCTTTACAACTTTTCTGTAAATTTGACAGCATTTCACATTTTTAAAATGCATTTTTTAAAACTCTCTTTTCTAATTATAAAGCTTAAGATATGTGTAGTGTAAAATTTTCCAATTCTACTTAAAAGCAAAATTCCCCTTATCCTACCACTGCTAATACTTGGATGAACGCCCTTCCAGGGGCCTCTCTGTACACAAAAGGATATACTGCAAGTCAAACTTTAAATATAATTATATACTTGCTGTCCTAATGACCTGATTTTTTCACTCAACATTATCTTGTACATAATCACTGATACACACACACACGCATACACATTTACATTCTAAAACAAAGCTATGGTCACTACCTCAAGTAGTCCCACAGCTATGGAAAGTGCCACTCCAGAGGAACGCAAAGGTCTCTTTCCCTGTGGTACAGGCCAAGGGTCTCGCTGCAGTTCTCCCAGAAGATCTGTGAGATTCATGTCTATTTTCTGTACTGGCTGTAAGAATCTGCAAAACAATATTAAATAAAAAGTCATTTATAAATGTTTGTGGGTGGGGCGCCTGGGTGACTCAGTCATTAAGCGTCTGCCTTTGGCTCAGGTCATGATCCCAACGTCCTGGGATTGAGCCCCGCATCAGGCTCCCTGCTTGGCGGGAAGCCTGCTTCTCCCTCTCCCACTCCCCCTGCTTGTGTTCCCTCTCTCGCTGTCTCTGTCAGATAAATAAATAAAATCTTTAAAAAAAAAAAAAGAAATGTTTGTGGGTAAGAGCTTAAGAAACAAATTGTCTACTAATAGAGAAAAGTATGGGGCGCCTGGGTGGCGCAGTTGGTTAAGCATCTACCTGCAGCTCAGATCATGATCCTGGGGTCCTGAGATGGATTCCCACATTGGGCTGAGCTGGGAGCCTACTTCTCCCGCTCCCTCTGCTCCTCCCTGCTGCTTACCTGCTCATTCTTTCTCTCATAAATAAGTAAAATCTTTAAAAAAAAAAAGAAAGAAACAGAAAAAGTAACTTGAATACATAGCAGACCAATGGTTCTCTAACTTTTGTGTACATCAGAATTGGTGGGAGGGCTTATTTTAACAGATTGCTGGCTGCAGAGCTTTGTTTCAGTAGGTCTGGGGTAGGGCCCAAGAATTTGCATTTCAGACAAGTTCCTAGGTGATGCTATCTACTGGTCCAGAACCATAGTCTGAGTACAACTGCTATAAGGGAAACATTCACACCAAGTATTACTTCAGGATTGCATCTTTTATTTACCAGTCTAGTAAGTTTTAAGGCTACTGAAATAATTATGAGACTCAATTTTAGTTAATACTACCTCTGATTAGTAAGTTTAGGGGGGGGGAAAAGCTACCTCTAAGGCTAAGAAGGCAAAATGAAAAAGTTCTGAGACCCTATTTTTGCTTGGCTGCCTTCAACCACAGAAGTTTTTATGAACTTAAAAATAGAAGATCAGGAATATATCAAAACTTAAGTCACTCCTTAACATTGCAATGATGAGAAAGCAACCATTTTGGTGACATGATTCTGCCTCAGCTCTTTAGAAGGTATACTAATGCAATGTATTTATATTCCCAAAAGTAGTTAACAACATAGTATCACTGAATGTCTATTTTCAAGTTAAGGGGGGGGATGCTTAAAAGAGCTGCACAAATTGTAAAATTCTCTTTGCCCTATTTAATTATTACCTGTTGGAAGGAGGTGGCTGCTGTACCTGAGGACCACGTGTTGCTTGAGTAACGGGTACTTTAGAGAGTCCGAGCATTTCCTGTAAAGAGATGATTTCTGTGAGATCCATTCAATTACTCCTACAAAGATGTATCAACCTCTTACCATGTGCAAGGTGCTATGCTAGGTATTAGGAACATAAAAATAAAGAACATAAAGTCTCTTTCCTCAGAAAGCAAAAGGTCCAGTTGGGGAGTTGGTCAGGTAAACTATAACAATACAATGAAATAATCACCATAAGAGAGCAAAGTACAAGATGCTGTAGAAGCAAAGAGGGGTACTAGCTCAGAAATACTTCATTTCTAATTAATAGTCAAAAAGTTACTGTGTAACTTGAATGTCTGTATTTCTTAACTTATATTCATCCACCCCTTTGAGCAACTATATTTCAAGTATCTGCTATGTGCCACGCATCTAATGGTAAAAAAAAAATACACAGTCCTTGACCTTATGAAATTAAAATCTGGTGAAACAAACAGCAGATAATAAAAATCATTAGCTAAAAAAAGTATAAAATTGCAATTGTAATAAATGTTATAAAGGAGAGGTACATGGAATCATATAAAAGGGGTTATAAGGGGCGCCTGGGTGGCTCAGTCATTAAAAGCCTGCCTTCGGCTCGGGTCGTGATCCCAGGGTCCTGGGATCGAGCCCCACATCGGGCTCCCTGCTCGGCAGGGAGCCTGCTTCTCCCTCTCCCACTTCCCCTGCTTGTGTTCCCTCTCTCGCTGTGTCTCTCTCTGTAAAATAAATTAAATCCTAATAAATAAATAAATAAATAAAGGGGTTATAAGGTTCATATACCTTGTATGTTTATATTTCTTAATTTTTGACTTATTGCCTAACCAAACTGCCAGTTTTGTTTTGAATTTTACATGTGTACAAAATTCCTCTCTAGACACATAAAAGTATTTTACTATTCTTTTTTTTTCTTTAAAGATTTTATTTATTTATTTGACAGAGAGAGAGACAGCGAGAGAGGGAACACAAACAGGGGGAGCGGGAGAGGGAGAAGCACGCTTCCTGCAGAGCAGGGAGCCCGATGCTGAGCTTGATCCCAGGATCCCGGGACCACGACCGGAGCAGAAGGCAGACGCTCAACGACTGAGCCACCCAGGCGCCCCTTAAAGTTTTCTTGATTTTAGAAATGCTTCATCATGAAGTGATAGAGTAAAAGTAGGTAACAGAAAATCAGAAAGTCTAAATATTTGGAAAGAAAAAAATACTGAACTAATCCTACAGTATTTCCTATACTCCTAGCAGGAAAAACAACTTTTTACTAAGAACTTACTATGTGTTAGATTCTGTGCTAAACTATATATACTCTTTCTTCATAAAACAAAATGAAGTAAATTTCTTAGTCCCTGCTTTATAAATGAAAACTGACACTCAGAAAGGCTACATAACTTGCCAAAGGTTACACAACTAGTTAAGTGGCAAAGCAAGATATTAATGCAGGTTTTGCCACAAAGCCCTGTAACAGTTTACGCTATTCTGAGTATTCTCACATTATTTCACTTAGTACTAATAATAGGCTTGTAAAATAGAGATTTATCCCTTTCCACAGAGGATAAGAAAACAAGCAAAGAGATCAACCCAAGATTGCACAACTGGAAGAGTTTAATACTATTTGGGGAGCAAAGACCAAGCTCTTTTCGATGAAATGGATAGAGAAGGAAAATAAAAACATTTTAATGAAGAAGAAAATTTAGTCTGTAGGCATGTACTGCCTGCTACAAAAAAGGAGGTATTTTATGTGTTACATATGTATTATATAAGTAAAATGTACTCTACAATCACAGGTAACATTAAACAACTTTAAATAAATTTACACTTTAAAAATAACAGCAAACACTTACAGGCACAAACCATTTAATTTTCATGACCACACTATAAGGCAGATACTATTATTACCTCTCTTCTACAAATGAAAAAAATTAAGGCACAGAAAGACTAAAACTTGCCCACTTTCTCTCCTGTCTCATAGAAACAAATGATCCTCCTCTCTATTCCCTACCATGTCTTCTGAAACCTCACCTCACTCTTGTTTTCACTCACCCTCTTTAGTCTCTCTTTCCCTCCTGTGTATAAACACATTCAAGTGTCCCTCCTAAAGTAAACCTGTTAACTCAGTTCTCTCTCAAATTCCCACACTATTGCCTTCCTTACCTTCAACAAACCTCTTGAAAGAACGCAGACTCTAATTTTCTTCACTTCCTCAAATCTTCTTCATGATCTTATTCACTGTTCATTATCCTCCCCATCCAAAGCTGCAAATTCCTCCACTATTTTCTATCTCAATTAACTGTAGCACCACTATCCTGTCTGCCAAGCTTCAAATTAGAATCATTTAAAACCATTCTCAAAATCTTCTTTTTCATTCTGGGCTACCTGGATGCTCCAAAGTCTGACTTCATGTCTGTGTACTTTATACGAGGCTTACCTATCATCTTCTAGGCTAACTATTCTTAACTGGGGGTTGTAGCAGAATCACTTAAAAAGTTTTTCAAAATACTTACATGAACAGTCTTGCCCTCTCAACAACCTCCCAATACAAGCACATGTTCACTTACTCTCTCAGGGTCTAGCAAAACCTCCAAGCAAAAAAAAAATATATTAAAAATATACCCAGATGATCCTAGTAAGCTACACACGACTCCCTGTCTTGGAAGAAAAGCTTCAATTTGCCCCCAAAATAAAAATGTTCTCCTAGGGTATGAAAAACTATATACTCTTGGTTCATACATTAATAACTCTCAAGCTTTAAAATACTCCCCTTGCCAAACATAATAAAAGTGCTTACATCCTAAATGAGATATCAAGAAACAAAAGTTAATATTCATTCTATGGTTGCTTTCCCTCAGTCTTCAGCATGACTTCCATAAGCCTTTTAAATCTCTAGCAGAACACCTTCAGTTTCACCATTAAAAGTTAGGGGTCTTCAATATGTATAATAACAATTTAAAGCAAATGAAAGAAAACTGATACCAACACTAAATTGAAAGCCTTTGATTTCTACAAACTTGTATCAGAATGCATTTATAGACATTTACGGAGTGGTGCCCACAGATAAGATTCAAACTACCATTCTTGTTGTTTACCTGCAGTTGTTTGGCAGACAGATCTTTTGTTCCTCTGAACACGTAGCTTTTTGAAATGCCCTCACATCCAAGTTCATGAACCTGTACCATTCTCCCAAAAGTAATAAGTCCAACCAAAGCTGTAGGTGGTAAAAGACTTAATGACATCTGCATAGATTCTTTCAGAGCTTGTAAATCTTCATCTTCCATGCAAGTATCAACCACATAGAGGAATATCAAAGGCATCTGAGGACCACGCTTTTAAAAAATGTTGCAATAAGAAAGTAATGTTAATGCATTAATACTCAGCACAATATACAAGAACAATTAGTAGAAGACTAATTAAATAATTTACAGTACAGTCATACAATGAAATCTTAAGTCATTTCAGAAATGAAACAAGTTACATATGAACAGAGAGATATGTAAGACATACCAAGAGAAAAATTAAATTTAAAAACATTTATAGTTTCAAAAGCTTTTGATTTGTTTAATTGCATGAGGCTTCATTTTCTATAACAAGTATTTATTTCTCTTAAAAAAACAGTAGCTATAAAGCTTAAAAACAAAATAAGGTAATTTTTGGGGCGCCTGGGTGGCTCAGTCATTAAGTGTCTGCCTTCGGCTCAGGTCGTGATCCCAGGGTCCTGGGATCAAGCCCCACATCGGGCTCCCTGCTCCGCGGAGAAGCCTGCTTCTCCCTCTCCTACTCCCCCTGCTTGTGTTCCCTCTCTCGCTGTCTCTCTCTGTCAAATAAATAAATAAAATCTTTAAAAAAAAAAAAAAGGTAATTTTTATAAAATAATTATCTAAACCTGAATCAGACTGCAAAAGAACTGGAAACTAGGTAGGCTGGACAAATTACTTACTGGCTCAAGTGAACCATATTCTGCTTTCTCTACAACATTCATAAAGAATATTATCACTTTAATACTTAAATATGTAAACAACTATGTAAAGTCATTCAGAAAGGGAAGAAAAATGACTTTCTTAACAAGGACCAATGCAAGAGTAACTTTATTAATTAGAGTTGGGGAAATATCATCAGGTTCTAGCATCATATTAACAGACAAGTACTTCTGAATTAACCTCCCAGCTACATAACAACATTGACACTGTACTGTTTATTGATCTACTCAGCATAGCAAATCATCACATCACCCAATATCCTGCCACCCATTAAATAACTACAACAGAGAAATTACCTTGTTCAAACTGACTAGGACAGTTCTTACCTCTTAAATGCTCCATCAATTCAATGTGAGAATCAAGAATGATGCCCTTTAAGTCATCTCAACTTAACAATTATTTTGGTATAAAGTAAATTACTAGATATTTAAAACTTTGTTAAGGATTTACTCTTATGTTCTTACCAGAACTACATATTCAATGCTAGAAAACTGAGGTAAAAGCTCAGCAGGTTGATTCAGTTCAGATATACCAGCATAAGTAGGTGGAAACTGTGGAGGAAAAAAACAAAAAATTTTAACAAATTATTTACCAGAAAGAGTAATGAAATTCTAAACTGCAAATAATTTTCTGCATTTAGTTATTAAAAAGTATTTTTCATATGAAAAATTTCATCTTTTTAAATATGCATTTTTCTACATATTTAGACCAGTACCAAAGCATTAACATCTGCATTGGGGGTTTTCTTACCTGATTCCTTTGATAACAAAAGTTGCAAGCCCAGAGTTTTGCTCGATAATCCACCTGACTGTTTTAAGAAAAGATAAAAAAGAGCTCATGTTTCAGTTCAATTGTACAATGAACCTAATTTTAATAAAATTAATTTCTTTCTGAAACATGAACACATTCAAATTAAGTTAAAGTGATCTTTAAAGGTAATTACTTTTAGATGTTGCCAATATCTAATTCATACTTTTAGCATATACAAGTTCACCTAAATGAACATAACTTTTAATATATAGGAAATATAAATAAAATTAAGATAATCCTTTTTTCTTCAAATGATTTAGTAACTTCTATACTCAGATCTAGAAAACATTTATTTAATTCAAAAATATATTTACTGAATGCTTAATTTGTACCAGCTATTACTCCAAGTACTGGTGATACAGCAGTAAACAAGAGATCAAAGGTCCCTGTTATCATGGAGCTTATAATCTAGAACAGAAAGACATATAATAGAAAAGGAGATGCATAAACACAGAAGATACTTTCAGATAGTGATAATAAGAGATTAAAGATAACAAAGCAGAGTGTGAGAATGTGTTTGGGAGGGCTACTTTAAAAGAAAGCCTTCTTAAATAAACAACTGAAATGTGATCTAAATGAAAAGGAACCAGTCAATCCAGGCAGAGCAATCCAGGCAGAATATATAGCTATTGCACAAGTTTCAAGGTAGGAATAAATCTGGATGCTCAAGGATCAGAAAGAGGGCAAGGTATAATGTAGATAACAATAAGGAAAATGGGTAATATAAGATGAAGGCAGAAATATACAAACGCTAAGTGATATAGGTTTTTTTAAGTCTTGACAAGCAGTTTGGATTTTTCATTGCAAGTATAGTAAGGACACTACTGAAGGATTTTAATAATCTGATACGCATTTGTAACACTCTAGCTTCTGGATAAATAATAAACTGCTGAAAGACAAGAATGGAAACAGGGTGGCCATTTAGGAGGATAATTAAATTGTCCAGAAAAAAAAAAAAGGTGTATCTTGAAGTAGAGTGTACTAGCAGAATCAGTAGTACAGAATATAAGAGACAGAATCAGTAATGTTCTGGAGGCAGAATCAGAGTTTCTAGTGGACTGGGTGGGGAGAGAGGGTAGAAAGAGGAATAAAAGATGATTCTTGATATTCTGGTTTATGCATTAAGAAATTAACATTTTCAGGGCGCCTGGGTGGCTCAGTCATTAAGCGTCTGCCTTTGGCTCAGGTCATGATCTCAGGGTCCTGGGATCGAGCCCCATATCGGGCTCCCTGCTCCGCCGGAAGCCTGCTTCTCCCTCTCCCACTCCCCCTGCTTGTGTTCCGTCTCTTGCTGTCTCTCTCTCTGTCAAATAAATAAATAAAATCTTAAAAAAAAAAAAAAAGAGGGCGCCTGGGTGGCTCAGTTGGTTGAGCGACTGCCTTCGGCTCAGGTCATGATCCTGGAGTCCCGGGATCGAGTCCCGCATCGGGCTCCCTGCTCAGCAGGGAATCTGCTTCTCCCTCTGACCCTCCTCCCTCTCATGCTCTCTGTCTCTCATTCTCTCTCTCAAAATAAAAAAAAATAAAAAATAAAATCTTTAAAAAAAAAAAAAGAAGAAATTAACATTTTCAAATACCATACCACTCAATTATGACTTTTCTAATGACAAGATGGGTCTCATGACACACAGCCAGCACCAGTATCTAGAGATACTAGTGAGAGGATCTAACAGTTCATATAGTGACAATTTTACCTTTGGTCTCTTATCAACTCATTACAACTAGAATATCCTTCAATTTTACAGCTCTTTGGATTTGAGTATCCTAATTTGAAAAATTATAACAAAAACAAAGACATTCTATATAAATGAGCAAGAAAGAAACTATAATTTTAAATAGTATTGCCATTTAAGTTTTTTTCAATATATTTTAATTACCATAAAGGATTCAGAACTGCACGGCAAGTGGTCCTACTACACAGAACAGGTTCATACTGAATAGGTGGTAAATCAGGTCTCTCCTTCAGTGGTGTAAATAGGGCTGCTACTGGAACGACCATTCTTGTAGCTTCCAGTCGACTTGATGGCCAAACATTCCAACTAAATCGGACTCCATCTCGTTCTTCATTTTGTTGGATGAATTCCAAATACGTTGTCATAGTAGAGCCTGACAGTTATTTCTGTGACAAATTAAAGATGTTTAAAAATCTTTTTTTTCTTTACAGATTTTATTCTTTTATTTGACAGAGAGAGAGCTCAAGCAGGGAGAGTGGCAGAGGGAGAGGGAGAAGCAGGCTCCCTGCTGAGCAGGGAGCCCGACATGGGGCTCGATCCCAGGACCCTGGGATGATGACCTGAGCCAAAGGCAGACACTTGACGGACTGAGCCACCCAGCACCCCTAAAAATCCTCTTAAGGAAAACTATGTTTTCCCCCACTTACAGGAATATTAATCCATGAGAAATCATAGCCAAATAAAAGTATTTATCTCAGAAAAAAAAATTCGTAAGCAACAATAACCTTACTTATAACAAAATAACGAATGACTCTACAGAACCCAGTGCTCATTAGGCCCAGTATGAGGGTTTTTTTTTGGTTTTGTTTTGTTTTTAAGATTTTATTTATTTATTTGACAGAGAGAATGTGCACAAGCAGGGGGAGCGGCAGGCAGAGGGAGAAGGAGAAGCAGGCTCCCCGCTGAGCAGGGAGCCCAATGCTGGGGGCGGGGGGGGGGGGGGGGAGGTGCTCCATCCCAGGACTCCGGAATCAGGACCTGAGCCAAAGACAGACACTTAACCGACTAAGCCACCCAAGCACCCCCCAGTAGGAGGTATTTTATCCTTTTTAGTCATTCTTAAAATAAAAAAACTACAGCAAAAGAAATAGTAAAATAGGTATCCTATTTATTTAAGGGTGTATAGGAAAGAAAGTCAAAGATGGGGAAAAATTTAGATCCCATATTTTCCATATCAGCCCTCTAAGTTACATTATTCTAATGAACAGATTATCAAAAACATTAAATTCTAAAGCTCATATGGTTTTCTAACCAGAAGATGACAAGTATCCACAAAATCTGCCAGAAGAGAATGCTTAAAAGCACTTAACAAAAACATTTTTCTAAAACTGGGTACTTCTATTTTAGACAATTTTTTTTATTGTGCAAATACAGGACCATTTGTGGCACAATAAATAAAATGCTTGCTAAGTGGTGTTCTGTATGATTTATATGCCATTTGACTTCTTTTGCAGAAACTTAATTCAGAATATTTTTAACATTCCAATATTCCAACTTAGGAGAGCATTTTAAACTCTAATTTGAGACATACAATTTCAATATAATCACTTAAATTTATTAGCAGGGGGAGGAGGATGCTGCTCTCATTAGGGCCCAGTATCAAGAGACATCTCCATCTTGTTACTCTCTTACTGCCTATCTAGAAAGCCAGCTTTCCTACCTCGGCAACAGTTCTATCTCACATTCTCAAACTGCAACAGTGATTAGTGAAGGAAGGAAACTGTAAAATTTAAAGTTCTGAGAAATAGAGAGTTTAAAGTGCTATGTGGCTGGCCAAAAGATTTGTAGGAGGGATGAAAGATATCAACAACTTAAGAATTATGAAGGTAGGGTGCCAAAAGAGCCAACAGGGATGCTGAAGTTGCTAAGAATGACTACAGGATGAGGAACTGATTCTAAAATGTAACTGAGGGAAGAAAAGGTATTATTTGAAAAAAGCATACTGAATATAATAATTTTAATTTTAGAAACATTTTCAAATAGATCTTGTTAATAAAAATTACAGAAAGCGAAGCTTAACAAATCTAGGTATTTCTCTTCCTTAACAGCTAAGAATTTTTTTTTTCTTTAAAAGAAAGAAGAATGTTATATATTAAATACATCTCAGTTAAAAAAATAAAAGAAAAATTAAACACTGTTATTTCCTATCAGAATCTCAGAGACAACTAGAGAATTGTGTGCTAATCAAAAGCGAACACAGATTTTTCAAAGGTTGATAAGGGATAAAGAGGAATCCTAAGATAACTAAACTTGTTTAGAAAAGATGATCTTCACGGTAAATACAGAAGCCAGATTCGAGAAGGATAGTATGAGTTTTCAAGAAAAAGTGGGTGTTGAAAAATAACAATAAAACAAAGTCTGGAATAGTCAGAGGACAGTTAGATGCCAACCTCAGTTTTAAAGGAGAAACAGCTTCCTCTGGGAGAGAAATCCAGGTTTAGCAACAGCTTCCATGCTACAGATGTGAATATCAACTCCAGGACTGGGGCGACTGGGTGGCTCAGTCGTTAGGCGTCTGCCTTCGGCTCCGGTCATGATCCCAGGGTCCCGAATCGAGCCCCGCAACAAGCCCAGCATTGAGCCCTGCATCAGGCTCCCTGCTCAGCGGGAAGCCTGCTTCTCCCTCTCCCCCTGCGTGTGTTCCCTCTCTAGCTGTCTCTCTCTCTCTCTGCCAAAAAATGGATAAAATCTTTAAATAAATAAATAAACAAACATACAAACTCCAGCACTATGCAATCCCTCCCATTATTTCTACAGAACAAAAAGCAAATGAAGTTTTCCATTTTTGCATGTATAATCGAATCTATGTAACCTAAAATGTATTATCAAAAAAATTTTTTTAGTTAGAATTTTAAAAAATAATAAAATACATCACCAAAAAGCATTAAAATACCTATTAAAATACTAGACCAATCAAGGTTTTTCATCTGAACCACAAAAACACAAAAAATGTTTTGACTGTTTTCTCAATTCTCCAAAAATGGTACATAACTAGTACTTAGATATTTGGCATACACTTTGTCAATTGATGAAGTGAATCTGTCACCTGGAAAATAATTGACAGTAGTTATTAAGAAAGATAAAAGTTGAGCTTTCAAGCAAATATAAAAAAAATATTTTTAAAGGTATTATTTATTTATTTGACAGAGAAAGATAGAGAGAGTGTACAAGCAGGGGGAGCAGCAGACAGAGGAAGATGGAGAAGCAGGCTCCCCGCTGAGCAGAGTCTGATGGGGCTCTATCTCAGGGTCCTGGGATCGTGACCTGAGCTGAAGGCAGACACTTAACCCGCTCAGCCACCCAGGCACCCTACAAATATCAAAATTTTTGAAAACCTGTGTCCAGGACCCTGAGCTTCACAGCTGGCTAGTATGTAAAGATTTTTCTGATAAGATTGGTGCTGATATTAATGTGAATTTTCTATTGCTATAATGAAACATGTCAACATTTAGAAAATATACTTTATTCAGTGAAGCAAAATCTCCCAAATGATCAATTCATGATATTACAAAATCATGCATGGATATAGATCCATTCAAAATGCAGGACAGACCAATGAATTTTAATGCAATAGAATACAAAAGTACATTTCTAAGATTTCAGACTTCACACTGTTATTAACCCTTGATTTCTGGGGCGCCTGGGCGGCTCAGTCATTAAGCGTCTGCCTTCGGCTCAGGTCATGATCCCGGGGTCCTGGGATCCAGCCCCGCATCGGGCTCCCTGCTCAGCAGGAAGCCTACTTCTCCCTCTCCCACTCCCCCTGCCTGTGTTCCCTCTCTCGCTGTGTCTCTCTCTGTCAAATAAATAAATAAAATCTTTAGAAAAACAACAACAACAACAACAAACCCTTGATTTCTGAATTAAAACTGTCAAGTTGTGGTGTAGTACCAAAGAAGAATATGCACAATTATATGGAAAAGCTATTAAAATATTCCTCCTTTTTCCAACTACATATCTATGTGAGGCCAGACTTCTTTCATACAGTTCAAGCAAAATAACATATCACAATAGACTGAATGCAGAAGTAGATATGAAAATCCACCTGTTTTCTATTAAGGCAGGGGTGGGTTTTCGGGTTTTATTGGGGGGGCCCTCAATAATGTTTAAGAGTCCAAAGAGATCCTAAGAACCAAGGTCTTAGGGCACCTGGGTGGTTCAGTCGGTTAGGCATCTGCCTTCGGCTCAGGTCATGATCCCAGGGTCCTGGGATCAAGTCCTGTATCGGGCTCCTTGCTCAGTGGGGAGCCTGCTTCTCCCTCTCCCTCTGCTTGCGGCTCCCCCTGCCTGTGCTCTCTGTCAAATAAATAAAATCCTTTAATTAAAAAGAAAAAAAAGAGCGCACCTGGGTGGCTCAGTTGATTAAGCCACTGCCTTCGGCTCAGGTCATGATCCTGGAGTCCCGGGATCGAGTCCCGCATGGGGCTCCCTGCTCAGCAGGGAGTCTGCTTCTCCCTCTCCCGCTCCCCCCTCTTGTGCTCTTTCTCTCTCTCACTCTCTCTCTCAAATAAATAAATAAAATCTTAAAAAAAAAAAAAAAGAAAAAAGAAAAAAGAACCAAGGTCTTAGGACATGAGGGCTTAATTCAATCAGAGAACCTAGTAGACAAAGGCTCTGAGACTTAGCATAAAGACATTTACACACAATAGTCAGGTTTAAGTTTTTAGAACAAGGCTGGACTGTAACATCCTTCCTTTTAATGACATACTAAATATCACCTGTGTGATATTTGAGCACAATTACCCTCCTTTTCCTCTCTGCTCTAATATCGCATTTGTTCACTAAATCACATCTATTTTATTTTGTACATTCTCACTTTCCATCACTATTTTGAAAAAGTCCCAGCTATTTCTTCTTAACTGGTCCCATTACATGGCCATGCACAACACCTCCCTGACTTCCCTCACCTTTCCAAGGCAGGAATCGCTCAATTTTAAAACTAATTCCAGTACAAACCTTTCCACGTTGGGCCTCATATCCAACAATGGCATATCTGAAATAAATTCCTTTTACAAACTAGCTTTTTATAAAATGCATTATTTGATCAGCACTGTGTCCCCTAATCTTATGTTAAAACCAAATAAATATGATTCAGACACTGTATTAGGATGGAGATTTAAAATACTACTCATAATATTTTTTTAAAGTGGTACAAAACACAAACGACTACGCTAAAGAAATGTCTCATTTCCCAGCACAAGTTATAATCAGTAGGACTTACTTTAGTTAAATAATTTCTCATGGTATAACTAAAAGCAAAGAAGCAAAGCAAAGCATTATGTCTCTTTAACCTAGCATATCAAATACATGCCCACAGTATTTTTAAAAGCTTTTCCTATTCAATAATAATTGGGAGTTTGCAATATTCCAATTTTAGCACTTTTATAGATCCTAAGTGAAAAATATCCTAAATTGCAAGTAAAATATGAGTTTCTTCCAATCAGATGTACTTAACAATTAAGTGTGCCTCTCTACTTTTCAGTTGTAAAATCCTCAGTGAAGTATTTTTAACTGCTTTCATGCCTAGCTTTATGATCTTGAACAATTCACGTGAATTCAACATACACCAGAGATTATATGTACATTGACTGTGCTTTTCCTTTCCCACCAAATTGGGAAAACGCTAGCACAACAGAAAAGACTGGTCCGATGTGAAAACTGCACTCTACTTGTAATCGAGGCCTAAGGCGTTAGCTTGACCTGGCACTTAATTCTCCTTATCCCCTTTGACTCCCAAGGCCGAACTACCGGTGACGAAGTCACCTGGGTTCAAAGTCTAGGGCACTTCAGATTAGGCAAGGTATGAACCAAGAAGCCCAAGGGTCCAGAAGCGGTGATAAGCTGGGGTGAGGAAGGCAGGTCGCCCGGAAGGCAGGGGTGGGTGCTCGGCGAGATGCTGAACTGCCGTTTTTGACCCGACTCCCACCTTTCGCACCTTACCCAGGGAAGCTTGGTGAGGGGCCCGGACTCCCAGGCCCCGGAAGAACGAAGCGGAGTGGTGGGTGAGACAGCGAAGGGGTTAGGATTCAAAGGTGCCTCCGCCGGCCGGTCGCTGCCGCCGGCACGCCCGCCTGCTCCGGAGCACCAAGAGGGCAGAGCGGGCACCACCCCAGAGACCCCGGCCCACCCGCCTGCCGGCCCACGGCCGCACAGCTTCCCCTCCCCCGCTTTCCGCTGAGCGCCCGCGGCCCCTCCGGGAGCCGGGAGGAGGCAGCCCCGAAGTCAGTCCTTACCACAGTGCCCCCAAACAAGATCCGCGCCGGTCGCAGCCACCGCCTTGCAAAATCGGTCCTTTCCGCCGACCTGAGCAACCGTGGCACCGCAATCAGGGCCGGCGCCGCCCCGCCCCCGGCCTCCGCGCAGAACACCGCTGGGCCAACATGGCTGGTGCCGCCTCTGCCACGTCAAGGGGTGGAGGGGCGGGGCGACCGCGCCAGGAAACTGAAGGGCAGAGTGCGGGACCCGGCGGAGTAGAGCGGGGATAGGGCACGAGGAGGAGAGAGGGGAGGGGAAGGGGCGTGGACGGAGCCGGGGCGGGGCTACCGGATGAGGGAATTAATGGGGAGGGTGCGGCACCCGGGAGGAGCCGTGAGGGGTGGGGACGAGGAGGAGAAAGGGAGGGAAGGGGCGGTGACGGAGCCTGGGGGGCGGGGCAACCGAGCCAAACCTTGCTGGGGACCACCGGAGGGGAGAGGGACCCCAGCAGAACTGGAGCGCCTTAACCCTTTCTCGGCAACCTCGGCAGATCCCACTCCCTGAGGGCCGCAGGCGAGAGTGGGAACTTCTGTCGCCATTCAGACTCCTCAAATCGCAGGAGGGGGCGTCCGTAGGACATCCTCTCCTGTAGGGCCCTGACTGATTCCTAGAACCACAAAACCACATCTCTCCTAAAAAAACAAAGTGAAAAGTTCGTTTTTTCACCTAGTGCAACAAATATTTACTGAACACTACTATGTGCCAGGTACAGTAGCAATGCTGGTGATATGACATAGGCAAAACAGGCCAAAATCCCTGGCCTGTACATTGGATTTTTGTATTCCTAGACAGTCCACCTCTTTCCTCCTACACTGCATCTGCCATCCCTCCTCCTCACCACTACAATCTCTGGCTGATTAATCTTAATGCGTTTTCTCCTTCTCTTTCCAAGGAAAGAGCTGAGCGAAATGGGAGAGAGAAACAGGTTGGAAAGTCATTAGAGCTTGGTGGTCTGGAGCACCCCATCCTTAAGTGAGGGGTTGCTCATGGAATTAATTCCATATATGACAACACCTAAAATCCTGTCAGGTTTAGCCTTATAAGCATTTTTAAGGAGTAGGAAAAAAGATCCAACCCTTGTTCTTCATTATAGTTGAGAAATAAGATGCACACCAATCATATATTTTCTGCCTATAATGTGTATGCTAAGGTTGTTTTGTAAGGTAGAAGAGGATGCTTTTGCTTGTCAAATTTAAATACAATCCTGAAGAGGAAATGGGAATCAAACACAAAAATTCAGTGTAGGCCTGCAAATAAAGTGAGCTCTGGATGCTATCTTAATGAGGATTCTTGACTGAAAGTACAGCAAGTAAAGAGCTGTGGGCAATGGTAAAAAAGGTGGAATAAGGACATTCACAAAAAAGAAGCAAGATCCAAGAATGAGTAGGGTAAATAGACATAGATGAGAGGATCCATGGGAAATCTGGAATTCAGTGAGGAATAAACCAAAGTGTAGCACCTTTGATAATTTCATTCATTTCGTGGTCCCCAGAAATACCTCTTTGCCTTGCAGCTCAATGAAACCTAAGAAGTCATAAATCCCTTGTTCTTAGCTGAACAAAGGCCTTTGTTCCCTATTACAATGAAATAGATGTTAGGATGGGAAATAAATTTATTTATATCTGTCTTCATGTACTTTAAGATGAATGAGTTATAGGGCGCCTGGGTGGCTCAGTTGGTTAAGCGACTGCCTTTGGCTCAGGTCATGATCCTGGAGTCCCGGGATCGAGTCCCGCATCGGGCTCCCTGCTCGGCAGGGAGTCTGCGTCTCCCTCTGACCCTCCTCCCTCTCATGCTCTCTGTCTCTCATTCTCTCTCTCTCAAATAAATAAATAAAATCTTAAAAAAAAAAAAAGATGAATGAGTTATAGCATCAAGATCTACTGGACCCAAATTTAGTTTTGGGGGGTTTCTTTTTTTTGGAGTTCTGTGTATAAGAATCCATATTTCATGACTTTTATTCTTTCTTAGAGGTCTTCCAAAGAACAGAGAAAATAATTTTTAAAAATAGAATAAAACTTAATCTATTGTAATTGCCTTATCGGTCCACTGGACTCTTATAAATCTAGAATATATCATGGGACCTTACTGATCTTATTTTTCTATATCTGGAAATATTCTGCTAATTCATCATCCATGGAATTATTTACCCATCAATTATTCAAGCTCTTTAAAAAAAACTAAAATAGGGGCACCTGGATAGCTCAGTCTGTTAACCATCTGCCTTTGGCTCAGGTCATGATCCCAGAGTTCTGGGATCAAGCCCTAAATCCAATCCCGCTCCCTGCTCAGCAGGGAGCCAGTTTCTCCCTCTCTTGCCTCCCCTACTTGTGCTCTCTCTTCCTCTCTGTCAAATAAATAAATAAATAATCTTTTAAAAAATTTAAATTAAATTAAAAAGACTAAAATAATAAGAAAATGGAAGAACAATAGAATTACCAAGATGATACAGTAGTGAAGTAGGTCATATTGCATTTTCTTCTTGTAATGCTCAAAGTACTGCAGCATTTTTCAAGATTTTTGTACGATGCTTTTAGTTTTCAATAAATATAAGTAAGAATTCAGAATTTGGAAGATGAATGCAGAGATACAGAGAACAGCAATCTAGATCCTGATAATGATAGTGAAATCTTAAACTGTGAATCTTTATTTTTTTTAAGATCTTATTTATTTGAGAGAGAGAACATGGAGGGGGGCAGGGGCAGAGGGAGAAGCAGACTCCCTGCTGAGCCGGGAGCCCAACGTGGGGCTCGATCCCGGGACCCTCGGATCATGACCTGAGCTGAAGGTAGACGTTTAACCAACTGAACCACCCAGGCGCCCCAAACTGTGAATGTTTAGATTACTATCTCCTAGAATTTCTCAAACTCAAGTATCAATGAGTTAATATTATTTCTTTTTTTGTTTGTTAGTTTTTTCAATTTGTATTTAAATTTTATTTTATTTTTTTAAAGATTTTATTTATTTATTTCACAGAGAGAGACACAGTGAGAGAGGGAACACAAGCAGGGGGAGTGGGAGAGGGAGAAGCAGGCCTCCCACTGAGCAGGGAGCCTGATGGGAGCTCAATCCCAGGACCCTGGGATCACGACCCGAGCCGAAGGCAGACACCTAATGACTGAGCCACCCAGGTGCCCCTTAAATTTTAGTTAATTAACATACAGTGCAATATCGGTTTCAGGAGTAAAATTCACTGATTCATCACTTACGTACAACACCCATCCCCCCACACACCTCCCTCCATCAACCCTATGTTCTCTATCCTTAAGAGTCTCTTTTAACTGACTGAGCCACCCAGATGCCCCTATATTATATCTTTGTAAATGTTGTTTTCTCTGTTTGCCACCAGTATACAAAAATATAGTTGAATTTTGTATATTGACCTTGATCTAGAAGACTTGACAACTTAACATATTAATTCCAACAAGTAGTATATAAATTCTTTCAGACTTTCTACTTTTATAAACATGTCATCTATGATGATCTATGTGATCACTAAACCTGGTAATGCATACTACATTAAAGACAACTTACACCACCCCACTTATCTGTTCCCTTTTACCCAGGCGCCCTGAAATATGTTATTTTTATCCAGTTATTCATTCAAAAGGAATAACTTGATATGTGCTCTTAGCAAAATGAGACCATCCTGATTATTCTTGCAAAATATTGTATAATCAAGTTATTCATGACCGTGTTCTTTTATGATGTTTATATGGATAAATTTACTTGATATGATTCTTAAGAAGACAAATGCTAATAATGGTAGTCGTGTATACTAAGATGATAGGAAGGAAATAGATACCCTAGAAATTAAAAATTCTTCGGGTTGGGGTGCCTGGGTGGCTCAGTCAATTGAGTAGTCTGACTCTTGATTTCAGCTCAGGTTGTGACTGTGGGGTCATGGTAGCAAGCCCTATTGGGCTCCCCACTCAGCAGGGAGTCAGCTTGAGGATTCTCTCACTCCCTCTCCCTTTGCCCCTCCCCCCTCACTTGCATGCTTGCTCTCTCTCTCCTTCTCTGTCTCTCATAAATAAATAAAATCTTTTTAAAAATTTTAGGGGTACCTGGGTGGTTCAGTTGGTTTAGCGTCTGCCTTCGGCTCAAGTCATGATCCCAGAGTCCTGGGATTGAGCCCCGCATTGAGCTCCCTGCTCAGCAGGAAGTCTGCTTCTCCCTCTGCCTCTGCCCCTTCCCCTGCTTGCGCGCTCTCTCTCTCTGTCAAAATAAATAAATAAAATCTTTTTAAAAATAAATAATTTTAAAAATTAAAAAAAAAATTTAATTCTTTGGGTTGCTTATTTATAAAACTAAAAATACAAAAGTTTTGCAATTAGGGAGCAAAAATGATGGCTGTCCTCTTTTCAACAAAATTATGAGCCTTTAAAGGTCTCAAAAAAACTCTTCAGGTCCTGTGTTTTGGTGATACAAATGCACAAAGAACCAGAAGTAACAATTAGCTAGGATATAGTAATGAAGCATTTGAAATCTGCAATCACTGTTTACAAGATGGATATGTTCCAGACTCATGCATCACAGTTGCATTCAGAGGACATTGCCCATTTTGGATATGTCTTCAAAACCAGGAAAATATGGAATAAAAATTGGGATTTGCTATATTTAGATAGTTACTTAAATTTCCAGTAAAGTTGTTTTCCATTATGCCTTTACTCTTTTTATAACAGCTTACTCTTTTTATAACAACTTTGAATATCCCTTTACTCTAATTTGTATAAATAACTCATGAAATGATATAAAAATATAAAAATGAAAGAGTCCATTGGACTTAGATTATACATGGTGAAGACTATTTTTCTTGGTATACTTAAAGTTAAGAGGTTTTGATTTGATGAAGAGAAGAACAGAGAGAGAATGGAAAATATCTTGAGCTCCTGGGAAAGGAGAATTAGACTAGGAATTGGAGAAAGGGAAGACTCTCCTAAAACAACCTTCTCTGGCTTTCTAACTTAATCTATAGACACCCCTGGCCCAAGGCATTTGAGATTAATCTGTGAATCTGAAGGATATTTGGGGTTTTTTGTGTGTTTTTTGTTTTTTTAAAGATTTTATTTATTTGACAGAGAGATGGGGTAGGGAGAGCAAAAGCAAGGGGAGCAGCAGGCAGAGGAATAGGGAGAAACAGGCTCCTAGCCTGATGCGGGGCTCGATCCCAGGACCCCTTCTCATGACCCGAGTCCAGGTCAGACACTTAACTGACTGAGCCACCCAGGTGCCCCTGAAGGATATTTGTTAAACATTTACCAACATGCAACTGATTATAATTGTTTACTTTCATTACACCACCTTGTACAGATCCTGGCACAAAATAATTGTTCCTTAAATGTTCATGAATGTGTAGCAGCTCTTTCTGCCCACAGGTCCTGTCCCTATGCTTTAATAAAACCACCATTTTGCACACACACCAGAAAAAAAATGTTCATTAATGTGCATGAAAACCTAAACAATCATAAATTATTATTATTATTATTGGGACACCTAGGTGACACAGTCGGTTAAGCATCTGACTACTGATTTCAGGTCAGGTCGTGATCTCAGGGTCTTAAGATCAAGTCCTGGGGCACCTGGGTGGCTCAGTCATTCAGCACCTGCCTTCAGCTTGGGTCGTGATCCCAGGGTCCTGGGATCGAGCCCCACATCAGGCTCTCTGCTCAGCGGGAAGCCTGCTTCTCCCTCTCCCACTCCCCCTGCTTGTGTTCCCTCTCTCGCTGTCTCTATCTCTGTCAAATAAATAAATAAAATCTTAAAAAAAAAAAAAAAAAGATCAAGTCCTGCATGGGGCTCTGCACTCAGCGGAGAGTCAGCTTGAGATTCTCTCTCTCCCTCTCTCTCCGCCCCTCCCTGCCCCTCTCTCTAAAATAAATAAATCAATCTTTAAAAAGAGAAAGAGAAAGAGAGGGAGAGGTTCTAGAGTCCAATAAAGTCTGGAAGCACCAGTTAAATTATGTAAAATAGGCCTCTTGACTTGTCAGGGGTTTTAGTATGCTAATATTCATTGTGAATGTTTAAGCACAGCATTTAAATACATTTCCCAAAGATATTTGACCTTGGAACTTTTTTTCCAGGGACTATCTGGGATCAAGTATTATAAATACCCTATGACTTTGTTTTCAGTCATTAATTACCTTAAATACTAGTTAATGTGTAACAACCAGTATTTTCCTGCGTACTTCTAAACCCACAGATATTTCTCAACTGAAGATATCAGAACTTTGAACAGTGTCAAGGGAAGTGTAATGTAAACTGCTTGGAATTTTGTATGGTCACCACCAGATGGAGCTTTCCCCAGTACTTTTTTTTTTTTTTTTTTTTGGTTTAACCCATTTTCTAGCATAAATCAAGTGCCTGCAGTTTTTTCTAACATGAATTCTCTTCCATTTGTTCAGATGGTGACATTACATGGCACCCACCAACTATTTTTGTAGTACTCACTAGAAAAAGCAATACTCAGATTGTTCTAACTTTGAATTTTCAGCATCAACAGTGTGTCAAGTCTATGTATATAGGATATCATGTGTCTGGGGCTCTAGTCTGCGCACACAACTACTACAGTCACAGTAAATATAGTATTAATAAATAAGGCTAATTTATAAATTACACATGAGAGTTATAGAACTCTAAATTCAAATAGACCTGACTGATCATTTGGTCTAATCCCTATACAGGACAATGAATTAAAGATAAGAGAGGTTAAAAAGCATATCCAGGATCAAGGTGCTGATGCCCATTTAAAACCTATAATACTGAGTTTCCTTTTTTTTTTTTAAAGATTTTATTTATTTATTTGAGAGAGAGAGAATGAGAGACAGAGAGCATGAGAGGGAGGAGGGTCAGAGGGAGAAGCAGACTCCCCGCTGAGCAGGGAGCCCGATGCAGGACCTGATCCTGGAACTCCAGGATCATGACCTGAGCCGAAAGCAGTCGCTTAACCAACTGAGCCACCCAGGTGCCCAGTAACACTGAGTTTTCATTTCATGCATGTCTTTTCCCCTTCAAAGGCTGACAAGACTTGCCTTTAAACTTTCTAGCTCTTGCTCCAACAGCAAGTGTTTCTATTCCACGAGTGCCCCACCAGTATTATACTCCAACATCACTTCATCCTGCCACTCTATCAACTCCAGGATGATTACTAAGAGTTTATTTAATCAAACTAAACAAATGAAATCCTTTGATCTACTCTTAAACCACTTATAGTAACCCAAAGAAACAAATCATAGTTATATACCGACAGATTTTTTTTTTTTTTATATACACAGGGTTTTTGTTTTATTTTATTCTTTTAAGTAGGCTCCATGCTCAACATGGGGCTCGAACTCACAACCCTGAGATCAAGAGTGGCATGCTCTACCAACCGCACCAGCGAGGTGCCCCTTCTTGTTATCTTTTATTTGATTTGTAAAGAACATAAGAACATAAGAATTCTTAAAACTCATGTAGCAAAGAAGGGGACTTCTCTACTTTAAAAGGAAGGAACTAGATTTGTGTTTTTGCTTTAAAAGAGGAGTAAAGTTTTTGTTTTGTTTCATTTTCTATAATTTTTTAAAAATATTTTATTTATTTATTTGACATAGAGACACAGAGCAAGAGAGGGAACACAAGCAGGGGGAGTGGGAGAGGGAGAAGCAGGCTTCCCGCTGAGCAGGGAGTCCTATGCAGGGCTCGATCCCAGGAGCTGGGATCATGACCTGAGCTGAAGGCAGGCACTTAACGACTGAGCCACCCAGGCGCCCCTCACTTTCTATAAATAAACTAGTCCTTGCCTTGATTTTCTGATATCAAGTCAGCTTTGTAGTCTTCTTTGTGCATCTGGACTCCAGTGTTGGAGGACAGCATTCTCAAGGAGACAGAGAGATGGAGACATAGAGACAGAGAGATTAAAGAGACTGCTCGTGCTCAGAGGGTATGTACTAAGACTAGAAATCTGGGTCCCTGGGTGGCTCAGTCAGTTAAGTGTCTGCCCTCGGCTCAGGTCATGATCTTGGGGTCCTGGGATCGAGCCCTGCACAGGGCTCCCTGATCAGCGGGGAGTCTACCTCTCCCTCTACTCCTCCCCACCGTTTGTGCTCTCTCTCTCTCTCAAATAAATAAATAAAATCTTTAAAAAAAAAAAAGACTAAAATCTCCTTGTATCTATCTTTTCATTGCCTCTCTCTACTCTATGACCAGTAGGTTGTAAAGGCTCTGTTTAGCTACTTATCTTCATTGAGCTGTATCTTGTGAAGCATAGTGATTTACTTATGGCTCATTACATCTGACCACCCAGGACAGAATCTCAACTCCATCCACTTTCTAGCTGTGTAACCTAGGTATTTCCCATAACTTTTTCTGAGCCATAGTTTCTTCATCTGAAAGTGAAGATATAGTAACCTACCACTTAGGATAATAACACATTGTAAGGATTAAATGAAATAATCTATATAAAATGTTTAGCCTTGAGAAGGAAAAGCAGCTTCTAAGAGCCTGAAATTGGGCCGGGCTCTATCAACTGTGCCTAGCTGTTGTTAGGAGCTGTCCTGGCACTCACAGCAAGGCCACGTGGTTCTCCTGTTGCATATAAACCATTTCACAGCACACCAACATCAGACAAGGCCACTTAGTGTCCCAGAAGGATCAAGACAAAAACAAGACAACTCTGTATTAGTGTCTGAACTCAGACAAATGAAGAAGTTTGTCCAAGCCACAAAATGACCAAATACCTCCCTAACCTATTTTGAGTGACTGCTCCTTCTTTACCAATTATATCATGAGCTTCCTTTTTTCCTTCCACTTTCTATATAAGTATTAAGATACCTAATCACAGAATTTGTACTCAGATGAGCTAGAGAAAGAATTGAGCTGCTCGATGTCAAAGTAGGCAAAGCAACAATGAGCCAAAACGGAATTAACGGTGAAGCTTTTAATCACTTACTATGATTGTACGAGCAAGAGTCTGTTCCATTACCCTATGGAACCAATTCTCCCACTGTCTGAGGGCCAAATGGATCAGTGCAAACTTGGGCCTCATCTCACTGTTGAGGGAGTCCCTAACAAGTGTTTTCTGCAGATTTATGGAACTAGGCCATTGTGAAGGGTTGGGGAAGAAAGGAATGGAAAAGTAGGAATGGAAAAGTACTGGGTACTGAGAGAGTGGGTCAGTTTCCTGATAAAGAGACCTCCAAATGGGGACACCTGGCTAGGAATGCAACTATACATAAGAGCATGGCCAGCCAGGAGGGGCCGAGTCTGACGGCAACTCCCTTCAGAGCCTGCAATGCACTGGCTGTGCACCAAGTGTGGTATGGGGAGGGCACTTTTCCCCTGTGACGCCTGCCAGGTAAAGCCTTTTTAACTGCTATGGTCAGGCATGAAAAATCACCCACAGGTGTTTTTAATTTGTTTTGTTTTGTTTCGTTTCATAGTTTTAGATTTTTTTAAGATTTTATTTACTTGACAGAGAGAGAGAGAGACAGGGAGAGAGCATGAGCTAGGGGGAGCACGCAGAGGGAGAGGGAGAAGCAGACTCCCCGCTGAGCAGGAAGCCTGATGTGGGGCTCCATCCAGGAACCTGTGATCATGACCTGAGCCGAAGGCAACCACTTAACAACTGAGCCACCTAGGTGCCCCTACCCATAGGTTTTTAACCAGCAGTCAGACTCAGAATATCCCCAATTCCTGACATCCCCAAATCACCAAGGCCCAAATCCTATGATAAATAAGTTAGTCTTAGCATCCTTTTACTGAGACATACCCTAGTCTCAATAATCACGTGACTACAGGAGTGTTCTGGTAGTCTATGGTTGGAGGGCATTGACAGCCCCCAGCACACAGTAAGAAGGTGCCCCATACATAACTATGTACAGCTACATATCTCACAACCCTGTCTAGCACCATTCACTCCCTATTTTCTATGCATCAGCCATATTGACCTCCTTTCAATTTTTCCAACATGACCTATTTCTTCTAGTAATAAGGCCCTGAACAAACCCTTTCCTCTACCTGCTGAGACTGAATATACAAATGGACAATGGCCAGACCATATATATATAAATAGGACTCTGACCTACAATCTGCAGTAACCATCCCAGGAAATCAACCTATTATTCTACAGTAACCAGCCAGGAAAAGCAGCCTAGAAGTCAAACTTGTAGGAAGTCATACTGCTATCTCTAGAAACAATCCAGAAAGCCAAACAAAAACTTCATAATAATTGTCCCATGATAGCCAGGACTTGATTAACAATTGACAGCTTTCCTAATATTTTTCCCTGCTTCCAATTTAGGACCAACCAACCAAAGAAAGCAAATATGCACCCCTAACCAATTTTATAGGATGTCCCTCTTCCAGGTAGAATATGGGGTCAGAGCATGCCACTCCCAAATATGCCACCCTTGGCATATTATTTTGAGTTAAAGTCACTTAAAAAAAAAGCATATACAAGAAGGATCCTCTAACCTTCCTTTTTTTCCCTGAAAGCAGGAAATAAAACTCTCATGTGAAAGGTACCCTCCCTATACCAGTAGGATTTTCCTATCACCAGAGATGGGAAGTTGAAGCTGAGATAAATGTGTAGACAAACCTTATTAAACTAAACCCTTATGTTCCTAGTTACTTTCCCACAATTAACTACCCCGGCCCAAATCCCTTTGTTACATTATCAAAATTCACTACTCTTTGTGCAACCTATTATATCAGCTTTCAGTCCTACCTTACTGGGGTCTTGATTTTTCTTGTGACGGGTCCCATGTACATGTAAGAAATACTAAATAAAATTTATATGCTTTTGTCCTGTTATGTCTCCTGACATAAGTCTTATGTCAGTTTAATTATTAGGCCCAGCCAGAGACTCTAAAAGGGTGGAGGAGAAATTTTACCTCTCCTACAGTAGCCCACCTATAGCTTTCCCGTGCCACAGCCTCCAACCAGGGCATATCGAAGCCTTCCCTTTTTTTCCAGTATAAAGCTTTCTTACTCCACTGCAGTAGCAGAAAGCAACCCTTATAAATTTTTAATTTACTTTCCTCTTTCCTGAATGAATTTATTCCTATGTATTTAAAATTTTAGAATCATTTCAAATCATTTGTGTACTTTATTACTCACCTCTTCTTTTGGAAAATAATTATTGTCAAGGACAACCTGTGTTCCGTTCTGCTGTTCTTCTCCTTTCTTTCTTCATCTATGTGTAGTTCTGCCACGTACTTATACATGAAATCCAGTGTCAAGCATGGTTCCTTTGGATGTTGGTCTCCTAGGTAATTACCTGTTCTTTTATCCAAAAAATGGGTGGGAATTGCTAACAAATTAGTTCCCCCCCCCAAAAAAGAAAATTGTAAGAAAATCCAGAAATGAAGTCATCACTTACATTTTCTAATTTTTTCTTGATTATTACCAAAATGTTTGGGGACAAGAGTCTCCATATTTCTCTTCAAATTTGTTTCTTCCAAAATCAGTAAAAAAATAAATAAAATAAAAAATTTTAAATGCTCACCTCCATAAGTGTAGTTACCATCTGTCACCAAAGTTATTACAAAATCAGTAACATTTTAAACCAAATAACCTTCCAGTTTGCCCCCAAGCAGTGTGTTTATGAGTCTCCCAATTGTTTAGTTACTGTTCATAAGCACAAATTTCTTTAGCTCTTAACCCAAGTACTTGTTCTCACTTTATCTTCAAATGAGAGAGTTACATTCTGGTATTGAAATCAACTGCTTGCAAGCTAAAGGCAGTGCTTTAAAAAAAAAAAAAAGCCTTAAAAATAAACATAATCTTAGAAAATAAAAGTCAATTGTATTCACTTAGAGCTTGTTTAGAAAGAATAAAATATAATACTTTCACTGTTTCTTGGAATTTGTCACCCAGCACAAGTTACTTAATCCATTTCTGACTTATTTCCTCACCTGCGAAATGGAGATAATAGTACCTGCCTCACAAGATTGGCCCTAAGATTAATCATGGTAACTTTTGGGTACTGGCATTAGCTTTATCCTTTCACTACTCATATTTAAACAAAGTGGTCTCTCCAAAAAAAAAGAAGAAAGTAATGACTAAGCAAGGTCTAATATTCATTTCCGGAAAGTATAAAGTGATCTTTCAAGTAGCCAAGCACAAGAAATTTCTCTGGAAAATTTATTTTTCATTCATTTGGCATCAGATAAATCTGGTTTGGAAATGGCTCTTCCCCTTCGAAAGAAAGTCACAGCTGTGACACAGTCTTTCCATCGATTCCCTCCCCTACAAAACAGGGATAATACCACTTACTTCAAAAGGTTGGTTTAAAAATTAAACGAGGAAATACACGTGACGTGTCTACCACACGTCACGTGTGGTAGGGTTTAAGAATCCAGAGCTTGCTTAAATAAATAAATAATAAATAAATAAATAAATAAATAAATAAATAAATAAATAAATAAATGAAATTGATTTCTTGTAGACAATTTTAAAAAAAGAACCCAGAGCTCAATAAATGGTAATTACAGTAACACTGCTCGTTAATTCAAAAAATATTCAAGGATCCCTCACTACTGCAGATGCATAAAGGTTAATAATCCTCTGTCTTTTTAATCCTCGCCTTTTAAGAGAGAACGAAGGGAAACACACAGAAACACTTCAGAACCACTTCTGCAAGGAACTAAATTCACTGTCTTCTTACACCACCGGACCGTTAACCTTGGGACAATCAGCAGGCTTCCTCAAGTGCAATTACGCCCCCTAAGCCCTGCCTCCCTAAGCTCCGCGCCCAAAGTGTCTACCTCTGCGCCTGCGCCGTGACCTAGATTTGGCGCATGCGCTGGGTGGGACTGGCTGGATTAAAAACCATGGCGTGGATACCAGTGGAG
Organism: Neomonachus schauinslandi; assembly: GCF_002201575.2. NCBI lineage: Eukaryota > Metazoa > Chordata > Mammalia > Carnivora > Phocidae > Neomonachus > Neomonachus schauinslandi. The sequence continues at coordinate 57,325,788 of NC_058411.1, read as the reverse complement.
TCTGCAGTAGAAGAGTTGATGCCCAGGCTGTTGCCAGTGGAGCCTTGCGACTTGACAGAAAGTTTTGATCCCTCCGTACCACCGAGGACGCCTCAGGAATACCTGAGGCGGGTCCAGTGAGTGATTTGGCCCTGTGCGGGTGGGCTGGTCGTCTGCTCTGCCCCTGGGCACAGCTCAACTCCCTAAGTGTGATAAAGCCCCGCCTCTGTTTCCCTTCCCAATCTCACGCGAGGTAGGGTCGAATCAAGATCACTTGATTACATCTTTACCTGGGCGAGTTTTTATGAGCTTAATTATGTTTACCTGTGTCAAGATGTGTACTTTTAGATTTCCTTGCTTTCAATCCAGTTAATTTCGGAAATACGTTGTTTAGTACGTCAATTGCAATTCTGAACTTTTTTTCTCATTTCGTAAAGAACCGTAGAAATGGATCGCTCGTTTTACTACCCATGAACAAAGCACAGCCGTAATCACATTTCTTGCATTTATTACTTATTTGTAGGATCGAAGCAGCTCAATGTCCAGATGTTGTGGTAGCTCAAATTGACCCAAAGAAGTTGAAAAGGAAGCAAAGTGTGAATGTTTCTGTGAGTTTTATTACCCAGCAGGGGATTCTCCCCTTTCCCCCTCCCCCGCCCAAATGGAAAGATCAAGGCTTTTCCTATGGTATCCCACAGTATCTTTATGATATATGTAAGATTTGACTACTCTCTGTGACGTTAGACATTAGCTTGTACTTTTCCCCTAAAAAGACAGTTGGCATTTACTGCCTCCAGAGAGGTTTTCAGTAACGCTGGCATTCGTGGAGACTCATTACTTTAGGGCAGTCCTAAAAGACTCTTTAAATAGGTTACTTAAGTTATCATTTATATTTAGGGAACCTTTTTCCATTTGTCTTCATAATTATTCTTGGGCTGGTGTTTAATGTTATTTAGTGTAGTTTGCATGTTCTGAATTTGACTGGGTTTTTTTTTAAGAAGAGAAACTCAGGTATCTTACGTTTTTCTACCTACTTGCACACCTTGAACATTTTTGTTCATTTATTTATCCAGCATATTTTTTATTAAACGACTAGGTTGTGCCAGGCACTGAGAATACAAGAGAGAATGAGACACAAAAATCCCCACCCTTGTAGAGTTTACATTCTCCTGAGGAAGACAGAGAGTAAACAAGCAAACTAAGTAATTATATATTGTGACTACTGATATGAAGAAAATTAGCATGTATAATGACCAATAAGTAACAAGGTAGAGTTGTCGCAGAAGGTCTCTCTAAGGTCGTGCTATTTAACCTAAGGTCAAAGGAGAGCAGCAGTTTTTAAATTGTGATAGGTCCTTTTCCTTTTATGTTCCAAGTAATTTCTTTATCTGATGTTTATTATCAGGATATTTTAATTCAGATACTATAATGTTTCATATAATTTTTTTTCAGAAATTTTTAGTTGATGGACAAGAATGTCTTATATACCTAGCTTTTGAAAAGTACACTTTTGGGCGCCTGGGTGGCTCAGTTGGTTAAGCGACTGCCTTCGGCTCAGGTCATGATCCTGGAGTCCCGGGATCGAGTCCCGCATCGGGCCCCCTGCTCAGCGGGGGGTCTGCTTCTCCCTCTGACCCTCTTCCCTCTCGTGCTCTCTGTCTCTCACTCTCTCTCTCTCAAATAAACAAATAAAAAAAAAATCTTTTAAAAAAAAAAAAGAAAAGTGCACTTTTATTTCAAGGCAATCTGTCATCAATTTTGAACTGTTTTGCTGTCTTAGGAAGCTAAAGTAGGCTTTGTAAAGTCAAGGGTCTTAGATTATTTGAGTACATTCTGCCCATACCAAAATTCTTTATTTGGGATATATCTCTTTGTTTCAAACAGTTTCTTTATTATAGAAAGGTAGGACTAAGTTATATCTTCAGAGCTCATATAATTTAGATTTCTTAGTTTAGAAACTCCCATCTATGAACCATTCCAGATTGCTCTTATTGAAGTGACTCTACAAGGATCTTTTCCTAATGTTTAAACTTGGACAGAAATAATGAAGTGAAAGCCCTACTTTTTTGCATCTGCAAGAAGTATAGTTTCTTTCTTATATAACCTTAATCATTTACTTTATTACTCTTCATCTTGATTCTGCTTTTACTTTGCAGAGGCATGAGATTCTAGTTATAACACTAACATTGATTCTAATATTTATGAACTGATCTCCAGCTTTCAGGATGCCAACCTGCTCCTGAAGGATATTCTCCCACACTTCAGTGGCAACAACAACAAGTGGCACAGTTTTCATCTGTTCGACAGGTAAGTGTACTTTAATTATTTAATCAAATTAAACCCCTTCTACCAGAGAAAGAAATATGGTTTCACTCATATGTGGAATATAGTAAACAGCGCAGAGGATCATAGGGGAAGGAGGGAAAACTGAATGGGAAGTCATCAGAGAGGGAGACAAACCATGGGATACTCTTAACTATAGGAAACAAACTGAGGGTTGCTGGAGGAGAGGTGGGTGGGGGATGGGGTAATTGGGTGATGGGCTTTAAAGAGGGCACGTGATGTGATGAGCACTGGGTGTTATATGCAACTGATAAATTATTGAACTCTACATCGGAAACTAATGATGTAATATATGTTGGCTAATTGAATTTTAAATTAGACGACTTCCTGCCTTCCTCCCTCAAGATTTATTTTTGTTTTTAGACTGAAGCTAGAAAAAAAAAATTTTTTTTTTTTTTTTTTTTTTTTTTTTAGATTTATTTACTTGAGAAAGAGAGCGCATACGCATGCAGGCAGGCATGTGAGTGGGGGGAGGAGCAGAGGGAGAGAATCTTCAGGCAGATTCCCCAATGGCAATGAGTGTGGAGCCCGAAGAGGGGCTTGATCCCATGACCCAGGAGATCATGCATGATCAGAGCCAAAACTGAGTCAATCGCTTAACCGACTGAGCCACCCAGGCGCCCCAAGATTCGTTATTCTGAAGGATAAAGTTAAAATATTTATAAATCAATTACCAGATTATAATCATTAGACATAATACAGTTTGAAACATGTCTTCCAAGTTTCAGGATTGTTAGGATGTTTCATAATTGATTTCTTTTCAGTTATCCATTCTCTGAAGATCACTTGCCTAACTTTTCTTCCTTTAGAGTGTGATCAGACATAGAAGTCACTGGAAGTCACAACAGTTAGACAGTAACGTGACCATGGTATGTAAGTTTCTTTGGTTAAGTTGTACAGTGTGTACCTATTTGAAATAGTCCGTATTTACTGCCAGTCTTTAAAGATTCACTTGCTTAGTTTATATTATTTCTGTTCTTTTTCATTGACAATTAATAGAAACAATTCTGTTGTATTAGTAGCCTTAAAAGTATAGAATCAGTAATGCAAGTTGTTATTTTTATGACAGTTTTAATCCATAGCATCTTGAGAGACTTTGAGTAGGTAATTGTTCAGTCTCTACAATTTCTTTTTTAAGTTTTTTTTTTAAGATTTTATTTATTTGACGGAGAGAGAGATAGTGAGAGCAGGAACACAAGCAGAGGGAGTGGGAGAGGGAGAAGCAGGCTTCCCGCCAAGCAGGGAGTCCGATGTGGGACTCCATCCCAGGACCCTGGGATCATGACCTGAGCCGAAGGCAGACACTTAATGACTCAGCCACCCAGGCACCCCAGCCTCTACAAATTTTTAAGGGTTCTTCTAGACATTGCCTTTTTAGAAAATAAAGGCATTTTCAGTATTTACAAAAAGATTGAATAAAGGCTTATTGGGTTTTCCTGGTAAGGTAATGGTGCCAATACCAGAGACATTTTAGTAAAGCCTGTTGTGCATATTAGAAAGTAGTATTTTCTGTGTTTTATCAGCTTAGATATAATTTTCAACTTCAGGAGATATGTCATATCTGGACTACTGAATAAAAAAGGGAGTTGGAGAAGGGATGGATACATTGCTTCAGGACAAAACTTTTAACTTTTTAGGGAGTCTCATATTCTTCCTGAGAATCATACAAAAGCTATTTATCTTCAGAGGAAAAAACTGTGTGCACCAGGGCACACAGTTTTGCTCCCAGTTTCAGGTAGTTCATAGATTTCAGAGTTTAGAAGCTTCCTCTAGGCAGTGTTTCATAATATCTTTTACATTGTAATACCTTGGGATAAATGGAGGAGGCTGCTTACATAGCCCTAGACTATGAGCTGAAAGCTGAGAAATTAAGGATATGGACTCTACTTGCTTCTCCATACCAATTGAAAGCTCTGCTCTAGGAAATGTGTGAAACGAACTAACATCACTTGCCCAAGATCATTTAACTCATAAAAGGTATAGCTGAGATTCAAACCAAAGTTTGGCTGTAAAGCTTTTTGCTGTGCTGTGAGGCCTCCTGGGAAAAGGGGGTAGGGGGACGGGGTAGGTAAGTAGATGTATTTTTTTCTTGCTCAGTATAAGGACTTTTGGGTACATGCTTACTAATTCAAAAAGAAGCTGCATCAGTAACATTATGACAATATAATTTTGTCAGAAATATAAATGACCAAACATAATTGATTGAATAAATCATGATCCATCAAAACAGTGAAATATTAATAGCATGTTCATCATGGCAAAAGTAAATGTTATGTAAAGAATAAAATGAAAAATTTTTCAAGTAAAACACTCTGACATTTTATTTAAAGTAACTAGGTAAATATAAACATTTATTTATTGACTTATTCAATCATTTATTAAGCACCTATCTTTAATAATCAGGGTATTCAGGCCGCCTGGGTGGCTTATTCGTTAAGCGTCTGCCTTCAGCTCAGGTCATGATCCCAGGGTCCTGGGATCGAGCCCCGCATTGGGTTCCCTGCTCAGCGGGAAGCCTGCTTCTCCCTCTCTCCCCTGCTTTTGTTCCTGCTCTTGCTATCTCTCTCTCTGTGTCAAATAAATGAATAAAATCTTTAAAAAAATAATAATCAGGGTATTCAGTGTTAGCCGAAATAGAAATAGTCTCTGACCTAATGGAGTAAAGGGAAAGGGCAGATACAGTGTTCTAGTACAATAGGTTTTAACCTTTCAGGGGTCTTTTGTTTGTCCTGAGAATCTAATGAAAGCTATTTATCCTCGGGGAGAAACTACACCTATGCAAAGTAATGTGTAAGGTGTTGTGTACAATTAAAAATGGTTTTGTCATTGTTGCTCCCCACTGGTCTGCATTTGGTAGTGTAGAATAAATCTATTCTTTCTTTGATTGGACTGCCCTTCCAAGTATGTGAAGCATTTAATTCTGTCTCTTTCCCTGGTATAAACATCCTTCATTCTTGTGTTTTTAATGCATTTTCCCCATACCAGTTTCCATCTTTATCACCCTCTTGTACAAACCCTTATTGGTCAGTGTCCAAACTAAACACATCCCACATAATGTGTAACACTTGAGCACTGTATTAATTTGCTAGGGCTGCCATAATAAAACACCACAGACTGGGTGTTTTAGCAAACAGTAATTTATTTTCTCACAGTTCTCTAGGCTAAAAGTCTAAGATCAAGGTATTAGCAGGTTTGGTTCCTCTTGAGTCCTCTTTGGCTTGCACGTGGCCATCTGGCTATGTCCTCACATGGTCTTTCCTATGTGCACAAGCATCTCTAGTGCCTCTTGTTATGTCTACATTTTCTCTTTTTTTTTTTTAAATTTATTTATTTTAGAGAGTGTGTGCACATATGGGGGGGGCAGTGGGGAGGGGCAGAGGGAGATGGGGAAAGAGTCTCAAGCAGACTCCACACTGAGTGTGGAGCCCGACGAGGGGCCCGAGATCACCACTAGAACATAAATCAAAGAGTTGGATGCTTAACTGACTGCACCACCCAGGTGCCCCTAAATTTCCTCTTCTTATAAGGACATCGGTTAGATGATGAAAGGCCACCCTAAAAGCCTGGTTTTAACATAATCCATTATAAAGGCCTTGTCCAAATACAGTCACATTCTAAGATACTGGAGGGTAGGGCTTCAACATAGAAATTTTGGGGGGACAAATTCAGCCCATAACAGGCACCATATCTTTCTGTTGAAGTGGTAGGAATATAGAGGACTTCTTTTTTACTATTCCATTAAAAAAAACAAAACATAGAAATAAGTAAATTTTTTTTTTTCTTTAGCCAAAATCTGAAGATGAAGAAGGCTGGAAAAAATTTTGTCTGGGTGAAAGGTTATGTGCTGAAGGGGCTGTTGGACCAGCTACAAGTGAAGGTCCTGGAATCGATTATGTGCAAGTAGGTGATCTGTGGATAAATAAAAAGGGTTCTACTTTTGGTGCATGATTTAATGCAAAGATTCTGCAAACTACAACCTAGGCCAAATCTAGTCTGCAGCCTGTTTTTGTACAGCCCATGAGCTAAGAGTGTTTTTTTTGTAATACTAAGTTACTGAGACAGTGTGTGGCCTGCAAAGCCTAAAATGCTTACTGTCTGGCTCTTTACAGAAAATGTTTGCCAACCTATGACCTAGTTAATTGGCTCTTTAACTTAAAAATGTGCAGCCCAGTTTCTGAAACAATGTACTGTGACTTTTCTTAGGTGGGCTTCATATCTCTTAGGTTTTAGCTATGTGTTAACTTCGTGAGTTAGATAGGAGTCAGGGTTTGTTTGTTTGTTTGTTTTTTTAATGATTAAGCATTGGTTACGACTTGTGAGTAGTCAGGGAAACAAAGGAAAACGTGACACAATTAGGTGCTTAAAAATGCTTAGTAGATTTCATATTCTGGAATGAAGTTTTAAAGGTATATTTAAATTTTCCATGGCTTTATTCTAATCATAAATTATGTGGCCAACTGGTTCTTGGCCCCACAGGTGTGTGTTTTTCCCATTTAAAAGTAATTGATCCGAAAAATGTAAAAGCTCTAAAAATTGGGACACCTGGGTGGCTCAGTAGGTTGAGCATCCAACTCTTTTTTTTTTTTTTTTTTTTTAAGATTTTTATTTATTTATTTGAGAGAGAGAATGAGAGAGAGCACATGAGAGGGGGGAGGGTCAGAGGGAGAAGCAGACTCCCTGCCGAGCAGGGAGCCCGATGCGGGACTCGATCCCGGGACTCCAGGATCATGACCTGAGCCGAAGGCAGTCGCTTAACCAACTGAGCCACCCAGGCGCCCCTGAGCATCCAACTCTTGATTTTGGCTCAGGTCTTGATCTCAGGGTCATGAGTTCAAGCCCCACATTGGGATCCACACTGGAGACTACTTTAAAAAACAAACAAACAAACACCAAAAGTCACTAAAAGACCAAGAACCCAATTAAAACAGAAAAGGCAAAAGAAATAAATAGCTCACAGAAAGAAAAATATGAATTGCTGTTATATGAGAAGATGCCATATTCACTCACAATAGAAATATAACTCATAACTCCACTGAGCTGCTATTTTTGGTAACATTGGCAAAGGAAATTTAATACGCTGTATTAACAAGGGCTGGGAAAATAGGCACTTTTACACATGGTGGTGGGGTATAAATAGATTCAGATCTGGAAGTGAACTAATTTGGCCCTGTTTCTTACACAGTCTGTTTTTCTTTTGGATAATACCCCTAATGGATGTTACATTTCAAAATGTGTTTTAATTTGACAAAAAATTAAGACTTATTTAGCTTGTTACTACAAAATATATACAAGGAAAATACACCATGTGGAAGAACCATAAGGAAGCAGAGTTAATGCACATCCTCTTAACTTCCTCTAAGTCAGTGCTATTTTCATAATGAAGGCTCCCAGCATTAACCTTCAAAATACTTTTTTAATTGAATTAGATTAGGTTTGAAAAACAATTACTCTTAGTACCCTTAATTCCTGAAAATGTTAGGTTTCACCGAAGATTTTGAAAAAGTGTGTGTAGCATGTTAATCGTACTATCAGTTTAAGTAATTTCATAAATTATTTAATAAGTCATTATTTTTAAATTTATATATTCGAATTGCAAAACATTTTTTGAGGCATTACCAACATAATAGTTGATGGAATGTTTTATTATAATGGGTAATGAAGGAATTTCCTGTTATTCTTTGTTTTTAAAAAGTGTGGTAAGAAATTCACCAGTTTGAAAACAATGAATCACCCTTTATAATGCCATTTAGTAAATTTCAGTCTGATTTTTCTTTCAGATTGGTTTTCCTCCCTTGCTTAGTATTGTTAGCAGAATGAATCAGGTAAAATCCATCTAATAATAAGGATGTATGTATTTTGTTGTTTTCAATGTGTATGAGAGTATATGAAAACATTTATTGAATACTTACAATGTATAAGGCCCTGTCCTAACCTCTTTAACGATTCTTATTTAAGCCCCAATACAACCCTATATGGAGAATTATTATTAATACTCAATTTTTATAGATTGGGAAACAAAATTCAAAGTTAAGTGACTTTCAGGTGGTTTTTCAGCAAGTTCCATTGGCAACACTGGGATTTAACCCCTGTTTGATCTAATTCCAGAGCTCATGTTAAAACATGTTGCTAAACTCTTCAATTGTATACATTTCAGTTTTAAGTCTTAGATTCTGGGGTTTGAAGTAAAACTAAGGTTAGATTATTATTCCTAGTTCCAGATGTCCTGCACATCTCATTAAGAATGAAATACATAATTTCTTGGATCAAAAGCTTCTTCACTCTTTTAGGATGAAGAACTCTGTTACCATTTAAAGAGCAAATGAAAAATTGGATTGTTTTGCCTTCACATAGCATTGGGTGCCCTTGGAAAATAAATTTTTTTAAGTGTTGTGCTCTGTTGTAAATCATATACTGGTCTCACTTACTTGATCATTTGCATTAAAATACTGTAGTAGTTAAACTAAATTCAATGAGTGATTTTTGTTAACTGTCCAACTATGCTTGAAGAAACAAGAGAATATTTTCAACAGTTTAATAAATTCTATCTATATAACTTTAAAAACAGATCTTTCTCCAGCTAATTTTCTCCTTATATTTTGACTTTGACTTAATGAAAATAACTTGAAGGTATTTATGCAAAGGTTTTTTAAGAGCATGTGGAATTTTTCAAGTATTTATAAACTAAATTAGTAGTTACAAACTAAATCCTGGGATTTAAACCAAGGTATTGATACTTGAAAGTATATAAAAATATGTGTCTAAAAAGCCTCTTCTGAGTGAGCCACCTAACCAAATTACTAAATACAGTCAGTTTTCTCTGGAAGTCTAAAGAATGGGACTATTTTAGATATCAGAGTTGCTTTCTAACCAAACTTAATGAAACCCATGTTGAACTTGTCTTTGGTTTATTACTAATACATTTCTTCCACCTTCCCTTTCCCCTTTTTTAGGCAACAGTAACTAGTGTCTTGGAATATCTGAGTAATTGGTTTGGAGAAAGAGACTTTACTCCAGAATTGGTAATATCGCATCTTTTTATTTTCATAATGGAGACAAAATTATATAGACTTATTTTATATATGAGATATGGCTCTAAGATATTTATGTATATGTGTGTATTATACTTGTACGTATAACTGTGTACAATGCAAACTATGCTTGGTTGCAGTGAAATAAGGAACTTACAGGAGAATGCAAATCAACATTAAACTTCTTCATTGAGAAAGATTTGCCTTGGAAAAAGTCAATTAAAGAGCTTATTTATATCCGGGAGAAGCAACTTATCTTACTGCAGTCGAATAACAAATAGATCACCAACTGACATCCAGTTTGGACATCCCATTTTGAGTAGCACTGGCTTAAAGAAATTTGAAATGCATTTTCTTTTTTTGTTTGTTTGTGTGTGTGTGTGTGTGTGTGTTGTTTTGTTTGTTTTTTAAGTAGGCTCCATGCCCAACATGGAGCCCAACATGGGGCTTGAACTCACGACCCTGAATCAGTCAAGGCCTTAGATGAAATCAAGAGTCAGATGCTCAACCTACTGAGCCACCCAAGTGCCCCAGAAACAGTGACTTTAAACATTAATTTTTTCCCCCTAAATGTACATGTTATATAGTAGAGATTTAAAAGAATAAAATACAAAAACAAAAAATGAATATCTAGTGGTAAAGAATATGATCATTATACTTATATAAAAGACTTATCTAAGCTACTTAGATGAATGGCAGGCTTAAAAACTCGTACATTGTATTGCAGTGTTGGTTTATCTGTTTCTCCCAGCAGACCCTAAGTTTCTGGCGGGCAAAGATTATATCTTATGCTTTGACAGGGAGCTTTGGAGCTTCAGGTACACTCTTTTGCAAATATCCTTAACTATAAAAAAATACATGTTTCTAAAAATTAAATCTAACTTGATAATAAAATTTCTTACTAGGGGATTAAGCAGATTATTTATATAATGTCCACCAAACTGACCCATTTTTAAAGGTGAAAATGAGCTGTGAATATAAAACTATAAAGTAGAGGGGCAGTGCAGCATAGTTGTTTAAGAGTATAGCTGGATTGCTGGGTTGTGAATCTTCGTTCCACCAGTAAGGATATGTGTCATCTTAAGCAAGTACTGAATCTTTATGTACTCTAGTTTCCTTTTCTGTAAAATGCAAATAACAGCTTATAGGTTATTGGAGGATTCAAGGAATTACTGTATACAAAGTTCTTAGAGTAATGCCTGGCACACAGTGCTTGCTATTATTACTGGTATTTGATATTCTTTTGTAAATTGGATTTCAAGACCATGGTTAAGCATCCAACTCTTGAGCTCACCTCAGGTCTTGATCTCAGGGTTGTGAGTTCAAGCTCTGAATTGGGCTTCATGCCCAGCATGCAACCTACCTAATAAATAAATAAATAAAAATAAATAAATAGAGAAAGATAAAATCACGGTTTCTGATTCAGTGGTCAAACATGTCTTTTACATAGTGTAATTAATATACTATTCTGGGTTTTTTAGCTTAGATACATATATATATTTTTATATGATAATGTAATTCATATAATTTCCATTGTCTTAATGTCTCATAGTTTACTTTGATTCTCTCATTATTGACCATCTGGGTTCTTATAATCATGACTAAATTAAAACATTTATACTAATTTCATTTTAATTATCATTTTCTCAGGATATTGCTAGGGCATAATTATTGGATCAAGATTTCATAAGCTTTTTTTTTTTTTTTTTAAAGATTTTATTTTTTTATTTGCCAGAGACATAGCGAGAGAGGGAACACAAGCAGGGGGAGTAGGAGAGGGAGAAGCAGGCTTCCCCGCGGAGCAGGGAGCCCGATGTGGGGCTCGATCCCAGGGTCCTGGGATCACGACCTGAGCCGAAGGCAGATGCTTAATGACTGAGCCACCCAGGCGCCCCAAGATTTCATAAGCTTTTGTTACATTCTGCTACATTGCTTTCCAAAAGGAATGAACCAGTTAATAATGCCATTGGCAAAGGATTCTTATTTTTCCCTGCAATTCCAGTTTAAGTTGAACCATGTGCATTTGCCATTTTTGTAGGTTAAAAAATTTGATGATCAGTAATTCCATATGGTTCCATCTAACATTTTATAATTTCTGTTTATTTTCAAATTTAGTGAATTTATAGTAGCACTTCAAAGTAAATGTAATTTGTATTTCCTTGAATGTCAGTGAAACTGAATATTTTTCCATCATGGGTATATTAGGTATACCTTTAATAGATAACTTTGTTCATATTCATATTACTTATTCATTGGAATCTGGATATTGAACTTTAAATTCCATATCCATTCTTTCTCTCTGATAGTGACGTTTTAGCACTATTACCTGACCTGTTTTCCTTCTCTTCCTTTAATCTTTATTTTTTCAATTCATTGTTGTAAGATTTTTTTTTTTAAACTTCTAAAGACTACCCACTGAAGAGGGTGATAAGTTTGACTTTTCCTATTAATTAGTGAGAGCATATTACCAAAAAGTAGCTATATTTGCCAGAGGAACTGACAACTGATTTACTAAATTTTAACTTAGTTAATCCTTTGCTTCTAACCTGGAGTCAATCTGTCTCTTAAATCAACGGTGTTCAGTTTCACTATCCAATTAACTGTACTATCAGAACTCTACTATTGAGAATATCAGTGTATAAAAACCGGTATCACAAAGTTTGCTTATCATAAACTAGCAAAAGGAAAATGGATCTCTTTTTTTAAATGTCTTTACTTGGGATTACTTTAATTTTTTCTTGAGAAATAAATACAGCCTTATTTTTCATCCAAATGTGAGGTATGAAGGAATATCTTCAGCTATCTTGTTTTGGGTTTTGTTTTTACATTTAGTATTGCCACAGTGAGCTCACTGACTTTGAGAAAAGGCACCTCTCAGTATAAATACATCTTAGACAATCAGTAGAGGTTTAAGCACCATTTCAATACCTGAATACCAGTTATATTTGGTAAATGTAGCCCTCAGAATTTGAGCCAAGTTTAAATGTATAATAGCTTTTTTGATATAGAAGAGAATTCCACTTACTATTTATAAAAGAAACCTGGATGTGAATCTTTTGTTTAAGAAAAAGGTTGATTTGGGGTAGCTTGAGGAGCTAATTTTTTTTATTCCAGGGCGCCTGGGTGGCTCAGTTGGTTGGGCGACTGCCTTCGGCTCAGGTCATGATCCTGGAGTCCCTGGATCGAGTCCCGCATCGGGCTTCCTGCTCGGCAGGGAGTCTGCTTCTCCCTCTGACCCTCCCCTCTCTCATGTGCGCTCTCTCATTCTCTCTCTCAAATAAATAAATAAAATCTTTAAAAAAAAAAAAATTTTTTTTTATTCCATTAATTGCTATGTTTAATATTCTTTAGGTTTCTCCAAAGTGATGCGTTGCTCAGAATAAACTCAGTCATATAACACTGCTGGTGGAAATATAATTTCATATAACTTTTCTGGGGTACAATTTATTGATTATATCTCAGAAACATTTATGAACATACATACCCTTGGATACCGCCATTTTATTTCTAGGAATTTAGCCCAAAAAATCAATCAGAGATGGTCTAAAATTTATGTCCAACGATATTTATCACACTATTTTTTATATAACAGCAACAAATTAAACCCAAGTGCTCAACAATAGGAAATTGGTTAAGTAAATTATGGTGCATCCAAAATGGAGCACTCATTCCACAGATATTTTAATTTAAGCTCCTATTGTGTTCCAACTCTAGTCTGGGCCCTAGGAGTATAATATCTAATTTTATACTCTCACAGAGTTTGGGGAAAGAAAGAATAAACCAGCAGTGACAGGAAAGTATAAGTGTTTGGTTAAAGAGTATAAGTGCTGTGTTGAGATTAATAACATTCCCTCCCAAATCCCATTTAACAACATGGGGGATATTTATTATGTATTGCAAGTAAAAAAGATGGCTACAAAATGTTATTACCACATTATTAATGTTAATACGATAATGGAACTTCATTTTTTTTAAAGTTGTACATATAAATACGAAAAAGATAAAAATTAGCATTTTTAAAATTAGAAACTGTCTGGATGGTGGGGTTGCTGCAGGTGTGTTTTTTACTTTGCGCTTTTTGTATTCAGTTTTTCAGCATTGAGTATTTCTTTTGTAATTGAAAAAAATTTCATTTTAAAAGAGGATTGGGGGGGGTGCGTTGGTGGCTCAGTCTTTAAGTGTCTGCCTTTGGCTCAGGTCGATTGAGCCCCGCATCGGGCTCCCTGTGCTGTGGGAAGCCTGCTTCTCCCTCTCCCACTCCCCCTGCTTGTGTTCCCTCTCTCGCTGTGTCTGTCTCTGTCAAATAAATGAATAAAATCTTGAGAAAAAATAAAGTAAATAAAAGAGGATGGGGATGGGGCGCCTGGGTGGCTCAGTTGGTTAAGCATCTGACTCTTGATCTCAGCTCAGGTCTTGATCTCAGGGTCGTGAGTTCAAGCCGTGCATTGGGCTCCATGCTGGGCTTGGAGCCTGCTTTTAAAAAAAGAAAAGATGGGGATAGATTTAGTTTGCCATGGTACTTATAGAAGTATCAAAACATTTTTTATAATTTTTTTAAGATTTATTTTTTTAAGTAATCTCTATATCTAGCGTGGGGGTTGAACTCACCATCCCGAGATCAAGAGTTGCATGCTCCACTGACTGAGCCAGCCACGTGCCCCTCAAAACATGATTTCATCTAGAGTATAGTTCCTTTGTATAGACACAGGGGGCAAAGTTATAAAGTTATAAAATTATTTGTATACATGTCTATAAAGGGCAAAGGAAAAATATGTGTCTTAATTTTTGCAAGGATTTATGCACATCTTAAAGTAGTTTTCTACCTATAAATTGGGACTTCAATTATAATAAGAATCTCTGAAATGAACTCTTTGGAACTAAGGGTATTTTGAAGGGTTCAGTGTCCTGTGTCTGTAGTAAGAAGATACAGAAAATATCAGCTGGCTGTCTAGATGATCCCTTGTTGTCTATATCCAAATATAATACAGTTAATGTTACATTAATTTATTCATAGCAAATAACCAGATACAACTTTGGACATTTAAAAAAATAAGTTAAACTTATGGTACAGTATTTGCTACTTACTACTTTTTAAAATCCTATTTAGGGAAGGTGGCTTTATGCTTTATTGGCTTGTCTTGAAAAACCTTTATTACCTGAGGCTCATTCACTGATTCGGCAGCTTGCAAGAAGGTGCTCTGAAGTAAGGCTCTTAGTGGTAAGTTACAACTTGCTGTTTCAAATTGAGAGCGCTCATTGATTTATATGGTGATAAAAAAGGATGCCACTGAAATAGGAAAATGTGGAATATTTTATTAGTCAAGATTAGATTTGGCCACATAATTTTAAAAAGCCCCAAATAACAGTAGCTTAAATGAAATGGACATGTTTTTCTTAGATAAAGGAAGTCTACAGGTGGACAGAGCAAATCTAATATGGCAGTAACCCTGCTTTTGAGTTCTGCCTCATGTAGCTTCCGTTGTCAAGCTCACCTCATGGTCCAAGGTGGCTGCTGGAGTCAGCCATTATATTCGGTTATAGGAACTAGAAAGAGAAGGTTGTCCTCTAACAAAGCTTCCCAGAGGTTCCACAAGCATATCTGGCTATATATAGAACTCATTTAGCCAGAATTTAGTCACATGGCCATAAGGAACTATGGGAAATGTTTACTTTTAGCTGGGGGACAGTGTGCTTAGGTAAAAATGAGCTTCCTTTGCTAAAGAGTAAGGGAAAACAAGAAGCTAGAGTGGTCAACTAACAGTCTCTGGCAGGATGATTGTTTTGAATTTCTCCAATCAGACGCTTCACTAACTCATGCCTGCAGCATTACAATATAAATTTTATGCCAGATTAAGTCCACGTGTGATTTTTTTTTTCTTTCATCCCTTTCTCTTCCACAAAATGTATACTCGTTCTCTGTTGACTACTCAAAAATATTTTTGTTAAACATCTATGATATGGCCCAAATTAGCTTCTATGGCTTGTACTCCAAGCAAAATGTACTTGCTACTCGGTAAATATTTCCCATGTTTTGTTCCTAGACTTTATTTCCTCTACAGAAGTGCCTTTTCACTCTTCCAATCTGCATCTAAATACCATTTACTTTTCACAGTCTGGCTCATATTCAACCACTTTCTGTGACACTCTCCCTGACTCTAACAATTAAAAAGAATTTCTGCATTCTCTGATTTTTCAGTATACTTCATATTTTTTTATGGGCACTTAACACATTTTTCCTTTCATTAAAATTAATGTGGATATTTCATTTTCTCTGCTATTAGGTAATATGATTTATTCAGCTTTGTTCCATATAGTGCTTGACACATAGAGTTGAGTACACTAACATTATGGAAGTGTGTCCCAAGTTTGAATTAACATGTGACATGTCTGTTATAACATTACTCAATAGGTTATTGTAACTATATCTTGAAATGTATAAAAATAAACTTCACACTCTGTAATACCACTTTATAAAATATATAGTTCAGCAACTACCTCCATCGTAATCAAGAACCCTGATCTGCTGGAGTATTTTCTGGTATGTCTTATGCTAGAAGCCAGGATTTCATTCCTCAATTCTAAGTTCTTTAAAATATTTTTATATAATTTGTTTTCACTACTGTCTAGTTAGGACATTGGGGTTTTTTTTTGCTCCTCTGCTTGGAACCAGAAAAAATCTCTCTCCCAAGTTATTCTCCTTTGAACCTTCAACTCTTTCTTTTCCCTGTTAAGGACCTTTCTTCATTTTTTATTTTTTATTTTTTTTTTTTTAAGATTTTATTTGTTTATTTGACAGACAGAGACACAGCGAGAGAGGGAACACAAGCAGGGGGAGTGGGAGAGGGAGAAGCAGGCTTCCCGCGGAGCAGGGAGCCCGATGCGGGGCTTGATCCCAGGACCCTGGGATCATGACCTGAGCCCAAGGCAGACGCTTAACGGCTGAGCCACCCAGGCGCCCCAAGGACCTTTCTTTAAAAGATCATGTCAGGGGCCACCTGGGTGGCTCAGTCTGTTAAGCGTCTGCCTTGGGCTCAGGTCATGAGATCCTGGGGTCCTGGGATCGAGTCCTGCATTGGGCTCCTTGCTCAGCAGGGAGGCTGCTTCTCCCTTGTCTGCTGCTCCCCCTGCTTTGCTCTCTCTCTCATTCTCTCTCTTTGACAAATAAATAAATCTTTAAAAAAGATCATGTCAGATGTTTCTCAAAGGTTGTTAACTCTATAGTTTTCTCCTTTTTCTTTGAGGTTTTCTACTTCCATGTGATTATTACTATTATCTAATAAAATTTTCATATTTTTCATCTTAAAAGGAAATTTTTTCAAAAATATTAAGGAGAACACTACATTTTTCTGATTTTTTTTTTTCTTTAGGACAGCAAAGATGATGAGCGGGTTCCTGCTTTGAATTTATTAATCTGCCTGGTTAGCAGGTAAGTAATCCTTGACTCCTTGCTTTGTAATAGTGTTATTAATGGAAAATACTGTTTTTATTTTCAAGCAGAGGAAATTGAGGTGTGAGGAAACAATATTTTATGTATCACAATTCCCTGTATTTTGAGTTTTCTCTATAAGTAACGCCATGTAGATCTGTATACATTATAGCTCTATTATTTCCTAAGGGCAAACTCCTAGAAATAAGTTGAAGGACATGCATGTACTTTTAAAACTGAGATATTTATTAATAGTTTGCCTTCCAGAAACTCATACCTTTCTGTGTTCCCATGAAAGTGTCAGACTGCCCATCTTCTATTCAACATTTTCGATTGATATAAATATTTCCATTCTAATAACAAAAAGATACAAATTATTTTTATTTGCATTTGTTTAATTACCAGTGAGGGTAAAAAATACTTCATTTTGTTGCAATTTTTTTTAATTGCCTGTGTTCTTTATTCATTTTCAGTTAGGACATATTTTTATTTAGTATGTGTTTGATTTTATTTCTTACATTGAAATTCCACATTGAAAATGTTCTCATAGGGCACCTGGGTGGCTCAGTTGGTTAAGCGACTGCCTTCGGCTCAGGTCATGATCCTGGAGTCCCAGGATCGAGTCCCGCGTCGGGCTCCCTGCTCAGTGGGGAGTCTGCTTCTCCCTCTGACCCTCCTCCCTCTCATGCTCTCTGTCTCTCATTCTCTCTCTCTCAAATAAATAAATAAAATATTTAAAAAAAAAAAAAAAAAAAAAAAAAAAAAAAAAAAAAAAAAAAAAAAAGAAAAAAAAGAAAATGTTCTCATATTCTGAAGTCATGTGTATGAGTATGTGTGTATTATACTTACACATATGCATGCACACATATTTATTTTAGGTCTCTTTCTGGGCTTGATATTTTTGTACATTGGTCGGTGTTTTTAATCTAATGCCAATAACTTTTTAAAGCTTTATATTATATTTAAATAGAAGGTAAATGATCTGTGTCCATTATCCTTCCTCAAACAAGACACTTTTTCAGAGTACACACATGTTCAACATATAGTTTCTAAATTTATAATAATTATGCTGCTGGTGAAACTTAACTAGGCACTTTGTTCCAAGCATTTTTCTTAGTGCTTCATAATAAAACTCATTTACTCCTTAGAAGGTAGGTGCTATGATCAGTTACATTTGAGGAAACCATGGCACAGAGATAAAATAAGTTTCCTGCCATCACAAAGCTAGTAAATTGTAGGGCTAGGATCCAAAACCAGGCAGCTTTGCTTCAGAGCTAAGTTCTGGACTATGCCCGTATCAAACTACCTCATCTCTTGGTAATAAGGATTAAATGAGAGCCCTAGGTGCTATGTATACTGGGTCTTTAATCCTTGCAACTCAGGGTTTTTTCTTTTACCCTCACAAATGAAGACACAGGTTCAGAAATATTAAGTAATTAAGGTTCAGTAAACTAGTACTGAATGGAACCAGAGACTTAAACATATCATCTGACTACTAATCCACTGATAATTTATAATGTGCAATTACGAGAAAAGAAATATCCAAGTAATTGGTCATGGTTATTTTTTTTCCTGAGAATATTACGTAAAAATGGAAGATAAGTTCTAAGCTAGAAAATTTTCTTAGACTATAGGCTTCACTTAAGAAAACTTGCAGAAGAGGGGTGCCTGGGTGGCTCATTTGGCGTCGACTCTTGATTTCGGCTCAGGTAATGATCTCAGGGTCATGAGATGGAGCCCATGTTGGCATGGAGCCTGCTTAAGATTCCATGTCCCTCTGCCCCACACAGCGGGCCCTCTCTAAAAAAAAAAAAAGCAGACTTAAAGAGGATTCTAGAAAGTTTGAAAAAAGATAACATAGACCTTGACTCTTTGCAGTAGCCATTTCAATATAAGTACCAAATATTTGTTTTAAGTCTGTTGTGGTTTTTTGGGTTTTTTTTGTTTTTGGTCTTGTCTTATAGGTTTAAAGCAAAAACTGCTAATTGATAGAAATACCTACTCAAATGGGATCTAATAGCCATATGTTAGCCACCTTAATTATTTTATCAGTGAAAAATGTTTTAAGCTTCTTCTTATGGAGATTTTCAAGCACATACGAATGTAGTAGAATAATATGTCCCCCCCCCCCCCGCCCCAAGCAATCCACCCAAGTTCAACATTTATTAACTTCACCAGAATGTTTCATCTGTCTCATTTTTTGGTTAATGTATTTTAAACAAATCTCAGACAGGTCATTTCTCCTGTTTTAGTGTACCTGAGTGATTAGGACCTTTTAAAAACATGACTCTAATACTGGTATCACGAACCTAATAAATTTAATAACTCCACAATATTATCTGATGCCCAGTTTATGTTTCATATTCCTTAATTGTCCCCAAAATGTCTTCTTACATTTGAATTGTTCAAATTGGGATTCAACCCTTTCCCTTTCTATACTAGCCAGGGAGGGGTCCGACCACATGCTGTTGTTCTGCATTCCCATGGTAACTTAAAGAGAAATTTTCACATGTCCAGAGCCCTTGATATCTTGCAAATGAAGGAGGAGGATGTCCTCAAATTCCTTGCAGGAGGAACCCACTTAGGTAGCACCAACCTTGACTTGCAAATGGAATAGTACATCTACAGAAGGAAAAGTGCTAGTATCTACATCATAAATCAGAAGAGAAGGGTGCCTGGGTGGCTCAGTTGGTTAAGCATCCAACTCTTGATCTCAGCTTAGGTCTTGATCTTGGGGTCGTGAGTTCAAGCCCCATGTTGGGCTCCATGCTGGGCGTGGAGCCTACTTCAAAAAAAAAAAAAATCTGGAGAGAACCTGGGAGATGCTTCTGCTGGCAGCTCGTGCCATTGTTGCCACTGAAAACCCAGCTGATGTCAGTGTCCTGTCATCCAGAAATACTAGCCAGCGAGCTGTGCTGAACTTTGCTGCTGCTACTGAAGCCACTCCCTACTGCTGGCCGCCTCACCTCTGGAACCTTCACTAACCAGATCCAGGCAGCCTTCCTGGAGCCAAGACTTCTAGTGGTTACTGATCCCAGGACTGACACAGCCTGTCACAGAGGT
Organism: Neomonachus schauinslandi; assembly: GCF_002201575.2. Taxonomy (NCBI): domain Eukaryota; kingdom Metazoa; phylum Chordata; class Mammalia; order Carnivora; family Phocidae; genus Neomonachus; species Neomonachus schauinslandi. The sequence goes on along the minus strand of NC_058411.1, from coordinate 57,305,949 downwards.
GTCTTATGTTAACCTGCCTACCATCGCTCTGTGTAATGCAGACTCTGCTCTGTGCTATATGGACATTGCCATCCCTTATAACAAGGGAGCTCACTCAGTTGGTCTGATGTGGCGGATCCTGGCCCGGGAAGTTCTTTGCATGCTTGGCACCATTTCCCATGAACACCCGTGCAAAGTCATGCCTGATCTCTACTACTACAGAGATCCTGAAGACATTGAAAAGGAAGAGCAGGCTGCTGCTGAAAAGGCTGTGACCAAGGAAGACTTTCAGGGTGAATGGACTGCTCCAGCTCCTGAGTTCACTGCCTCAACCTGAAGTCACAGACTGGTCACAGACAGTTCCCTACTAAGCTTCCACTGCTTAGGCTACTGAATGTATAGGAACAACCACTGAGCAGTCTTTTTTTTTTTTTTTTTAAAGATTTTATTTATTTATTTGTCACAGAGAGAGAGAGAGAGCGAGCACAAGCAGGGAAAGCGGCAGGCGGAGGGAGAGGCAGGTTCCCCGACTGAGCAAGGAACCTGATGCGGGGCTCGATCCCAGGACCTGGGATCATGACCTGAGTCGAAGGCAGTCGCTCAACCAACTGAGCCACCCAGGCGCCCAACCACTGAGCAGTCTTAAGCTGCTCTTCCAAAAAGTCAAACAAAATGGAAATAAGGTTGATGGAAAATAAACAGTTGCTTAAAAAAAAAAAAACCGAAAAACAAAACAAAAACCCAAATCGGGATCCAAGTTAAATGCACTCATTGCTTTTGTTTGATATGTCTCGAGTCTCCCCATCAATTTCCTGGGTTTATCTCTTTGCCATTTATTTATTGAAAAAAACAGTCCTTTGACTTGTAAAATTTCCCATGTTTTGGTTTTGACAGCTGTTATCTTCATGATAGTGTTTAATGTGTTCATTTATCCCCCATATTTTCTATAAGCTGGTAGGTTGGTTTAAAGGTTTGATTATTATATATAGTGTGTTTTTTTTGTTGTTTGGCAAGACTCCATGAGTGCTGTTGTGCACATCAGGAGGCACATGATGTCTGGTTGTTCCACTTTTAGTGTGATGAAGTTGATCACTTCATTCAGGTAAAGGGATATTGCAGTCATTATCTTTGTTGATGCTCAAATTGTTCCGTCTTTGGCCGGTAGGAACCCATTAGGTCAATTCCTGTGCTTTTTGTTCTATATAACCCTGGTGGTCTTTTATAGCTTGCTTGCTTTCAGGTATGTCAGGATGGTTCAAATGTATCTTAAGACATTTCTGGCCCCAGATCTGGAATCAGTCTTTATTCCCAGGACTGCTGGGTCCTCTTTTAAAGTAGAAAATGGTTAAGAGTCCACAATTTGGACATTAGGGAAGCTAGCTGTTACTAGGTTGGTCATTGCCTTTAGGCCTTTTCAGTGACCAGAGGTAGGAAGTATGTATTTTTTAGAAAGAGGAAAATGAAATCGGGACTTCAAATTGAAATTTCAGTTGATTTAAGATTACATGATTTTTCTTTAAGCTATGTTTCTTTTCTCCTCTGCTGAAAATTCTGGTTTCTAACATTAACAATTATTGGCTTTATCCAACAATATGCACATAATAGTTTCAGAATAAATATACTAACAGTGTTACTGATAGTACAACTGTTGAAATCAGTTTAAGAGTTCTTTGCAGTTCTTTTGGTCTCTGGTATATCTCACTAGGGACATATACCAGAACATCACGTTTAAGAAATTATTCCCTTCAGGGCACCTGGGTGGCTCAGTTGGTTAAGCGACTGCCTTCGGCTCAGGTCATGATCCTGGAGTCCCAGGATCGAGTCCCGCATCGGGCTCCCTGCTCAGCAGGGAGTCTGCTTCTCCCTCTGACCCTCCCCCCTCTCGTGCTCTTTATCTCATTCTCTCTCTCAAATAAATAAATAAAATCTTTAAAAAAAAAAAAATTATTCCCTTCTGTGTGAACGGTTATGCCAGCAATCTGATAAATGAGAAGATTCATTTGGTTGGGTTTGGTGATTTTCTTTTTTACTTAATCTTGTTTTATAATTACATAAAATATTTACATTGTTCCAAAGTTAAAATTTTAATTCAAGGTACATTTGAAGTATTTTAGAACCCACCTTCATCCTCTCTAGCCTTTCTCCCTTCTGTAGTTTTCCATTTTATTATTAATTTTTGGTTTATCCTTCCATTCACTCTTTCTAAAAGTATAAGCAAGCATATATAAATATATCTGCATTCCTACACATCCTTACAAAAGGTAGCATACTAAACATACTCTTCTGTACCTTGTTGTTTTCACTTAATAAATCCTAGAAGTCACACTATATAGCGGTGTATTTTCCTCATTTCTTTTTATAAAAAAGGCTTTTATAAAAAGCCTCGAGTCTTCTACTGTGCAGATGTACCATAGTTTATTCAACAAGTGCCCTTATTGATAGATGTTTGGGTTATTTGTGGTGTTTTGCTATTACAAGTAGTGCTGCTATTAATATTTTTAAACATACATGAAATTCTTTTTTTACTAGGTATTTTGACCAACGTGATTTAGCTGATGAACCATCTTGATGTAGCTGGCCTCTCAGGAATAGAAGATACTTGTGATGAAGGCAGCCTGAGTCTGAGGATGTACAGGGGCAACCCAAGTGAGAATTGAATTACATCTTCAACATTATTTGAAGGGTCTTCATCTTAACCTGTGCATCTCAAGTTGACATTTAGAAGATAAATTGTATTGATTTGAGTATCTGAAGTATTCTTTGGAAAATCCCAACCAGCCAGTTTTTGATGAACAGTTAAAACAGTTTTCTGTAATTACATGTTTTTAAAACAAATTGAGTGCCATTTATTGATGAAGCATCCTGTACAGAAACTATATGGTGAAATTTTACAGAGATCCTTGGTGCTTTTTCATTGTTTCTTGTACATATACACATAAACTCTTACTGAAAATGTGTTTTGGTTATTAAAATCTTGTTTGACTCTTTTTTTTTAAGATTTTATTTATTTTTAGAGAGAGAGCACAAGCAGGGGGAGCGGCAGAGGGAGTGGGAGAAGTGGACTCTCCACTGAGCAGGGAGCCTGATGCGGGGCTCGATCCCAGGACCTTGGGATCATGACCTGAGCCATAGGCAGTCACTTAACTGACTGAGCCACCCAGGCGCCCCTTCTTTGACTCTTGAACAAAACAAAAGACAATGGATAAATGTCCTTAGTATTAGAATTAAGATAATTGGTTAAATGGCAAATGTTTTCATAGCCAGCAACAAAACTAATCAAATGTTTTCCCTTTAAGCTCAATACTTTTCAACTGCTTTATTACATAGAACTTTCTTAAATCATTTTGTATAATACCCTAATAAGTCATCTGTTTTGTCTGTCAGATCTCTTGCTCATATCACTTAAAATTTATCTATTTCTTTATCAGGTAGGAATGTTTTCTACTTTAACAGAAGATCCCAGTAGCAGTGGTTTTTCAGTAGGGATTTATTTTTCTCACACAACCAGAAGTCAAGAGGAGCTGGCTACTGGCATTGGGTCGATGACTCCACAATACCAATGTATCTGAGAGTCTTGCGGCCTTTCCCTTAAAGGGTAACAAGATGGCCACTGCAGTTCAAGGCAATGTGTCTGTATTCAAGACTGAAAAAGGTGGAAGGACTCAGAGCCTTCCATATCTGATTCTTTTATCGTAAAAGGAAAACTCCCCAGAAATTCACAGCAGATATGTGTTCATTTGTTGGCCACAAGTGTACAGCATAATCACCTCTAGCTCTGAGGAAGGTGGAGAAATGAAATTGTAAGCCTTTCCAGTAGGAGGAAGAAAAGGAAAAGGGGGGAAGGTGGAGAGAAAAGGGGATTGGAAATATCTGCGGATCTGGGGCACCTGAGTGGTTCATTCAGTTGGGCATCTGCCTTTGGCTCAGGTCATGATCCCCAGGTCCTGGGACTGACAAGAAGTCTGCTGCTCCCTCTCCTACCCGCCCGCCCCCCCCCCCCGCCCTGTGCACATGCATGCTCTTTCTCACTCTCAAATCTTTTTTTTTTAAAGATTTTATTTACTTAAAAAAAGAGTTTATTTACTTATTTGACATGGGGGTGGGGGGACAGCACGCATAAGCAGGGGGAGCAACAGGTTCCCCGCTGAGCAAGGAGCTGGATTTGGGACTCGATCCTGGGACTCGGGGATCATGAACTGAGCCGAAGGCAGACTCTTAACTAACTGAGCCACCCAGGCGCCCCCAAACAGACTGATTCTGATGACATCTCCAGTCCTAAGTCCTCTTATGAGGTTGGATTGCTAGACCTGAGAGATCAAGCTGTGTCATTACGGTTAGTAGAAGCCACTGACTAAACAGTTTATGTATGCAGTATACAGTATAGTTCATACAGTATAGTTTTTGTTTTTTTAGAGGGAGGGGGTGGAGCAGAGGGAGAGAATCTTAAGCAGGTTCCACGCCCAGTGTGGCACTTGATGCAGGGCTCGATCTCACAACCCTGAGCCAAGGTCAAGAGTTGGACACCTAACCAACTGAGCCACCCCATCACCCCCATGTAGTTTTCTACTTTTGAAAAATACATCTGCTCTTTAAAACAGGTATGCTATTCATTAAGGGTCCTTGATGACTATATTTAAGATGAAATCATGCAAAAGGATACTGAAATCGAAGCTACTTTCTAATTGCAATAGGCTTATAAGCCAGAATATTCTGTTTTTATTCTTTATTTCCATATATACACACAACAGACACTGTGCTGTTTACATAGATTATCTCAATGTTTACACCAATCTTATGATTTTATCCCTCTTAACAGGTTTTTTTTTTAAAGATTTTGTTTATTTGAGAGAGAATGAGAGAGCATAAAAGCAGTGGGGAGGGGAAGAGGCAGAGGAAAAAAGCAGACTCCCCGCTGAGGAGGGAGCCGGACTCAGGGCTCGATCCCAGGACTCTGGGATCATGACCTGAGCCGAAGGCAGATGTTAACTGACTGAGCCACCCAGGTGCCCCTCATTAACAGGTGTTTAACCTGGAGTCCATGAACTTGAATGGGAGAAAAATTACATCTCTACTTTTACTATCCTCCTGTTACATAGCATTTCCTTAAGTTACAAACATAGGCAACAAACCATAGCAGCATTCATTGATAACTGTGACTCTGTTAGCATTAGAAGTCCTAAATGTTTTCATATCAAATTGTAGTTGCAGATGTTTTAGAATATTCACACAGTAGTTCAAAATATGGTAGCTATTAAACCTACCTCTAGATCATGTGTGATTGCAGACTTCCTGTCTATAGCTTCTGGTACCAAATAACCATAGGCCTGGAAGCCAACACCCAACATTGTAGGTGTATGTTCTCACATTGGTGACATTGGTATTTGCATTACTTTCCACCATTCCCTATGTATGATTGATCTATAAATGGAAGGAACTGAGCCACAAGACCACCCCACAGGTTCTTAGGCAAGCTAAACAACAGCTGTCATACTCATCTTTATTAAAAAATTAACTTGCCTATATATATATACATATATATATATTTTTTTTAAGTTTAAATATTCTCTACACCCAATGTGAGGTTCAAACTCACGACCCATGGGCGCAGTGGCGCATGCCTGTAGTCCCAGCTACTCAGGAGGCTGAAGCAGGAGGACCGCTTGAGCCCAGGAGTTCTGGGCTGTAGTGCGCTATGCCGATCAGGTGTCCGCACTAAGTTTGGCATCAATATGGTGACCTCCCAGGAGCAGGGGTCCACCAGGTTGTCTATGGAGGGGTGAACCAGCCCAGTATGGAAACGGAGCAGATCAAACTCATGACCCAGAGATCAACAAGAGTCATAAGCTCTTCCACCTGAGCCAGCCAGGTACCCCTTGCCTGTATTTTATTTTTATTCATTTATTTTTTTGGCCCTTTGCCTATATTTTAAATATACTGCCTTGCTTAAAGTATATATCAAGTTTTAAAAATATTTTGATAACATATCAGTATAATTGTTTCCCTTGTAGTCTTATGTATTTTATTTGTGCAATAAAAACATTGTGAGGAGTTCATAAACATCAACACACTACCAAATAGGAGTCCATGGCCCCCAAAAGGTTAAAAAAAACAGAATCCTATACCATGAGAAAATGAGTTTTCACCACTGTCCTATCCCATCCCAGGTATGGGTCCTGAGAGTTTTCTCCAACATTTCTCCCAAGAACTCCTGCTGCAAAGAAGGGGTTATTATCCAAAAGCAGCAGTTTGGATGAGGCTCGATACAACTTTGTGCGAGAGTGGAGAAGTATTCCTTCTGCTAGGTGGTCTATAGCTGATGACCCACAGAGTCCCCCTTTTGAAAGAGAAAACAATGGCTTACCTGGTTCCTTGGGCACAAGTGGCTTAAATACTTGATCTGTATCACTGGCTTGTCTTTCATGTAGTAAACAATCTCTTCTCTGTGGCACTGAGCAACTTGATGTACAATAAATCCCCTCTGCAGATGACACTATAATGCCTTTCTCCCAAACCCAAGGCCTCCACTAGGTGGCCTCCCTGACTTCCGCCAGCTTTAGGCCTGTACTCTGCCCCCCACCAAACTCTCAGCTGAGGTCACCCTGTGAAACCTAGGACTCAAAAAAACATAGCTTGAAAATCACTGATTTATCATGATTTCTCACCTCAAATAGAAATACCTTTATTGTGGCAAATGATTATTTTAAAACCCAAATAATAAAAAGCTAAAAGTCAAAAATCTCTATCCACTGTACAATTTACTTGTAACTTTCCAGTCTAATACTCAGAATCATGTATATTTATACATTGTATGTGCTGTATCCTATAACAAACTTTTTTCTCTTAACGTCAATTAATAGCATTCCATGTACATATATACATGTAGATTTCACCCTTTTCACCAGCTGCACAATATTTTCTTATATGTCAGTACCATAATTTAATCAAGTGCCATCAGTGAACACTTAAATAGTGAAAATCCTTATACATACAAACTTGTGTACTCATTCTTTCCAGCTTGAGATATACTTGACATATAACATTGTTTTTTAAGTTTAAGATGTACAGCAAGTAACAAAATACAGAACCAAAAGTAGACTGAACAAGTTAAGGAATTTATTATCTCATGTAACAAAAAGTCCAAAGAAAAAGCAGTTCCAGGATTGGTTAATTCAGAAAGCACAATTAAGGTGCTTTCTATCTGTGCATCCTGCTATCCTCCATATGATGGCTTTCATCTTTATGCTTATCCTCCCGGTTATCAGATGAAGAGGAAATGACAGATGTACGAGATGAGCACTGACCCCAACCCACTGAGAAGATAGGGTCCAATGAAAGTTGGCGTGCCTAATCCAGTTATCCACCCCTCTGCTCTTCGGAAATAGTAATTAGAGAATTAGAACCTTCACCAGCCCTTCCACACATGGGGAGAGAAGCTGAAGTCAAGACTGTAACAGGAGTAAGTATAAAATTCCTTCCTCAAATACCTAATATTCTTTGGCCTTGGAGTCACTGAATTCACATTTAAACTAATCTATATTACACCTTATTACATTAATGGAGCTCTCAAGGACTGAATTCTATTAAAGTAAAATTAAGGACTAAATTCTGTTAAAGTAAAATGAACTTTTTAAGCAATTTAGGCGGTTAGATAGGATGTATGTATCACACACACATAATACACAATGTATATAATAAAATCCTTATAGGCATAAAAATTCTTAATAGAAATAAATTATAATAAAAATTGTTTAATTTAGTGTACTGTTTGCTTTTCTTAAATAACTAAAACAAATTCATAAAGCAAAACCAGAATTTGTTCATTCTTACAGAAATGATTCTGATTGATACATACTTTTCTTAATGCTAATTTATCAAACCCTGAATTTTGCTTCTCTATCTGTGGTTAAATACACACCACTATAAGCAAATAAGAACGTTCAAAATAAGGGTCCTACATCTTGGGGTTTAGTTATTTGAAATCAGGTTTTTCATTCTGAATAGTTACAGTAAAATCTATGTTATGATAGAATGTCTCTTTATCTGCTTTAAAAAGGTCTGTGTTAAATTAATAAACTACAACCTTACTCCTGCTTAAGAGTGCATCTTTCATTACATAAGTTAGCAAATAGCTTATATCAATACAAATGTCCAATAATATAATTAAATCATTGCTACTTGAAATACTTTATACATGAATAATTTATCTCTTTACATTGTTGAAGCCTTGCCTTGCATTTCAGTATGTTTTATAGCTTCTGTATCATCACCTGAAATTTACCTAAAAAAGGAAAAATGAAAAATCATTCCTTGATTTTTAGGTACAAGGAAAAAAAGCCTAAACATCAATTTTCTGTTGTATTAGAGAGTAGTTCCAATAAAGAAACTTGCTATGTCAAACATCTTTTCACACTTTTCATTCATAATACTCAATAAAGTCAATTTCATTTTTATGAGATGATTATTTGTTTTGTGAATAGGTGTCTTTGCTTCTCTTTGTGATTCCTACCTTTTGGGTATTTCACTGCCTATTATCATTGTGAATAGAAAGGAAATATAGTGAAGCTCAAGTCAATTTTATTCTTGGTTGGTAGCTTTGGTAAAAAGATCTTTGGAAAGGAGTTTAGCGATAAAAGACTAGTGGCTTTATCTAGCTTTATTCTAGAAAATTGTTTTTAAAAAAGACATTTTCAATGCTATAGGGAAATTTGTTATCTTAAAAGAATAATGCAGAAATTTTTCCTTTAAAAGTTAAGAATCACCAGAGCACCTGGGTGGGGCAGTTGATTGAGCATCTGACTCTTGGTTTCAGTTCAGGTCGTGATCTTGGGGTCTTGGGATTGAGCCCTGCGTCAGGATCCGCACCAAGGACAGAGTCCACTTGGGACTCCCTCCCTCTCCCTCTGCCCTCCCCCGCCCCTAGAATAAATAAATCTTTAAAAATAAATACATAGGGACACCTGGGTGGCTCAGCCAGTTAAGCATCTGCCTTTGGCTCAGGTCATGATCCCAGGGTCCTGAGATCGAGCCCGTATCAGGCTCCCTGCTCAGCAGGGAGTCTGCCTCTCCCTCTGCCTCTCCCCCTGGCTCATGCTGTCACTCACTCTCTCTTGCTCTCTCTCAAATAAATAAAAATAAATACATAAATATATAAAAGAATCACCACTTAAACTGTCTTACACATTTGGATTACTTTAGCACACTTTCTTAAATCACTGTCCATTATGAATTTAAAAATCTTTGAATATGAATAAAATATGCTACATATTACATTAAAAGTTAAAATTGATAAAAGTAAAACAAAATGGCTTTAGCATTTTAAATTTTCTTTAAATTAACAAAAACAAACAAAAAACACCAGACTTGAAAAATAATCACCGAAAACATTTTTAAGAAATGTGAATTCAACTTACAGGCTGGCATTGAAGACACTTCAGCTGTGACAATACTTTTTATCCCCAAGTTTGATAAGCCACCTCTGATTAAGCCACACGTAAATGCTAAATACTGAAAGGGACAAAAATGTAAAGAATATTAAGGATTTACTAAGATAGCAATACTATTGATAAATATGACATTTAGTTAAGCCTTGCTATTAATAAGTCACTGCTGGGGCACCTGGATGGCTCAGTTAGTTAAGCAGCTGCCTTTAGCTCAGGTAATGATCTCAGGGTCCTGGGATTGAGCCCTGCATCAGTCTCCCTGCTCAGCAGGGAGTCTGCTTCTCCCTCTGCCCTTCACCCTGCTTGTGCTCTCTCTCTCTCTCTTACTCTCTCTCAAATAAATAAAAATAAAATAAAATACATAAATAAATAAAAGTTAAGAATCACAACCTAAGTTGTCTTATACACAAAACCCAGAAACACAGATATACTTAACACAAAACATGTATTCTTAGAAACAAATGCTAACAATATTAAAAAATTGTTTTTTTAATTAACTAAAGGAGATTGTAAATATAAACTCTGAGGTGAGTAATTTCGTACAACTAATGCCAGTTTTATAAGCTTGACTATCTTTTCTGATATATCTATGCTATATTCAAGAATCTAACATTAATTTACATTTCAATGGCATTTATTTATAGTGTTTCATTAGTCATCATAAGCCTATTCAGCTAGAGGTTAATATAGGTTATTTTAATATGATGAACACCTGTCTCCTATTTCATTGAAAAGAGCTTAAATAAAGGGGTGCCTGGGTGGCTCAGTCAGTTAAGCATCAGCCTTCCACTCAGGTCATGATCCACATCGGGCTCTGTGCTCAGCGGGGAGTGTGCTCCTCCCCTGCTCGTGCTCCTCTCTCTCAAATAAATAAAATATTTATTTATTTATTTAGATTTTATTTATTTATTTGTCAGAGAGAGAGAGCACAAGCAGGGAAAATGGCAGGCAGAGGGTGAAGCAGGCTCCCCGCTGAGCAAGGAGCCAGTTTCAGGACTCGATCCCAGGGTCCTGGGATCGAGCCCCGCATCGGGCTCTCTGCTCCACAGGAAGCCTACTTCTCCCTCTCCCACTCCCCCTGCTTGTGTTCCCTCTCTTGCTGTCTCTCTCTCTCTGTCAAATAAAAAAAAAGTGCTTAAACAAAAAAGAACAACTTTAAAACCTATTCTAAATTCAAAAGTCTGTTGTGGTTGGCATTGTGCTTTCCCTATGAAAACCCCCATCTTCTACTCCATTAAATACCTTAGATGCATGTTCTAAATACTGCTTTCCTGTAGACATCTGAGTAAGCAGACGAAATTTGTTGTCCTGAAGTACATAGATACCCTGTTTCAAAAATAGAAAAAACATCCAAAGTCAGTGTAGTCTGTAGTCCTTAAAAATGATCTCTTCCCTTCAAAACAATTCAAGAGTTTTTTTAAGTTATTAAAACTCTCCTTTCCACTGGTCAAATTTCTTTAAATGAAGGAATTTTGCAGTGTTCAAGCTGAAGAGTTGTTCAGAACTTTATAACACTAATATTTATTGAATGCTTTAAGATACTAAAGATATAAAGATGCATAAGATAGTTCCTACCCTTGGGGGCGCCTGGGTGACTTAGTCGTTAAGATAGTTCCTACCTTTAAAGAGCCCACAGTCTAGTGTAAAAGAATCAGAAATACATTTCCAGGTGGAATTAGCAGTTATATATTATTAGCTCATATCTAGAAAGCCAATAATCAGTCACTTCTTCCCATTACCATTTCAATATTTACAAAGTAAAATATTGTTATATGAAAAAATGAAAGCTACTGGTAGCTACTAAATTATTTTCACTTTCTAATCCTTAATCAAAATGCCAAATCCACTCTAAATATTTCCTTGAGTTTTATAAAACAAATCTATTTAAATGCATAAATTTCCATGTAATCTATTAAACCTTATATTAACAAATTATTTTAAGAAGAGAAAAATGACATCAACTAAATATTGCAAGAGTTACTTAAGAGTTAAATATGCTCTATAAATTAAACTTTACAAATTAAAGACAAATTTTTTTTTTTAAGATTTTATGTATTTGACAGAGAGAGACACAGCGAGAGAGGGAACACAAGCAGGGGGAGTGGGAGAGGGAGAAGCAGGCTTCCCGCTGAGCAGAGAGCCCTATGTGGGGCTCAATCCCAGGACCCCGGGACCATGACCTGAGCCGAAGGCGATGCTTAACAACTGAGCCACCCCGGCACCCTTCTAAAGACAAATGTGACGTATTTGTGGTTCTGCAGAAAACCACCACCAAGTAATAATAACTAAGGAACCAAATCCTAAAACCTTTATCATTCTGACATTTGCTACTTTTTAAAACCTAAGATAAGTTATTTAATTGGGGGAAAGAAACAGCTATCATTACCGATAATTGTCTTTTTTTTTATTCACTATATCCTATTATAGAGAAAAGTAATGATGTATTAATGACATATAAAAGAAATATTTCAAAGTTGTCTAGAAATTATTTAAAGTTTTATATAATAAATAAATGACTAAAATAGAATATTTATGTTAAGTTAAAAGACTTAAAAAATAGGCGTTAATTTGTCTAAATACCTGATGATTTGTCCTTAGATTGTCGATTTGTTTCTTGAATACTGTAGTCCAAAAATCTTTACAAATGAACTTCATGATATCTAACTCATCCTTGAACCTTGCAGTATCTTTTGTAAACCTAAAAAAACCAACTTAAATTAGTATTTTTCCTCCAAAGAAAGCAGGAGGGTCATATTATTCACTAATTTTGAAATGCCAAAATAGCACTGAACATTTACTGACACTCATAAAGTGATAAGCACCAAGCAAAGAAGATCCCATCTCAATTCACATTGTTATGTAATTATGGTGCTAAAATTAGTCTAACAGTAAGCTGCAATTTTAGGTACGATTCATTCTAGCACACTAAAAAAAAAATGCTGAGCATAATCATGGTATTGTTATATAAAACATAACCAGATTCAGTTATTCAGATAATGAGAAAGGAATACATTATGAATTGATCTATAAATTAGAAGATTACTAAATGCATGAACATAGACTCTAAAGCATTTCCATCCCTTGCATCTAAACAAAAATCCATTTACGTTAAAGAACCTCCTAGACCTTAAGTAGAAAATGCAACAAGATTTTGGATAGTTGTTTCAGTACACCAAATTTTTTAGGAAAGAAGTCTAAAATACAAAATATACATATACATTTTCTTCAAATATTAAAACATGAAAGTTGGATAACGGAGTTAAAATAGCATCAGACCTAAAAACAAATTGTAATCTGTGAATTAAAGAACAGAGAATAAATAAAATTTAGGAATTAAAACTAAAGTATTTCAAATTTTATACAATCTTTTGAAATGGATCACCTTTGTTTATAACCTACCTGGAAGAAAATTTTCAAATCCATACTGCTCACCTTTCTATCAATCCTTGTCCCACTCGAAACCCCATGTTTTCCAGCTTAGTAATACAGCGTCCATTTTCCTATTTTAAAAAATATTAGTTTGGAATATTTTTAGAATGTGAGGATATTAATATTTAAAAAATTGTTTTAAGATGTTGACTAAAAATATTAATGTAAGTGGTTACACTTTTTTCACTAAAACATTCTTTTTCTTTTTTTTAAGATTTTATTTATTTATTTGAGAGTGAGCAAGAGACAGCCTAAGTAGGGGGAGGGGCAGAGGGAGACCAAGAAGCAGACTCCCCTGCTGAGCAGGAAGCCTGCCACAGGGCTAGATCCCAGGACCCTGAGATCAAGACCTGAGCTAAAGGGAGACACTTAACCGACTGAGCCACCCAGGCACCCTTACTAAAGTATTCTAAGAAAAAGTGAATTACAATTTATATTTGAGTTTTCTTAGTACTAATCATTTCATAAGGCAATAAGGTAAACAAGGAACTGTTACTACTTTTCAGAAATGCCAACCCCTCTTCCTAATTACTCCCTCTAACCTTTCTTTTTTTTTCCCCATTTTCAACTATTCTTCTCTCCTCAGTTATAAAAATGAAGTCAAAGTATCACCTTTCCATCAGTCATTCCCTTTGGGAGGTCATTAAATTCTATTGTTCCTTGCTTCAAAATGTCTCTTAGAGTCATCCAAGCTTTCCAGTTCTCAGTGTCTTAGTTGATGACCCCACCATCCTATGCCAGGAATCATGCAGTTGAGTTGGTTTGCTCTTTGACGATCTCATTCAGTCTTCAGACTTTAAATACTACTCATATGCTGAATCTACAAAGTCGTATATAATCCAGATTTCTCTATCTCGCAGGCCTCAACCTTCTACTCTTTTTCATTCACATGGGCTCTAGCTATACTAGTCTTGCTGTTCTTAAACATGCCAGGCATGCTCCAATCTCAAGTCTCCGGCACAGGCAGCTCTTCCTCCAGATATGCACATAACCAACTCCCTTGCTTCAAGTCTTTACTCACATGTCACATGCCCATTTTTTTTTTTTCAGGTATACAATATAATCATTCAACAATTCTATAGATTATTTAGTGCTCATCACAGTTTAAGTATATTCTTAATCACCTTTATCTATTTCACGCATCACCCTACCCACCCACATCAGTGAGGCTCACTTTAACGATCTTCTTTAAAACTGCAACATTATTCCCCTTCAGAAATTCTCCGTTCTGGTGATTCTCAAAGTGTGCCCCAAGACCAGTAACATTAGCATCATGTATGAACTTGTAAAAACTGTAAATTCTGAAACCCAATTTACTGAATCAGAAACTGTAGGTGTGGGGTTAGTAATCTGTGTTTTAAGAAGCCCTCTAAAAGTAGGGTGCCTGGCTGGCTCAGTGGGTAGAGCATGCAACTCTTGATCTCTGGGTTGTAAATTCAAGCCCCACGTTGGGTGTAGAGATTACTTAAAAATAAAGTAAAAAAAAAAAAAGCCCTCTAAAATGATTCTGATGCCCTATCCCATTTCCCTGCTTAATTAGTCTCCAAAGAACTTCTTTCACCATTTAACATACAATATACATTTTACTAATTTCACATCCCCAACCTCTGCTAGAATACAGCTCCAAAATGGCAGGGATATTTATATATTCTGAAGCTTGTTAGTCTCCACTAAGTATATCATAGACCTCATTATTTGCTGAACTTTCTTCTAAGGAACCATGTATTCTACTAATAAGGTTGTGACTACTAAATCTGTACTTTTATACTACAGAGTTTACTGGACATAGCTATAGAGAGGTCCCACAGCCCCCTCAAATAAGGCACATTCAAATGATATTCGGGGCACCTGGCTGACTCAGTCAGAAGAGCATGCAACTAGATCCCAGGGTTGTAAGTCTGAGCCCCACATTGGGTGTAGAGATTACTTAAAAATAAAATCTTTAAAAAAATTAAATGAGGAGCACCTGGGTGGCTCAGTCAATTAAGCAACCAACTCTTGGTTTCGGCTCAGGTTGTGGTCTCAGGGTTGTGGGATTGATCCCTGCATTTGGCTGGATGCTCAGCACGAAGTCGGCTTGAGATTTTCTCCCTCTACCTGCCCCCACCCTGGCTCCCACAGGTGCGTGTGTGGCACTCTCTAGCTCTCTCAAAAATAAATAAATAAAATCTTTTTTAAAAAAGTTATTATCTTAATTTCCTCAGCCTGTGCTGCCTCTAAAATTCCCTAAATTCATTAATGGCACCACCATCCACCCAGTAACCCCAACCAGAAAACTTCCATTTTCTTCACCTCTTTACTCCCAATCCTCCCACACGCATTGCAGTCCTATGGAGCCTATCGTCTATATGTTTTCAAAATTTATCTTCTCTCTCCATCCTTACTACTTAAGTTAGCCCTTCTCATTTCTCTCCTGGTTTTCAGTCAGAGCTTTCCAAATGATCTCCTTTTGTCTAGATTTTTCCTCCTTTGATTTCTGTCTTCGGTATTTCTGGTACAGACTTTCTAAAAACCAAATCATGTTCTCTACTGAACCTTTCAGCACCCTCTCCCCTTTCTTCAAAATAAAGATCAAACTCCTTAGCATGGCATTATGTGCCTTTCCTTAAATGATCCTGGCTAGTTAACCAGATTCACTAACAGCCACATATCCACAAACATCTCTCCTTCTACCACTCTGAAATTTCTGCAACAACTCCAGAGTTCCATGCTTTCTTCAGCCATGCCACATACGGTATATGGAATACCACATGCTGTTCCATACATTGTATAGCTTTTTTATTTTTTTAAGATTTTATTTATTTATTTGAAAGAGAGCATGAGCAAGGGGAGAGGAAGAGGGAGAAGCGGACTCACCACTGAGCTGGATGCGGGACCCAATCCCAGGACCCTGAGATCATGACCTGAGCCAAAGGCAGACACATAACCGACTGAGCCACCCCAGTGCACCTCTATTTTTAAAGATTTATTTATTTGAGAGAGAGAGCGTGTGTGTGCAGTGGGGAGAGGGAAAGGAACAGAGAGAATCTCAAGCAGACGCCCCACTGAGCATGGAGCCTGAGATGGGGCTCGATCTCAGAACCCTGAGATCATGACCTGAGCCAAAACCAAGAGTTGGAAACCCAACAAACTGAGCCACCCAACAGACTGTATATCCTTTAAATTCAGCCTAAGTATCATATCCTCCCAAAAGCCTTCCTTCACACTCCTTTGGGCCCCATGCTGTCATAACACTCTGCACATAAATCTGTTATTGTACTTACCACAATCATTCGTTTTTCTGTTATTCTCCAGCTCACTTCAAAACATGCTCAGGTGGAAAAAAAAAAAATGCTCAGGTGGAATAAGTAACCTGTCAGCCTTTGTGGGACAATCTCGTCTTTGTAGAATCAGCCAGGAGTATGTTGATTAGCAGGAAATAGGATTATATGTAGACATCCTCAAATCCTAACTATTGATCACATGAGCTTTTGAATTATGCTCTAGTAAATACCTTCTGATGTTGCTATTTGTTCATTCACTTTGGTATCTGTGAATATTAATGAGTGGGTACCAAATTTTTAAGAAAAATTAAACTTGAGGATATTTTATCTATTAACTAAAAATCTATTCTCCATAAATTGGTAAATGCCCAATTATTCAGTTTTTAAAGATTTAATTCCTCCTTAAGCATAGTTTGAAAATCAATGATTTGGAGGGTGAGAACACTGGTTCTTTCCTTTATTTCACTTCAAAACTTATGACCATTTCTTAAAAGATATATAAAAATAATTGCTTAATGTCAGGCTTATGTGTCTTTCTTTTACATTTTTTTATTATGACAAATCTGAAGTACACTTAAAGTAGAGACACTAATACAATGAACCCTCATATACCTAGATTCCGAAATGAATTCTAATCAACACCGCCACATTAACTTTTTAAAATCCTTTTTGCTTATATGCACTTTCAATTCCCCACTGTAAACAAAGTGCAATAAGAAAAAAAATATATTTTTATTTAGTTAGTTTTAAATATTTATTTTTAAGTAATCTCTACACCCAGGGTGGAGCTCAAACTTACAACCCAAAGATCAAGAGTCTCATGCTCAGTTGGGGCACCTGGGCGGCACAGTAGGTTAAGCGTCCAACTCTTGGTTTCAGCCCAGGTTGTGATCTCAGGGTTGTGGGATCACACTCAGCATGGAATCTGCTTGAGTTTCCCTCTCTCTCTCCCTCTGCAACCCCTCCCCCCCCACTCTTGTGCTCTCTCTCTCAAAGAAATAAACAAATCTTTAAAAAAGTAAGAATCGCATGCTCTACCCACTGAGCCAGCCAGGCACCCCAAAATTATTTTTATTTTTTTAAAGATTTTATTTATTTATTTGACAGCAGGAGAGAGAGCAAGAGAGAACACAAGCAGGGGGAGCAGCAGAGGGAGAAGGAGAAGCAGGCTCACCACCGACTGAGCCACCCAGGTGCCCCCCCAAAAGTTCTTTTTAGATTAAATGATTCAAAACTTACAGCTTTCCTTTCCCTTATATGACGAGCACATCTCTTAATATTATCAGTCATGATTACAATAGCTCTGTTTCATTTTGGTTAATCCACTGGAAAAAAGAGGGATTAAAAAAAAAGATTTTCCAGGCTAAAAGTTGAAAGAGGGAAAGTAGAGAGAGAGGAATAAAAAGAACTGATTGCACACATGATGTTGAGGGAGCAGGGGTTTAATGATAAAAGAGTAAAAGAGGTGTGTTGCTCATTATTCTTTGGGAAGAGGGTAAAAGGAAGGCTAACTTTACTTAAACAGTAAATGTCTGCTACTCATCACTTAGCATAGATGCTAAACATTAATAACTATTGGTTGTTGATGATAATGAAGTCAAAAGTGTGTAACTTGGAAAAAATCTCTATTACAGGTGGGTCTGAATAAGAATAGATCTGCTTCATTTCCAATACTCTTCCCAGTATCTTTCTAATATCTCCAAATGCATCATGCTTTTCTGCCATAGACTGAATGTGTCCCCCCCAAAATTCTTATTTTGAAATCCTAACCCCCAATGTGATAGTATTAAATAGGGGCCTTGGGAGGTGATTCTGTCATGAGGACAGAGCTGTTAAGAACAGAATCAATGCCACTATAAAAGAGATCCCAGAGAGCTAGCTAGCCCCCTTCCACCATGTGAACATACAGCCAAAAGACATCCATCTATGAACCAGGCAAAGGCCTTCATCAGACCAGAATTTGCTGGTGCCTTGATCTTAGACTCTTCAGCCTTCACAATTGTGAGAAATAAAGTAACCCACTCTACGGTGTTTTGTTATAGCAGCCCGAATAGACTAATACACTATCCTTCTTGTGGTTTACACATGAGCAGTACCTTTCCCAGATTCCTACAGACACCTAAGAAATTCAATCTGTTCAAAATAATTCATTCTTTAAACTTTTTAAAGATTTTATTTGAGAGAGAGAGTGCGCACACGCACGAGCAGGGGAGGGCCAGAGGGAGACAGAGAGAAGCAGACTCCCCACTGAGCAGGGAGCCCAATTCAGGACTCGACCCTGGGATCATGACCTGAGCTGAAGGCAGACGCTTAGCCAGCTGAGCCACCCAGGTGCCCCAAAATAATTCATTCTTTATCTCTTTCTTTTATTTCCTCTCCATCCAGGACAGCTGCTCAAGTTAAAAACCTGGGGATAATTTTCAATTCTCAATCCTATACCTAACCAAGTCCTAGAAATTCTACCTCCTAACTTTCAAACCATTCTCTCCTTTTCTGTCTTAATTCAGATCTTCATCATCTCCTGCCGACTCCTGAAATAATGAATCTTCTCACTACAAGGATCTTCTCTCACCAACCCAAACACTGGATTATCTTTCTAAAATGCAAATCGACCACATCATTCCGATCTTTAAAATTCTCCACTGGGGCACATGGATGGGCTCAGTCAGGTTAAGTGTCCAACTCTCGATTTTGGCTCAGGTCAAGATCTCGGGATTGTGAGACAGCCCCACATAGGGCTCTGCACTGAGTGTGGGGCCTGCTTAAGATTCTCTCTCCCTCTCTCTCTACCCCTTCCCCCATCACTCTCTCTCTCTTTCCCCGTGCCCCTCCCCAGCTCGTGCTCTCTCTCTCTTAAAAAAAAAAAAAAATTGGGGCGCCTGGGTGGCTCAGTCGTTAAGCGTCTGCCTTCAGCTCAGGTCATGATCCCAGAGTCCTGGGACTGAGTCCTGCATAGGGCTCCCTGCTCAGTGGGAAGCCTGCTTCTCCCTCCCCCACTCCCCCTGCTTGTGTTCCCTCTCTCACTATATCTTTCTGTCAAACATATAAATAAAATCTTTAAAAATAAAAATCTCCACTGCGAATGTCAAATTCTTTAATCATACAGCATACACGGCTCTTTCCAGCTTCAGTTCTCAACATTTCTCACTCTCCACCCAGTCAATCTAGTCACAGTGAAATGCTTAAGCATATTTAAATGCACTACACTCTTTCATACCCTTATGCCTTTACTTTTTCCTAAGATGCTTTCCCTGCCCCCACTTTCCACCCCTCTTTATCAACAGCATTATAGAAAGGGCTTCTGACTTGAGCATGACTTTGGAGTATCTCATTTAAAGTATTCATTAGAACTCCATGATTTTATACCTAATTACTACCCAATACGTTAATTATTCATTGAACCCCTATTCCGCAATGACTGTTAGGTGGGGGGTTGATCAGTGTCAGGCTCACAATACACACTTAATAAATATTTTCTGAATGAATCAATGAATGAATGAAGATTCCCACAAATTAGAAGGAACTCCCTGGAGAATGGAGTCATTGTTTCATTACTATACCCCCAGCACGAAGAACTACCTCTGACATATAATGGGCACTAAATAATAACTATTTTTTGAATTAAATGTGTTTCCTAATTATAGTAACGCCTGCAAACTTCCCTTTAATCTCAAATCGCATTAGCCTTCTGTCTTCGAGGTGCGTGCAGTAATACTGATGGTTATAGATAGGAGGTGGGGGGAGTTTCTCAAGTCTGTCCAGTGGATGGCTCCGGGGTGCTGGAAGTGACAGAATTACGTAGGGGTGCCAAAACCAGCTGTGCGGTTAACCCTGCCATAAATTACGGTAGCGACAACGCTAAAAGTAAAATCTGTGACCTGCAGAATCAAATATGGGAATGGACAAAAAAAAAAAAAAGATCAAACAGAAAATGCGAAAGAGAAAAGGATGAAAGACTGAAGAGAGTGTCATGACAGGTTCTAGGCTTAGGATACGTGGACGTGGACCAGTTTGTCTACTCTTCGGAAGGCCTTCGGTGGCCATAGGACAAGGGTTGAAGGAAAGAACTGAGAGGAAACAAAGAGTGTCACCGCAAAATGACCTCAAGGGCTTTTGGCAGCACTCACCACCTCCCCCTGCTCCGCGGACTTGTACACTCCAGACACCATCTCGTTATGGAGAAGCAAAAACAACGCCTCGTCCGCCATTTCCTGCTTAGTCTTCCAAACGCCGGGTTTCGGCTCCCGTTTGGGCAGGGCTCAAAGATTCCGGCTAGCGCCTGAGCGATTTGGACGGCGGCACCGCGACTCCTTCAGTCCACAGCCAGTTCCTGGTTGCTAGGAGACCGAGGAATTCACTCCGCTTCCCCAAGGCTGGTACAAGTGTGAGCTCGGTACCGGGGCGAGCCCAACGCAGGGCCACCAAGACCTCAGGCCCAACAAGTCTGACAGCAGGCGGAAACAGAGCCAGTGGAGACCCTATCCGGCCCCTGGGCGGGGGGCGAAAAAAACAACTTCCGGTCCCGTCTATCCGGGCATTCGCCAGCTCTATGATCACAGAGTTACTTCCCTGGGACCAACGGCTGGTGCCCAGACAGGGGGTTAGCTTCCTCTCACAAACGACTTCAGACGCGGGGCGGGGAGCGAGGGCGGGGCTGTGAGGGGGGGACAAAGGAACGCCTGCTGAAATGTGTTAACCAGCTATGTGTTAGAACTGACAAGAATTAGCTTCATCAAAAGTTTTCATTTCTGCCATATGTTCCTCAATATGAAGAGTAAAGAGAGTGAATGAATAAATCATTTTTTCAGATTATAAAGTTTAGATATTGAAATTATCCCAATCCACTGTGGATTAAACCTGGTATGCAAAAAGATTGTCATTTTGGCCACCAGAAGTTTACTGGGAGTCAGGTATAAGAGTTAAGGGGGATGAAGTAAGCAAAGAACAAGGTACACTTGAAACAAAATACAGAACCAGACGATTAGGTGCATGGAAAAGTGCGAAGACCAGAAAAGCAACCTCACTGTGGGAAGTAGCTCATAAGAATCTATGGCAGAGGGCGCCTGGGTGGCTCAGTTGGTTAAGCGACTGCCTTCGGCTCAGGTCATGATCCTGGAGTCCCATGATCGAGTCCCGCATCGGGCTCCCTGCTCGGCAGGGAGTCTGCTTCTCCCTCTGCCCCTCCCCCCTCTCATGTGCTCTCTCTCATTCTCTCTCTCTGAAATAAATAAATAAATACTTAAAAAAAAAAAAAAAGAATCTATGGCAGGGACGCCCGGATGGCTCAGTCGGTTGTCTCTCTTCTGCTCAGGTCATGATCCCAAGATTTTGGGATCGGATGAGTCCCACATAGGGCTCCTTGCTCAGCAGGGAGCCTGCTGCCTGCAGCTCCCCCTGCTTGTGCTCTCTCTCTGACAAATGAACAAATAAAATCTTTTAGAAAAGGAACCTATTATCTATGGCAGATATGGGATTTAACTCCTACAGAGATGCAAACACATATATATGCACCTTTTAAATTTGTCAAGTTCTGGCTTAAACTTGTTGCTTAGCCTGTAATTGATTCTTTTCTTAGTAATTCAGGAGGAAGATTCTTCCCCAATTAATATAATTAATTTAATTTAATGCTTCCCCCAAGTTTACATACTGAATTTTCTCTAGTTGTTAACAATAACCGCTCAGGGGCGCCTGGGTGGCTCAGTCATTAAGCGTCTGCCGTCGGCTCAGGTCGTGGTCCCAGGGTCCTGGGATCCAGCCCTACATCAGGCTCCCTGCTCCGCGGGAGGCCTGCTTCTCCCTCTCCCACTCCCCCTGCTTGTGTTCCCTCTCTCGCTGTGTCTCTCTCTGTCAAATAAATAAATCTTTACAAAAAAAAATAAACGTCTTAAAAAAAAAAACCAATAACCGCTCAACTCTCCATATTCTTTCACAGGAATTTAAGATCATGTTCCAGAGTTGCCTGGGTGGCTCAGTCAGTTAAGTGTCTGCCTTTGGCTCAGGTCAGGATCCCTGCTCAGCGGGGAGTCGGCTTCTCCCTCTCCCTCTGCTCCTGCTCATTCTCGCAAATAAATAAATAAAATCTTTAAAAAAAAATTAAGATGATGTTCCATAATTGGAATTATGGCAACTTTTTTCTTTTTTTTTAAATATGTCCCTTCTAATGTTTGCATGTTTTTTTGATCATCACATAAACATTCCACCTAAGCCTTTGAAAACACTGTTAAAAAGAAAACCACAGGCCCAAAATGGGAGTCATTTTTGCTACGCCATGTCATCAAATTAGAGCTTAATACTTAACCTAATTGCAGTTTCCTCCACCAGAAACGTAGTCTTAACTGGTATGTTACGAACTTTTCTGGTCAATACCAATAAGATAATCTGTCAGAGAGGCTTTCTCCAACCCCCAAAGGTAGATGAGGTAGTAATACACCTAATTAGACCCTCTTGTTCCCAAAGGAAGGTGACCTCACCTTTAATAATCCTTTTTTCTGTTTATGACTTCCTTGTCCTACCTGTAAAAATCTTTCCCTTTCTGTAGACTTTTGGAACTCTCCTCTGCATGCTAGATGGAATGCTGCCCAATTCATGAATCAATTAATAAAACTAATTGTATCTTTAAAATTTACTCTGTTGAATTTTTGTTATTTAATAATACTAGTGTAATTTCAGAGATTATTTTGCAGCCATAATCTTAATTTTCCTAGCACCCAAATTTCCCATATGTGGAATCATCCCTTATGTCCTGACTGCATTCTCCCTTCATCATTACCATCAAGGAAAAGGAGTCCAAGCCCACCACTGAGGTCAAAGAGTAACCAACTGACCAACTTACTAAGGTTGATTTCTCAAATAACATGGGGTTCTTAGAGTATTTTGGAATTGATGGGAAACTAGTATTTATTACTAAATGTTGAACACAACAACCCCCTAATTCTCCCCCATAAAGCTGACTACGTTAAATTGCCCAGGATCCTAGTAATAGGTCCTAGGGAAGCAAGAAAAGATCCTATGTTTTTGGTTGCCTCTTCCCGGGGTGCCTGGGTGGCTCAGTCCTTAAGCGTCTGCCTTTGGCTCAGGTCATGATCCCAAGGTCCTGGGATCCAGCCCCACATCAGGCTCCAAGCTCTGTGGGAAGCCTGCTTCTCCCTCTGCCCCTGTTTATGTCCCCTCGCTTGTCTCTCTGTGTCAAATAAATAAATAAAATCTTAAAAATAAATAAATAAAAGCATTTTCTCATGGAAACATTGTTACCTTTGGTGGTTAGTATCTACTATTACCACATTCTCATGCTTACAATCAGAATCAATTTAACAACCCTTATCCCTTTTACCCAGTTTTATTTTTTTTTTCCAAAAGAACTTCTCCATTTCTAACATGCCATGTAATTTACTTATATTTATCCTCTGTCTCCATACTTTTCCTGCCCCCAAGCTCCTTGAAGGCAGAGATCTTTATTGCACTCTCCAAGTACCTAGAAAAGTGCCTGGCACATAGTAAGCGCTCAGCAAATACTACTGAATGAATGAATGAATGAGTACATGAATGATTTTTGCTCCCCGAGGAGCCTACAAACCCCACAAAAACAGGAACCACAGCGATCTTGTTCTAGGTTTTATCCTCAGAGCCTAGATTACTGCTGATGCACAAAGGAACTTTTAAAGATAGACAAATTAAGATGGTAACTCGAGTTAAACACTGTTGTCCTACTAATGCTTGATGCAAGGTTGATGCCCGGCTAAAAGATGATGAGAACCAAGATTATTCATAACATTGTTTCTGTGGGGAAATGCTTTGTGAGCAGTGAGCAGTAATCTGCAAATGCATTTCTGGAACAAAACGGTTCTTATGTTGTCTGTGTACATAGAACAAAACCACAAGTTAGAGGACACTGTCGTATACACACAGGTAACAATGAGCTCCAGACCCCATCTTAAACTAACCAGCCGTATAGGCCAGGTGTAGACAATAATGCCAGCCTCATAGGTCTCGTCGTTGCTTTTTTTAATCTAGCACACCCTTCCACAGGGTCTGATCAAATAGTGATTATCAGTTGCCGTGACCTAGGGAGTTACAGTTATCTCCAGATTCAAATTCCTTATCAGTAATAACGAGCATTTTATTCAAGCTTTGAGTTAAAGACAAGGTATATAAAACGTTTCATACCGTACCGAAAAAAAAAATTATCTATTACGATTAATGACTTTTCATGTTCATTTTTTGCTTCCCTCTGCTCATTTTGGTTTAACCCAATGGAGAGACGCCTGCACCACCCCCTCCAACCCCTCTCTGGGCATGCGCACCGACAGAATGGCCGCACCCTTTCCTAATCTGATCATTTACCCGGGAAGAGGGGAAAAGACTCGCCTTCATCCCACTCTGATGTAATTAGGTGGTTAAAAAGATACAAGGCACGTCATATCCCAGGTTAAAAGGGCTGGAAAACTCCGCGCTCCGCGCCACAGGAGCAGGGCCGTGAACCGGCACCTCCGAGGACCCTGAGACTCTCAAACGCGCCCAGGCTCTGCGCTAGAAGCGAGCCCGGCCACCGCAGCTAATTCGGGGAGGGAGCCAACCGCCTAGAAGACTTTTCATTGGCCCAGAGTCACAGAGGCCGGCAGCCTCTCCCTCTTCCGGACGCTGAGTGGTTGAGGCCGTAAAACAACGCTTATTGTCATTGGCTGGACCCTGCTGTCAGTCCTCACGCGTCTCGCGGCGCGACACAGTCAGTCGCGGCCTGTAGAGCCGTCTCGAAGCCTGCTGCAGAGAGAAGATGGCGGTCGCGGTAAGAACTTTGCAGGAGCAGCTAGAAAAGGCCAAAGAGAGCCTAAAGAACGTAGATGAGAATATTCGCAAGCTCACCGGACGGGATCCGAATGACGTGAGGTAAGAGGCGGATAAGAAAGGCCGGCTGAGAGACAGCCATCATGCCGGGGTGAATTGGGGGCGGGAAGGGTGGCTAGCCTTGAGAAGGCTAGAACATCTGGGCCTGTTCCCGGGGCGGCGGTAGAATCCGGTCCTGGATGAGGTGGGGAGTCTCCCACGCCCTCGCCGTCGGTCTCGGAGCTCAGGTGCGCGAGGAAAGAGAGGGGGTTCTACCTATGCCGGGATGCCTCCCTGGTCTATAGGAAGGCCCAGGCTGCCGATTCCCGCCCTCGGCCCTGCAGGCCCGGAACTGCAGCACAAAGCCCCTTCCCCATCCGGCGGCTACCTGGCCGGGTGCTGGCCCAGCACTCCTGGGAGGGTCTCTGGGCCAGCGCCGCCTGTCCCCCGCGCTTTTGCCCTCTTGCCCACGTGCAGCTTCCTCGGAGTTGGCGAAATTAGGGCCTGGTCAAAGTTTATTAATGTGTAGTGGCAATGAAGTAAATGTAATTTCTGTGATACTGGTCTTCAAAAAACAAGGAAGTTAAAATAGGACTTCCTGTCTTGTTTCAAGCACGTGGATTTGAAACCGTATTTTTAGAACTTTTCTGGTTATTTTTCTTTTTATGATGTACCGCATCCATGAAAGTATTTGGTGACATTAAATAAGTGATTTTCATACTGATTTGTAAATACCTTTTAGGCCCATCCAAGCCAGATTGCTGGCCCTTTCTGGTCCTGGTGGAGGTAGAGGACGTGGTAGTTTATTGCTGAGGTAAGATTCTCTTAGGACTTAATTTATATGCTAAGACCATAGATACTTTTATTAATTAAGTATTGGTTTAAACAAAATTGGTGGTAGAGCCCACGTTAGATATGTTTGTGTTTGTTTTGTTTAAAGTTGTGATCAGCTATAGTTTCCTATATAGTTATCTTGGAACTTCATTTATATGCAAAACTAGAGACTGAAGAATACATAAACTACCCATTTTGTGTACACTTAATTTTTATATTTTTTTAAAGTGCTAAAAAGCATCTTGGAAGTGGATGCCCATTTAAGGTTGTTGTAATTGGAAGGTTTGTTTTTTTTTTAATTCAACTAAATGATCTTGCTAAAGGTAAATATCATTTATCTTAAATTTCACTTATTTTATATTGCACATTTTTAATTGCAGGCGTGGATTCTCAGATAGTGGAGGAGGACCCCCAGCCAAACAGAGAGACCTTGAAGGGGCAGTCAGTAGGTACGTTGGAGGAAAAGGTTCTCAAGACATACTTGTATGTTTTATTTTTTCTGAGGTAGCCGCAGATATAATTATTTAATAAATATTGTTGAGTTGTGTTAGAATTAAGTAGTATACCACTTCAACTGAGTCTGTTCCCTTGGTATTTGGCTGAACTAAGTCTGTATTCCTCAGAACTCAGTTTTTCACTAACAGTAACAGAAACTTTACCAAAATAAAGATCACGAGAATAAGATTGAGAAAATAGTTAGTGCTACTTTTCTGTCTTGTACTGTAAAAACTTGATCCTCTTGAGAAATATAGATCAGTATTTGGATTGGGCATTGGTGACACATTTTATCCTTTTACTACTACAGGAAAGAGTAAAATGGGATGGAGATTGATAAAATGAGACTTCTGGAAATAAGTCATAGTAGAAGTAATCATTTGTCCTTGGTATTAAGTCAGATTTTACAGTGGTCTTTTAAATTCTTTTTCCTATGTCAGGCTGGGCGGGGAGCGTCGGACAAGGAGAGAATCACGCCAAGAAAGCGACCCAGAGGATGATGATGTTAAAAAGGTAATTGAGATGAAAAGAACTACTTACGGGATGAACGGTTTTTCCATCTTTGCTACATTTAAGAGTGCTACCTTTTCATGTGTTTGTTAAATTACTGAGATTTATTTTCTCCTGCAGCCAGCTTTGCAGTCTTCAGTTGTAGCTACCTCCAAAGAGCGCACACGTAGAGACCTTATCCAGGATCAAAATATGGATGAAAAGGGAAAGCAAAGGTATCTTTAGGTTTTTTTATGGGGAAAAATTGCTGTCAAACAATGAAATTTTTAGAAAATTTATATTTAAGAATTGTTCAAGTGTCTGTAGTATGTTTCTTTTACGAAATGGTAGGCTTAAATGAAGTGGAACCTACCGAAATTGAATTTTCTCTCTCTCTTCTTTAGGAACCGACGAATATTTGGCTTACTGATGGGCACTCTTCAGAAATTTAAACAAGAATCCACTGTTGCTACTGAAAGGGTATTTATACAGTTTTCCTTTGATTCTTTATTCAAAAGTAGTTTATTACAGGGACGCCTGGATGGGTCAGTCAGTTAAGTGTCTGCCTTTGGCTCAGGTCATGATTCCAGGGTCCTGGTTCCTCTTTCAGTGCAAAGAGCCCTGGTGTGTGACTCAGGAGAACCTGGGTTCTGATCTCAGCTCTACAACCATCTCATTTTGTGGTTTTGGACAAGACTCTTCATTTCTTTACGCCTCAGAGTGCTTTCTTTCAAACAAGGGAGTTGAACTCAGCATTGTAACTAGTTCAATGATTATAACTTTTAAGTTATTTATACACTCAGACAACAATTGGCACGCTGGAAGCAAAAGCCTAAACATTACCTGCCTTCCACAGTTTCCTTAACTGCAGTCTTTCTGGAGGTTTTTTATTAAAGCTACAAAATTGGGTCCTTGGTGTTCAATATCAAGTTACTGCTTCTCAAAGGAGAACTATGGTGGAAAGGGAGATAACAATTCAGTTATAGATTAATAAAATTTTATTACAGGTTTTGTATGTTAACTTTCCTAGGGAACATAAAAGGCTTCAAAGCACAGTATTTGAAGACAGGATGTCACTTCTGTCACATTCTTTGATTTGAAAGGAAGAGTAACTGTGAAGATAACTGAGACAGTGCTTTTCTTTTTTAGGTTTTATGAAAGAGTCTTGCTTACAGTTATATTTAAGTGGAACAGTTATTGATAATATGTCTAATGTCCTTGACATTTAGATTTTTACACAGAAAGGCTTTAGTCCCCGTTTCCTGAAAGAAATTGCAATTAGCCTCAAATGCTAAGTACTAAGTTTGAATTAACTGGTATCCTGAATTGCAAATATGAAACCTATAATGATAACTTAGTAAAGTTGTAATGTTTTACATAATCGGGATGTGTAATAAGTTTTCAAAGATAATTATTTATCTTCAGCAAAAGAGGCGCCAGGAAATTGAACAAAAACTTGAAGTGCAGGCAGAAGAAGAAAGAAAGCAGGTTGAAAATGAGAGGAGAGAACTGTTTGAAGAGAGGCGTGCTAAACAGACAGAACTGCGCCTTTTAGAACAGAAGGTTGAGCTTGCGCAGCTGGTGAGTAGTAGTTTGGAATTGGAATTTTAAGATTGGTAATCCTTCATGTTTACAAAACATGACCTTTTACCTCTTCTTTAGCAAGAAGAATGGAATGAACATAATGCCAAGATAATTAAATATATAAGAACTAAGACAAAGCCCCATTTGTTCTATATTCCTGGAAGAATGTGTCCAGCTACCCAAAAATTAATAGAAGAGTCACAGAGAAAAATGAATGGTAAGTGTACATGAAGAGGTCCAGTGAAATTTTCTAAATGGCTAAGGTAATCTACTCACACATACATGTTAGTTTCCTATAATTGTGATTCAGCATTTGACTTATGATGGAATTTAACCTGAAATTTACCATGTTGTAGGTAGTGCTTGATGTATGTGTATTTCTTAAGAAGTGTTTGAATAAGATGACTTCTTTTTAGCCAGATGTAAATGCTAATGAGGCAAGAAAAAAGTGAACATTGATGTAATCCAGAGAAGGAGCATACATGGAAGGATAGACACTACTGAGATGGGATTAGATAATTAGTCTTTCTGGGATCAGGAAAAATTAATGCATGACATGATAGCATAAGAATGATTTTATTTCAAAGATGGGTTTTATTCTTTCTCATCTAGTGTGAAGTAAAATAGCAAAAAATTGTCCTGTTTTTCCATCAGTTAATGTGGTGTAGTTACCTGCTACTAATATCTTAGTATATAGGTTTCTGGGGGTCTTTGCTTGTGTCATTTTATTTGTTTGTAATTACTTGCCATAATCAGTCTTGTGTCATCTCTTTACAAAAAAAAATTTAGATAAAGCTTGATGACAATTTGTGCCTAAGTGTCAGATTGTGAGTTTGAATGTTCTTAATTATTTACAAGTAAATTTTTATCCTTTAGCTTTATTTGAAGGTAGACGCATCGAATTTGCAGAACAAATAAATAAAATGGAGGCTAGGCCTAGAAGACAATCAATGAAGGAAAAAGAGCATCAGGTGGTGCGTAATGAAGAACAGAAGGCGGAACAAGAAGAGGGTAAGGTGGCTCAGCGAGAGGAAGAGTTGGAGGAGACAGGTAATCAGCACAATGATGTAGAAATAGAGGAAGCAGGAGAGGAAGAGGAAAAGGAAATAGGTATAGTTCATAGTGATGCAGAGAAAGAACAGGAGGAGGAGGAACAAAAACAGGAAATGGAGGTCAAGATGGAGGAGGAAACTGAGGTAAGGGAAAGTGAGAAGCAGCAGGATAGTCAACCGGAAGAAGTTATGGATGTGCTAGAGATGGTCGAGAGTGTCAAAAATGTAATTGCTGAGCAGGAGGTAATGGAAACCAATCAAGTGGAAAGTGTAGAACCTTCAGAAAACGAAACTAGCAAAGAACTGGAGCCAGAGATGGAATTTGAAGTTGAGCCAGATAAAGAATGTAAATCTCTTTCTCCCGTGAAAGAGAATGCCAGTGCTCTAGAAATGGAAAATGAGCCTGAGGAAAAAGAAGAGAAAGAATCTGAGCCCCAACCTGAGCCTGTGGCTCACCTCCAGCCCCTGCCTCAGCCTCAGCCTGAGCCTCAGCTTCAGCCTGAGCCGCAGCCGCAGCCTGAGCCCCAGCTGCAGCTGCAGTCCCAGCCCCAACCCCAGCCCCAGTCCCAGCCCCACCCCCACCCCCATCCCCAAGCAGTACTCCAACCCCAGCCTCTCTCTCAGCCTGAGACTTTGCCATTAGCTGTTTTACAGCCACCAATTCAGGTTTTTCAGGAGCAAGGGCATTTACTACCTGAGAGGAAGGAGTTTCCTGTGGAATCTGTAAAACTCACTGAGGTGGCAGTAGAGCCAGTCTTGACAGTACATCCGGAGAGCAAAACCAAAACAAAAACTAGGAGCAGAAGTAGAGGTCGAGCTAGAAATAAAACCAGCAAGAGTAGAAGCCGCAGCAGTAGCAGTAGTAGTTCTAGCAGCAGCTCCACCAGTAGCAGCAGTGGCAGCAGTTCCAGCAGTGGCAGCAGTAGTAGTCGAAGTAGTTCCAGTAGCAGCTCCAGCACCAGTGGCAGCAGCAGCAGAGACAGCAGCAGCAGCAGCACTAGTAGTAGTGAGAGTAGAAGTCGGAGTAGGGGCCGGGGACATAATAGAGATAGAAAGCACAGAAGGAGCGTGGATCGGAAGCGAAGGGATACATCAGGACTAGAAAGAAGTCACAAATCTTCAAAAGGTGGTAGTAGTAGAGATACAAAAGGATCAAAGGATAAGAATTCTCGGTCCGACAGAAAGAGGTCTATGTCAGAGAGTAGTCGATCAGGCAAAAGATCTTCAAGAAGTGAAAGAGACCGAAAATCAGACAGGAAAGACAAAAGGCGTTAATGGAAGAAGCCAGGCTTTCTTAGCCTATTCTTTGCAGCAGAAGATTTCTTGATGAGTAAAAGGATTACCTTTCCTTGTAAGGAGGATGCTGCCTTAAGAATTGCATGTTGTAAAAAATCTTTTTGGAAAATACAGACTGTTTGTTTACCAGACATTCTTGTACTTTTTGCATAATTTTGTAAGAGTTATTTATCAAAATTATGTGAGGTTCCAAAATATGTAAAAATAATAATAATAAAAAAAGATTAACATCCCTTGTCATCTTTTTTAAATATCCTATACTCTTCAGTAAGAATCTGTATATTTTAATAGGTAAATCTTTAAGTCTGTTCCCTTCTAATTCTGTATCATACATTGCTTTTGTAGAAATAAATGTGCATTTCTTTCATTAGTTTTGGAATGTCCTCGTTGACACTTGTATTATAAATACCCTCTTGATACCATTTTCAGCTTTTATCACTAGATACTGAACGTGATTAGAATGTCTTTGAAGGTTTCTTCACTTTTATTTGCCTTAGGCGATGATTGAGTTGTCGTAGTCAGATCTTTGCAGCTTTCAGGGGGAACATAGTTCTCAAAATCATTTACTATTTTTTTCTAATCTCCCTTGTTGTTTTAATCTAAGCATTTCCCCCGTTTCTCCTATATAAATCATTACTGGTAGATAAAACAGTATGATTTGGTTGGCATTTTCTTCATGATTATGGGAGCATCATTCTTTTGTCTCCATCGCTACTTGTGTGATATAGCATATACATCTGTTGAAGAAAATAATCACATTCTAGGTGAGGGAGGTAGAAAAGTATATTCCAAACTTGGTTTTTGAGTTTGTGGTCTTGTCTTAACTTTTGTGTTGGCTCTAACTGAAACATGCCAATATGTGTTCTCAAGAGTTTTTGTTAAGTATTGTATGAAAGTTTACAGAATGAAGGAAGTTCATCTACACTTGAATCTGTAAGCAAGATAACACACAAGTGTACCAACTGATTATTAACTTTGTTGTTTTATAAATTTGTATGAATTTGGAGTATCTGTTGCCATTACTATATATGTGCAAATAAATGTGGCTTAGACTTGTGTGACTGCTTAAGACTAGTACTTGTATTAACTTTTTGATGCTTTTATACAAGAGAGCACTTTAATTGCAAATGGCCTTTGAGTTCATAACACTGACTAGCCTTAGGCTTGACTGAGTGTTTATTATTTCTTCCCTTGACAAGTACATGGTGACAGTGAAAATGTCAGTAAGCATTTCCAGCACTGTAAAAATATAAGAGAACATGTTAAAGTATTCCTTAAAAAGTCCTTTAAACAGTAAATGAGTAGAACTTTTCAAACTGCAGAGCTAGCTACCTGCATTCCTGGGCCAGTTTCCACCAAGAGTCACTTCCTCCAGGGGTTTAATAATCTCTAGCATGCAGTATAAATTTTATACTGTGAAACATGATGGTGGAAAGGTTGGTAAAAACTTAAAAGGGACGACCATAAACGTAACTTAGTTCCTAAAATTCTTATTCAATGAATCTAAAATAATTGTATTAAGATCCTTTGAACAGATGAAGTTTTGTTCATTCATTTTTACCTGAAAAATTTGAACAATTTGTTGCTTTTAGAAATAATTTTGGCTTTAAGCTCCATTGTTGAGAGCGGTAATGGGACTATAAAAGCATGAGGAGAAAAAAAGATCTTTGGAATAGGAAGAGCAATTTTAAATTCTATGTAGAATTCTATTTTAAGTTTTCTAACCAGTGGTATGCACTTACAAATTGGAAGACTTCATTTTTTTTAAAACAAGGTTGGCTTTTTTTTTTTTTTTATGTTTCCAACTAATGCTTTGCCCTTAAAAGTGAAATTATACGAATTTATTTTCAGAGAACCATGTAATTGGTTTCTTACCAAGATATAAGAAATGTTAGAATGTAGAAGTAATGACAGTTTCCTAGGGGAAAAAGATAACGGGTCTTATTAGATGTTTCAGATTATTGTTTGTGGAAAATGTAGAAGTTGGAGGTGGATAGGGCTAGAGACTAAGGACTGAAATTAGTTTGGAGACATCTAAGGAGCTATTAAGGAAACATTTGCTTATTCTAAAATTCCAAGGTTTGCGCAACCACAGAAATGGGAAGATAGTTTGATCTTCAGTGAGCTGTACCTCCATCCTAGAGCTCATCTGTGTACTGGGTCTAGAACTCTGGTGACTGTACACATGTATACTCTAGTAATTAGGCTAAGCAAAACCCACCAAAGTAATAAATTGTTTATAAATTGACAAATTTAAAAGTAAAGCTACTGATGATTACATGGTGTGGTTATAGGAGCCGATGCTGTCAAAAGAAGTCATTAAATGTTTCAGGGCTCAAGTACTTAATATGAATTAAAAAAAAAAACAACTTGAAATCCTTGTGTAAAAGGCACCCAGTTTCCCTTGAGGTAATGCCATTAAAGCACCTAGCCCAGAAAACATGTTTGCTATTTACGTGCTTGGATCTTCCTGCTAGTAAGTCAATGGGGAAGACTGAAACTTGATAAGAATAAATGTGAGGAATCTGAAAGTTTCTTACACTTTTCTTTATGTCCCCTAGCATGATCTTTTCCCAAAAATGATACTCAAATGCCTACAACTGCTTCCTATTGCCATTTGAGTATTCTATTTGATTTTGTAATAACCACCACTTGCCCTCACTGTCCACTTGGTTTATTTTCATAACATTTACCATGATGTTGTATAGTTACCCCACTCTGGTTTACTGTCTATTTCCCATTTGAATGCAAGCTCCATGAGAGCAAGATTTTTAAAAATTATTTTTAACCCATTACTCTTATTTCAAATACCTAGAATAGGGCCTTGTGCGTTATAGGCAATGTTACCAGTAAACTATGACAGGTCCTTAACATGGCTTTTGTGATTCAATCTCTTGTCTTTCCAACTTCAGTTTCCTCTCTTGCAGCACACCCAGGTATGCTTGTTTGAAACAGTGAGCTGAGATGCAGCTAGGAGCCATTGTGGCTGAAGCGGAGTAACCAGGGAGAAAAGCAGTGAAGTATTTCAGAGAGGTAATTGGGGGGCCTAGCTTGTATAGGGCATTACAGGCCATTTTAAGTCCCTTAGCTTTTATCTATGGGGAGTCAGAGGTTTTGGGCAGATAGGTTAAGGGATAATAAAATTTATTTTAACAATTGCTCTGGCTACTGTGCTGAGAAAAGAGGAAATGAGGCCAGGAGCAGGAACAAAGACAAGAGACTTACCTGCAATAATTAGGCAAAATAGAGTGACTTAAGCCAAGATGGTTAAGTAGTAGAAGTGGTGATCATGTTTTGGGTATATTTTGAAGATCGCTCCCAAAGGATATGCTAGTGGACTATGTGGTGTGAGAAGTCAGAATGAGCAAAGATCTTACCTGGACAACTAGAAATGAATTGCCATTAGCTGAGATGAGAAGGAACAGATTTGGGGATAGTAGAGGAGTGGATCACGAGTGACCCAAACTATGAACATGAATATCTTCATAATGCAGGTTTCCTTTAATGCCTTTCCCATAAAGGTCTTCTATATACCTCATTTGTTAAATGTATTACTAGGTAACTGACTCACATGGACAAATAGATTGCTCTTTTATTTTGGAAAACAGACTAGTATACAAAACACCATATACAGCTCCATGAATTGTCAGAATGCTAACACATACGGAATCACCCAGGTGAAGAACTAGAACACTGCCAGGACCCAAGTACCCCTTCCAGTGATTTCACCCTCCCTTTTCCGCCCTCAGAGGTAACCATTTTTAAATAAAACAAGGAAGATCTAATTGATGGCAGCCTACTTAAGCAAACCAAAACCTAAACCAGAGTAAATTCCTCTAAGTGCCTCAGGTTAGGAAGTTGAAAAACTTGAGGACAACCAATCAGATTGCCAACTTGGCTTTCACAGATAAGGCGATTGCTTCAGCTATAGCCAACCAAATAATTTCCTTGCTTTGCTTCCTGTCAAAGCACAGTATCTTTGAATATAAGAGCCTTTCCCCTAGCTCCTGACAGGTTTAGTGCTGCCCAGATCCAAATCAATGTTGGCTCAAATTTCAAAATTTTAACATATCTCAAGTTTATCTTTTAACCACACTATCCTGACTTTATGGTAGTCACTTGATTTCCTTCATGGTTTTGAAAGTGATTCATGCATCTTAAACACCATGGTTTATTTTTTCATCTATTTTTTACTCTACGTAAATGAAATCATAATGTATTTTGTATTTTTTTTTTAAGATTTTTTTTTTATTATTCATTGGAGACACAGAGATAACCGAGAGAGAGCATGAGTAGGGGTAGAAGGAGAGGGAGGGGGAGAAGCAGGCTCCCTGCTGAGCAGGGAGCCCCATGCGGGACTCGATCCCAGGACTCTGGGATCATGACCTGAGCCGAAGGCAGACGCCCAACCATCCGAGCCACCCAGGCACCCCTGTATTTTGTATTTTAACTTCTTTTGCCCACATGTTTCTGTGACTCATTTTTGTATGTCACTGTAGATATCTATCACCAGTATGTGGATATCGAGATTGTTTTCAATTTTAGGGTCTTAACAAATAATTTGGTTGTAGAACAGTCATGTCTTTCGGTAAACATATGCATGGATATACAATATAATTAAGAGTGTAATCGCTAGGTCGTAAGTTACATATTTTTGTATGCATTTTCTAGATGACTAGTGCTTTCTATTTTTTAAAAAAAACCCTTTAGATATCCTCTGGGGACTGTCTTCTGAGTTCTGTCTTTATTCTGGAAATGAGTCTATTGAATATATGCACTGCAAATATCTTTTTGTAGCTTGGTTTTTCACTTTTTAAATGGTATATTTTGATGAGGAAGATTTCTTGATTATAATGTTCATTTTATCCATATTTTTATGGTTAATACATTATGCATTTGACTTGAAATGCCTCTCCCCATTTCAAGGTCAAGAAGATAGTCTCCAGGGCGCCTGGGTGGCTCAGTCGTTAAGCGTCTGCCTTCGGCTCAGGTCATGATCTCAGGGTCCTGGGATCGAGCCCCACATCAGGCTCCTTGCTCTGCAGGAAACCTGCTTCTCCCTCTCCCACTCCCCCTGCTTGTGTTCCCTCTCTCGCTGTGCCTCTCTCTGTCAAATAAATAAATAAAATCTTAAAAAAAAAAAAAAAAGATAGTCTCCTATTTTATTTTTGAGAAGCTTTATTATCTTATTTTCACAAATAACTCGGTTATTTTCCTGGAATTGGTTTTTGTGTTATGGTGTGAACTGGGGGTTAAGTCTCATTCCTTTTTTCCAGATGAATGTCAGATTGCCCGACTTCAATTATAGAAACATTTGTTCCGCATTATTCTGCAGTACCATCATTCTCTTATATCTAGTATCCATATATTCATGCATCTCTTTCTAAGCTCTCTATTCTGTTCCACTGGTCTGTTCAATGCCTGAGTTGATACTACTGTCTTAATACATTAGCTTCATATTAAGTCTCAATATCGGGTGGAACAGATTCTCCCACCTTGCTTTACTTGACTCTCCTGACTTTTCTTGCCTATCTGCATTTTCATATAAGTTTCAAAGAGCCTTTGAATATCCACACACACTAAAAAATTGGGATTTTTATTTGAATTGCTTTGAATCTGTAGATTAATTTGGGAATTGACCCCATTGAGTCTTCCAGTCTATGAACATGGCATTTTGTTAGGAATCAGGATAATTGTTATTGCCTGTCTTTGTGTTTTATATAAATGGATTCTTTTATATTAGTTCGACATTAGGTTTTGAGGTTCATTAATTTTGCAGTTTGTGACTGGTTTTTTTGCTGTGTATTACCCCATTGTGTGCATATTCCACAATCTTTGTATCCATTCTGTTGTTGATGGGCATTTGTGTGGTTTCCACACAGTTTGAAGCCCCAGTATGAACAGTGCTACTACCAGTAATACTTGTTCACATGTTTTGATGAACATATGCATACATTTCTTATGGTATATATATATAAGCCACCTGATTTTTAAGTTAAAATGGAAAGTGCTGTGCCTGTGACTTCTTCCTCTTCTGATCCAACAATCCACGCTATCAACTTTATCATGCATAAAATGCTTATTTCTCCTCCTCATTTCTCATTTATTTTCCTTTGGTTCATTTCTCAGATATATTTGAGTTCTTTGGTATCTGTCCCTGGAAAAACTCATTCATCTTCTACCTCATTTGACAATAGTTCCCTGTGCTCTCATAAATGTTTTAAAGATTTTCTTTTTACATTTTACCCAGGCGTTTTGAATGTTTTCAGTGGGATGGTTAGCCTAGGTGACTATCTTTCCATATTACTGGGAGTAGAAATCAATATAATTTAACAAATATTTTTTTCAACAAATATTTATTAACCATTTACTATATATCAGGCTATCTTCTAGGTTTAAAGATGCAGTATTGGGAAAAAAACAGACAAAATCTCTGCCCTGATGGAATTATATTCTTAACCAATATCTCTTTAAATACTCCTATCTGATTCTGTCTTTTCTCCTTGTTTTCAGCTTAAACTTATGTTAGATGTCAGTCTTTCCTCAGTATCTTTGAATCTGTTTTTTGCATCTTTATGTATCTCAATTCTGGATGATTTCTTCAGATAAATATACTATTTTATTAATTCATGTCATGGAATCCTATGTTTTTCCCCTTAGTGAAACAACTTAGTGTTTCAGGTCTTCAAGGCAGGTGTTCAAACCGCTGTTAATTTTATTTTGTTTATATACACATTCATATGCATATATATGGGTGCACATGTGCAAACACACATAATCTTGTCATTTAAAAATCCAGTTAGAGGCGCCTGGTGGCTCTGTCCCTTGAGCATCCAACTCTTGGTTTTGGCTCAGGTCATTATCTCGGGGTCATGGGATTGAGCCCTATGTTGGGCTCCGTACTCAGCAGGAAGTTTACCTGAAACTCTCTCTCCCTCTCCTCCTCATTATTATAAAAATAAAAAATAAAAAAGTCCAATTAAAGATACTCAAATGATACATGTGTATTCTTATGGTGAGAGGTATTCCTGTAGAATGTCATACAAGCTGGATATACTTGCGTAACAAATGCATAGCACCCTCATTTACAGCTACTACTCCTGAAGTTTTTATTGTAGTAGGTTTGGCTACAACTATACATTTTTTTCTGTTTGACTCCAAGGTCCCAAACATTTCATATATAGTTAAAAATGTCTTCAGTTTAAAAATAAACATGTCTTCTTAGATACCATCTATTTAAACATGGCAAACAAATAATTGAATAAATTATAAATTTTTCAATAAATCGAATAAATCAGTACACTATGTAACTTTATCCAAACAGAATTCACTTAATCACTGTCTCTCATCCAGTTAAAATATTTTTTACTTTGTAATGACATTGCTGATATTTAAAAAATATTGCCAAGGGGTGCCTGGCTGGCTTAGTAGGTATGACTATGATCTTGGGGACATGAGATTGAGCCCCACGTTGGGGATAGAGTTTACTTAAAAAAAATTTTTTTTTTTAAAACATAAGCAAAATTATAGCAAATGCCTGTGAACTTATCACCCAATTTAAGGAATAAAATGTGACAAATACAATGACAGCCCTGTATGTTCCTCATTCCTCTTCCTCCACCACCCAGCATCAACTTTTAAGTTTTTAATTAAGTTTTCTCATGTCTTT
Source organism: Neomonachus schauinslandi (assembly GCF_002201575.2). Lineage (NCBI taxonomy): Eukaryota > Metazoa > Chordata > Mammalia > Carnivora > Phocidae > Neomonachus > Neomonachus schauinslandi. The sequence continues at coordinate 57,267,599 of NC_058411.1, read as the reverse complement.
GAGCATATTAAGGTTCATCACTTTATAATGTCTTTTAACAAGGGCACTTTTCTCAGCTTGCCTGTCATTTTGTGATAAAAATTAATCCATCTTAATGCTTAGCCAAATTTTCTCCAGAATTAATGTGAGCTTCACTTTAATTCTGAGACATTTTTGAAACTGGCCTTAAGTAAATTCACATACATAAATTTGATGGGTCAATGAGACATTTGAAACATATTGGAAAATATACAAATTTATACTTCTACCAACTATAGATAAGATTACTTTTCTCTCCACATCCTTACCGATGCTGAGTTTTGTGAACTGTATTCTTTTTTTTTTTCAATCTTAAACTTAAATTTTGTACTGATTTATATTTCTTTAATAAAGAATCAAACATATTCTAGTACATGTATACATTGGGGTTTCTTTACATTTGATTTTTTTTTTTAAGACTTTATTTATTTGACAGACACAGCGAGAGAGAGAACACAAGCAGGGGGAGTGGGAGAGGGAGAAGCAAGCTCCCCGCCAAGCAGGGAGCCCGATGTGGGACTCAATCCCAGGACCCTGGGATCATGACCCGAGCCAAAGGCAGACGCTTAATGACTGAGCCACCCAGGCGCTTTACATTTAATTTTTAATTTATCTTGAGTTGTTAAAAAAAGGCTTAAAAAAAAGTTGCTGTTAAAAATGAACTATTGGGACTTCATCAAGATAAAAAGCTCTGGGACGCCTGGGTGGCTCAGTTGGTTAAGTGTCTGCCTTCCGTTCAGGTCATGATCCTAGGGTCCTGGGATTGAGCTCTGCAATGGGCTCTCTGCTCAGCAGGAGGGCTGCTTCTCCCTTTCCCTCTGCTGCTCCTCCTGCTTGTGCTCTCTCTCTCTCTCTGTCAAATAAATAAAATATTTAACAATTTTTAAAATAAAAAGCTTTTGCACAGCAAAGGAAACAGTCAACAAAACTAAAAGGCAAACTACGGAATGGGAGAGAATATGTGCAAATGATATATGCAATAAAGGATTATATCCAAATATATAAGAACTTACGCAACTCAACACCAAAAAAACCCCAAACAATCTAATTTAAAAATGGGTAGAGGACCTGAATAGACATCTTTCCAAAAAGACATACAGATTACCAAGAGACACATGAAAAGATGCTCAAGACATCACTAATCAGGGATATGCAAAGCAAAACCACAATGAGATACCACTTCACAGCTGCCAGACGGCTAAATTAACAACTCAGGAAACAACAGGTGTTGATGAGGATGTGGAGAAAGGTGAACCCTCTTACACTGTTGGTGGGAACGCAAGCTGTGCAGCCACTCTGGAGGATAGTATGGAGGTTCCTCAAAAAGTTAAAAATGAGCTATCCTGCAACCCAGCAATTGCTCTACTAGGTATTTATCCAAATGATACACACATAGTGATCTGAAGGGGCACCTGTACCCCAATGTTTATAGCAGCAATGTCCACAATATCCAAAATATGGAAAGAGTCCAGATGTCTATCGACAGATGAATGGATAAAGAAGAGGTGGAGTATGTATATATATATATAGAGAGAGAGAGAGAGAGAGAGAGGTTCATTACATCAAGTGCCCCCCTTAATGCTCATCATCCAATTATCCCTTCCCCAGACCCACCTCCCCTCCAGCAACCCTCAATTTGTTTCCTAGAGTTCAGCATCTCTTACGGTTTGCCTCCCTATTTTCATCTTATTTTATTTTTCCTGAGAAATGTTCATCTGTTTTGTTTCTTAAATTCTACATATGAGTGAAATTATATGGAATTTGTCTTTCTCTGACTGATGTATTTCGTTTAACATAATACACTCTAGCTCCATCCACAGCATTGCAAAAGGCAAGATTTCATTCTTTTTGATGGCTGAGTAATATTCCATTTATCTATCTATCTGTCTAATCTCCACCTCTTCTTTATCCATTCATCAGTCTATGGACATTTGAGCTCTTTCCATAGTTTGGCTATTGCTGATAATACTGCTATAAATATTGGGGTGCAATGTACCCCTTCGAATCTGTATTTTTGTATCCTTTGGATAAATACGTAGTAGTGCAATTGCTGGGTTGTAGAGTAGTTCTATTTTTAACTTTTTGAGGAACCTCCATACTGTTTTCCAGAGTGGCTGCACCAGTTAGCATTCCCACCAACAGTGCAAGGAGTTCCCCTTTCCCTTGCATCTTTGCCAACACCTGTTGTTTCCTGTGTTGTTAATTTTAGCCATTCTGACAGGTGTGAGGTGGTATCTCATCGTGATTTTGATTTGTAGTTCCCTGATCATGAGTGTTCAGCTATAGTAGGTTTTAGTATCTAGTGTGCTAAATTCTCCCCCAATTATGCAGTGTTTTGTTGGTTTTTTTTTTTTAAACTAGGCACAGAACTTCATTAATCTTTGTTTGAAAATTTATTCCGAGGCTTCTTCAGGTTAGTTAGCTGCAAAGAATGAATTGTGTATAAGCAAAAACTGAAAAGAGCTGCAGTGTCTAGGGGACTTGGGCTTAAAAATATCAAGAGGTAAGTTTTATCAGATTCATGAACAAAATTTTAAAAAGCAGTTACAATATAAAGTAGCAACTCTCAGTAACTTCTTTGAGTTTTGTCCTCTTCAGAAGCTGACTCAATTCACTTTGTCGCATTCTTGGAAGCCCGTGAAAATTATCCACAAGATCTGGAACTTCATCATTATCAGTCTCTTCAGTAGCAAGTGGTGCTTTTCCATCCCTAGATAGTTTAGACAGAACTTCCGCAGTCTCCTTGCGCTAGTCAGACTGTCTGCACCAAGCTGGGTTAAGATGCTCGGTAGCCTTTCTGTCAGCAGTTTTGTCTCAGCATGGCCTGTAATGGTCAAAGTATTGGTGGCCAGAGATGCCTGAACTTTAGGGTCACGAAAATGCATCACTGTTCTTTGGTTTGTAAACATAGTCACCTCTTCAATATGAGAGATAGTGTTTACCCCTAATATCCTTTAAGGAGAATTAAAGTTTCTTTTCTGTCATCTGCTGTAGCTGTTCTGTGAACCACCTTCTTTCTGCAAGCGGTTCCTTTTCTCCCAGTGCACACTTGTACCTGCAGTGTGGCAAGTTTCTCCTGGCTCATGATCCTTCCTTTCTCCTTGTTGGGGTGGAAATGGAGTTGTGCAGGGAACTAGGGTTGTTGCTCAGGGGGTCTTAGGCAGACTAGCTGGGATTACAGGCACACCTGTGGGGATGCCCCCAATTATGCTTTTCCAAATTTCCCCAAATAATACTTACGTATTTATTTTAATGAAAACTTTAATGAAAAATTACTTTTCAAGTAATTTTGATTGTGATTAAATTGACTTTATAATTTAGGAATAATCAACATCTTTAGACTATTGACTCTGTCTAAGCAGAAACTAGTGTCTCTCCATTTATTCTATCATGTATATTAGTAAAATTCTATAGTTTTCTTCATACAGGTTCTGCAGGTTTTTATTAAGTTTAGGCCCAGGGTTCGTGTGTGTGAATGAGTTCCTATTTTGAATAGGACTTTTCTTTCTTGCATTATATTTTCAATTAGTTGTTGTTTGTATATAGGAAATTTGGAGAAGTTTTTCCAGTTTGTAGGAAGCTCCTTTGCTTTCCTCTTGTTTACAGTGGAGACTTCTGTAACTCTATTTTCCCCCCATCCAGTGGTTGACTGAATCATAGTTAAAGAGACCAAGTAAGGCACTTCATCAGGAAGACAAGAAAATTTTTTTTAATTTTAATTTTTATTTATTTTTAACTTTTCTTTTCTTTTTAAGTTTTATTTAATTAAATAATCTCTACACCTAACGGGGGCTTCAACTCACTACCCCAAGATCAAGAGTCTCATGCTCCGACTGAGCCAGCCAAGCGCCCCAAGAAAATTTCTTTTTGTTATATGTTGGACCTATAACATGTTTAACTGATGTGAATAATAAGTCTTAATTAATTAATACCTAATTTTCCCCCTATGCCTGTTACCAGCAATGCTCTGTTGAGCCTCCCACTGGTATCAGGCTTTCTTAACAATTTGGTCCAATTCTGTACCTTTAAAAAAAGCCTTTGTTGTAAAATTGAGGGACAAAAAGAGTTGAAAAGACTTCTCTGACTACATTTTGTTTTATAGTTTTGACTTTGGAACCATGTGAACAGTTCATATAATTAAAAATCTTGACTCAAAAAGGAAAAAAAAATCCCTAAAAATCTGAAACAAATAGATACAAATGAGCCTTGGAGTATATCAGATTGATGGTATAACCGCAGAAAAAATATTTCAAATGACTTTAAAACTCAATCAGTTGATGTACCTTCCTGGCGGGATATATCTTAAGAAGTACAAAGAACCACAATGAAATATTCAGCTGTAATTGGTAGTTCTAATTGTTAGTAGTAATATTAGTATTGTTGCTTTGAAGCTACTTTATGAACTATATATATGTATATATTATATGCATAAACAAGTAATTATGTTAATGTAAAAAAAATAAAGATTTTCAGTGTAATAAAAAATACAAAAATATAAAATATAAATAAAAATATAAAATCAAAGAATTTAAAAATCAGATAATTTAAGGAAAAACGCTACAATATTTCATTTGAATTAGAAATAACCGTATGAATTCGTGATTCAGTTTTCTTTCTAAAATTCACATATTTCCTAACTTTGTCTACTGAGAGGGCATAGAAATAAAGACAGTCCAATAATGGTGAGCATCCCAGTGCCAATTGCAGTCTCTAAATGCTATTTTCCAACAAAAAGAAGCAGGGATCCTTGAAGAAATGGCTGACTGTAAATCTGGAGCAGGAAATGTACAAGCTGAGTTGAGACACCTTGTCATGACAGAAAGAAGGGATGCTAAGAGGCACTTTTAGAGGTTTCTGGAACAACTCATTCTGAGAATTGATGAATAAAGGACAAGAATTATTTGCCCTGCCTTTTCTAAAAGAGGAGGAGGGAGAGGAAACTATTATATACTCTAAAGAACTTACGAGATAAATATCAACCAAATGTGGATCTTTTTGAATCTTGTTCAAACAAACCAACTATAAAAGGGTTTTTTTGTTTTGTTTTGTTTTGTTTTTTAATTGCAACAACTGGGAAAAATTATACATAGTTTAGGTGTTAGAACATGTTAAGGAATGTGTGTTAAAGGGTTAAATTTGTTAAATGTGATGATGCTTCGGTAGTTATGTTTTTTTTTTTTTTTTTTTTTTTAAAGATTTTATTTATTTATTTGAGAGAGAGAATGAGATAGAGAGAGCATGAGAGTGGGGAGGGTCAGGGGGAGAAGCAGACTCCCCGCCGAGCAGGGAGCCCGATGTGGGACTCGATCCCGGGACTCCAGGATCATGACCTGAGCCAAAGGCAGTCGCTTAACCGACTGAGCCACCCAGGCACCCTCGGTAGTTATGTTTTTATCTGTTACTATTACTGGAGTTATTTATGGGTGAGATTACATGACATCTGGGATTTACTTTAATATCTAGCCCTCCCAAAACATAGTGTGAGTGGGGGAAAGAGGTGATGTAAGATTGCAAAAAGCTGGTCATGTTTGAAGCTAAATGATGACTACAGGAAACTTCTATACATGAGTTCATGTGCTTTTGTGTTAGTTTCAAAATTTTCATAATAAAAATTTAGGAGAGATGTCCTTACTCAGCCAAATGGCTCATCTTTCTGGGCTACCTTCTCCGCGATCTATTAACAGATGCCAGCAGAGGTGTCTCAGGAGACTTTATCCTCCTTATAAACTCTCTAGCCACCCTAATAAACGTGTGACCTAAATAAAAACAGTGTGCTGCTTCTACAAACGTAATTTCAAGACAAATCCCCCATCTTCTTCTTCCAACCAGAGTGCCATTTCCTGTATGAAATTTCTAGAGCTGCCCTTATCAAATATGTTCTGAAAGAGTGTCTTGTCCTTTCTGTCGTCTGCTTATGCCTCCAGCACACATCCCTTCCAGCTGGAGGGACATTAATAGGATCTTTCTGAATTTCTTTCACTTGTTACCTGAAATAGTTAACTGGGCCAATAAAATAGGGATTTATTGTTAGCTCCTGACATCCTTTTAAAATTTTGATGTAAAACATCTTTTATGGATCTACTATTACTTGGAGCTTGTAATATGAGATGAGCTTTTAAAAAATATCAAAATAAATGACATTTTCCTCTCTTTACTCATTTGGATGTCTATCAAGAAAGAAGTGTGCTTTACAGGAGTTCACTTATATGCTTTTTTTTTCTCTGAAAAATTTGTTTTTCAGCGACACTGTACAAATGATGGTTTTATAGGCTTTTAACTTACATTTATCAAAGGTTTTGTTTTTTGTTTTTTTGTGGGGTTTTGGACCACAAAAAACACTAGGATGGGTGATGAATGAAATGATTCTCATTTTTATAATAATAATCTCAATATTAAATAAGCACTCAAGTTCATCCTCTGCTTTTTGGATTATGTGATGGTTAATTTTATGTGTCAACTTGACTGAACCACAAGTGCCCAGATATTTGGTCAGATATTATTCTGGGTGTGTCTGTGAGGGTGTTTTTGGATGAGATTTAACATTTGAATTGGTGGACTGAGTAGAACAGATTGCCCTCCCTAATGTGAGTGGCCCTCATCCAATCAGTTGATGGCCTGAATAGAACATAAAGGCTGCGCCTCCTGCCTGAGTGCTCTGAACTGGGACATAGAGTTTTTTTTCAGCTTTTGGACTTGAACTGAATGGCTCTTAGTTCTGTGCTTGCTGGTTTGGGGACTGAAACTTACCCTATTGGGTCTCCTGGATCTCAAACCTACAAACTTGGACTGGAACTATACCATTGGCTCTTTTGGATTTCCAGCTTGCCATCTGCCCATCTTGGGACTTTTCATCCAATTCTTTATAATCTCTGTGTGTGTGTGTGTGTGTGTGTGTGTGTCAAAAAACAAAGAACAGTGTGTATATATATACACACATTCCATTGGTTCTATTTCTGTGGAAAACCCTAAGGATGATTAACCACTCTGTTGATATCCCTTTGCTTGCTGGGCTGGGGAGCTTAAGGGAACACCACCATATCCATCACAAATTTCTTTATGATTTCAGATTGTTTTCCTCGGTGTATTTTTCTTGTTTCTGCAGGCTTGAATTTTAACTTCTGACTCATATTTTCAATTGAAAATTAAAATTAAAAATTAGTACACATTAAAAAAATAGTCAAATGAGAGTGGAGGCCAGGACAGTAAAAAATGCTCCCTTGAGGGGTGACTGGCTGGCTCTGGTAGAGCATGAGACTCTTGGTCTTGGGGTTGTGAGTTTGAGCTCCACATACTTAAAAATAAAATCTTTAAAAAAAGATGCTTACCTGAGCACGTGTGTGGCTCAGTCAGTTAAGCGTCTGCCTTCAGCTCAGGTCATGATCCCAGGGTCCTGGGATGGAGCCCTGTATCGGGCTCCCTGCACAGCGGGAAGCCTGCTTTTCCCTCTCCTTCTGCTGTTCCCCTGCTTCTGCTGTTCCCCCTGCTTGTGCTCTCTCTCTTTCTTTCTCTCTCTGTCAAATAAATAAATAAAAGCTTATTTTTATTTTTTTTATTATATATTTAAAAGATTCTTATTTATTTATTTGACAGAGGGAGAGAGAGAGCACACAAGCAGGGCAAGCAGCAGGCAGAGGAGTCCGAGATCATGACCCAAGCCGAAGGCAGAGGCTTAACCAACTGAGCCACTCAGACGCCCCTCACCTGTTTCTTTTTATCTTTAATGTTGCCACTAGAACATTACAAATGTGGCTCACTGTTTATTTCTATAGGACAATGATGATTTAGAACATTATTTCTGGATCATTCTGTATGTTGGACCCATGCAAAATTAATTTTTGAGAAGTCTTGGACTATCCTCAAGCCCTCCTTTGGATTACTTTCAAGGTAGGGCTGGGAGGTGACTTTCTATTTAGTCGTTAGACCTCTTGAACTCCTTATCTTTCATAAAACAATATCAGGCTCATCTCTGCTGAATTAAAGCATATGATTCAGCATCATCAGGCAAGATAGAACAGTCACATTTTATATATTGTCAGGGAACATGACCTCATACAGTTGTTCGGTACTTACCATTTGAACAAAATCACATTTTAGTGCTTGTTTAAACAAGTCATGTTATTGCTGAAATTACAGAAGCACAGATAAACGTTACACATCTTTGTATAGGCCTAGTTCAGGACTAACAATAAATGTTTATACATACTACAGGGTTTCTTGTGGTAGAAACTAGCTAGCCAGACACTATCTAGACATCAAGTATTTCTTCCTCCTGGGTGCATATATCTTAGCTTTCCTTGGAGTTAGCGTGTAGCCATGTGATTAGATACTTTCCAGTGGTAGTGGGCAAAGGAGATATACTTCCAGGCCTGGCCATAAAAGCCCACGCATTATTATTCACACATTCTCTATCCCTTCTATGTTAACCTCAGAGGCCACAGGTTCAAGATGGCAAAATCATGAAATGGAAGGATTCTGGATCCTTGAGGCGCCACCTGGAAGAAAGCCACCATGTGAAGTTGCATGACTGACTTTGTGAGTAAGAAAGAAGCCGTTGCTTTTTTAAGTGAAAGATTTTTGCGGTTTGTTACCACAGCATATCTTAGCTTACCCTAACTAATATAGTTCTATTTAATATTGACTTTTTAGGGGTTAATATTGGAAATCACATGGGTAAGTTGATTTCCAATTACACATAATTTGCAAAGTACATATGCCCATCAACCGGCAGGAGAACAGCTCTTGAAATATAACTCATGCAAAAATGTGGAAATGCTCCATGTGTCCTTGGAGGCTGATGTGACAATTCATAAAGTCATATCAGAAGAGGATGATAAATTTTGTGAAGTTATAGTTTAGTGATCTACTGGAAGATAGGTACTTATAAATTTCAAACAAAGACAGTACAGGTGGCACTTCTTTTGTTTCTATTCATGATTTCAGGGTTTTAGTATTTCCCCAAATAAAAAGTACTTCTGTTCCTAGATTCTTCTGGGTAGCCCCATTATTTAAGTATTTCTAGATATTTTGGCAGCTCAAAGAATAAAGGCAAAGCACCTCTACCCTTTTGATTTATTTGATGTTATTGTTTTACATATTTATTTTGTAATCAATAAGAATTTTATTTTATTTCATTATTTTTTTTAAGAGAAGTCTGTGCCTTTATTGGCTGAACAGGCTACATGAGAATGAAGCGGAGTGGGTGGCAGGGGATGCTCAGCCTGCAGTGCTTCACAAGCCTGTAGGTGGTGAAGAACTGGCCCAGGTGTGTCCAATCATCTCGGGCTTGATTTCCATCTGGTTGAAGGTCTTGCCCTTGTAGACACCCACCAGGCTGCCCACCCTCTTGGGCATGATGATCATGTCCCGCAGGTGCTCCTTAACCACCTCGCGCTATGCCTTGTGGGGAGCTTCCTTCTTGGCCTTCTGCAGGCGCTCCAGCAGTGAGTGTGGCTTCCTCCACAAACCGCGGTTCAGCCTGCGCTGCTGCTGGGCGCTGTACCGCTGCCTTAGGGGCTCCTGGACTGTCCAGCAGCTGGTCGAGGTCTGCGCCGCAGTAGCTGAACTTGCGCTTCTTCTGCTCCACTTCCACCATCTTGTCAGCTCTTGGAAAAGGGAATAGGAATTTTAAGTATAGATCAAAACCAACATTATTACTGAAGCTTTTAAAGTTTATTTAGTATTTATACTTGTAACAAGCCAATGAGGCCATTCTTTTACTTTTAAACAAACACATGAACCCCCCCTTTTTTTTTAAAGATTTATTTATTTGAGAGAGAGCATGCATGCACAAGTGGGGGGAAGGGCAGAGGGAGAGAATCTTCAAGAGGACTCCTGCTGAGCTGGGGGCCAGACCTGGGGCTCTATCCCAGGACCCATGAGATCTTGACCTGAGCTGAAACCAGGAGTCGGATGCTTAACTGACTGAGCCACTCCAGTGCCCCACAAAAACCCTTTTCTATATTTTTATCACCCAACTATAGTGGGAAATGACATTTGATTTAGAATCCTAGATTGATGTCAAGTATAGCAGCACTTCACAAAGCCAAAGTTGTACTTTTTTGAAGGGGGAAATGGGGTGCGGATAAGAGGAGGAAGAAAAGACCATGAAGAATGATAAACAGAAGACATTTGTAGAGTGATTACTTTTCCCAGAGTTCAGAAGGATATCTCCGTACTTTGTCCTGTCCAGCTGAGTCACAGAATCATACACCTCATAGCTATACTAGTGACAACGTCATTGTCTCCTGTAGTGTTGTTTCTAATAATGCACATGCTTTAAAGTTCAAGAGGACTAATCACAAGGGACTTTAATGCTGAAAGATGCAAAATGTCTGCACTGAGGGCTGTGGGAATGAGATATTTAAGATGGCATAGGTATGATATCTTGAAAATATTAGAAGTTATAACAGAGTCAAGGGTGCCTGGGTGGCTGTCTGTTAAGTGTCTAACTTCAGCTCAGGTAATGATCCCGGGTCCTGGGATCTGGGATTGAGCCCCTCGTCATGCTCTCTGCTCAGCAGGGAGTCTAATTCTCCCTGTCTTTCTCCCTCTGTGCACACTGTCTCTCTCAAATAAATAAATAAAAATTAAAAAAAAAAAGTTTCTTATAACAGAGTCAGGCTTAGTCATAGTATACAATGGTTATAATGTGAATTTTTACTTCTGTGGTTATTTGCAGGAAACTTAATTCCCAACCAAATTTCTCTTGCCCCTAAGATTACTTCCAAGATGGTTCTTTTTGCCACAGTTTACATATGTGCTGAGAAATATAAATTCATTTTAATATAAGTTTAAGAAACATGCTACTTTTTTAAAAGATTTATTTTTGAGAGAGAGAGCGAGAGAGCACGCACATGAATGTGGGGGGGGGCAGAGAGAGAGAATCTTCAAGCAGACTCCCCGCTGAGCACCCAGTATGAGGTAGGTCTGGATCCCGTGACCCTGCTTAACTGACTGAGCCACCCAGGTGCCCCAAGAAACATGCTATTTGAAAAGTATTGGCAGGTATTTTCTGGAATCTCATAATATGTTCCAAATCCAAATATCAATTACTCACTTATTTTCATCGTTAATGAGGTTAACTAAGTTGGTATCCGATGTCCCTTCAGTTAGAGAATACTGCTTAGTCCAGAGGGTAACTTTTGTAAAAAAAAAAAAAAAGAAGAAGAAAGAAAAGAAAAGAAAAAAAATTACTGATAACAGTAAAGTTAATACAATAGTGGAGACTTTTTTGGAATTTCCTTAAGTGATGTCAAGATCGGCAGTGTTGAAGTGAGCAAGGACATGGTTAACATGCTTTAAAATTTATAACTAGAGGGACACCTGAGTGGCTCAGTAGGTTAGGTCAAGTGTTGGACTCTTGATTTTGGCTCAGGTCATGATCTCCGAGCAGTCTTCGTGGTTTCTCTTTCTCTCTCTCTGCCCTTCCCCCACCCTGCACTCTCTCTCACTCTCTCTCTAAAATAAATAAATAAGTCTTTGAGAAAAATTTATAACTAGAAAGGGAATTTGTCATTCCTAAACCAACCATAATACTAACAATATTCAGACAGTTCCAGAAACTTCCAAAATAATGTGGCTTGTGAAGATAAATTCCCAACATCTTTTTCATCACATTGTGGGAGACAAAGAAATAAACAAAACATAGTCCCACATGACCCAGGAAAAAAATCATAAGTTGTCAGCTTAGACTCACTGGCTGGGATGACATCATGCCACATTTTCTGGGGTCTCAACTAGCAACCTTGCCCCACAAAAACTTTGTAAGTCAATAAAAATCTTATTAATTTGATGTCAAAATATTTTTTGGTGGAGAAAACATATACTTAAGATGGTTGTTGTGTGAAATCTTATTGTAATGAAAAATGTATACTTACATACATCATAAATGGGAGTGTTTAAAAATACTGTGTCCTGAGGAAATGTAAAATAAACTCCTGAGGTGATAATAATACAAAATGTCTGGGACCTTTGTTATATGGTTGCCTTCTATGAAGCTATGGTGAGCTCAAGTCATATTTACTCCTGAGGCTAAAAGGCTGGTATATTTAGTAGTATTATTAGAGTGAATTTAGTGGATTAATTCTGGTTTGTGGACAAAGCCTTGGAAAAGACCTTCTCAGATGGTTTCTTAATGTCTTCATCATTAACAGTGCATTGTTAATAGAATTTGCTGAATTAAAATGGTACCATATGCATTTTCCTGAGGTTAGTCAGATTGTATACTTTTGTTGTTTTTTAAACTAAATAGTAGGCTTGTGTGTGGTGACTCATTGATTGTTATCCTGTAGATACAGGCTTAGGAGAAGAAAAAACATGTCTGCTTGAACTATGGATCCTGCTGGATCCATTCCATCTCTAATCCTTTCTGCTCTGTGAGGCTGCCTATGGAGGAGAGGCCAGTATTCACAGCCCAGAGCACCTACCTCACCTCATTCAGCCCTTATTAAACCTGCAGAGACTGAGGTCTCTGCTTTTTTCCCTTCCCAACCTTCCAGTTATTTCTCTCTTCCTTTCTCACTGCCACCTTCTGCCACCACTTCATTAGGAGTAAAGCTTATTTGGAGGAGAGTTATGTAAAAAGAGACAAAATTGCCTGGCAGTGTACTGGGACAAGAATGGGTCATGGAAATTATTTATTTGAGAAACAACATTTTAAAAACTAGTTATTATGTTTCCAAGTGTATTTTAATTAAATTTGATGAGTGTTGTAATTGATTTTTATTTTGCATTTCTTTTTGCACACTCACTGTCATATTTGTGTGATTTATCTAATCCTTGTGATTTATCTAATGAAAAAAGTCACAAAAGATCCATTTATTTGTTTAAACACCTTCAACTTTGAACTGGTAGAAAGGCTCAAAGGTAACCTTTATTGGAATTTTGTCTTCCAACAGTGAAAAGATATATTTATTTTGCTTTCAGTAATCTTATATATTAAGTATCTTTCTATTCTGCTAAAGAATTAATAAACCTCATGAAGAGAATTGGCAAAATTAAGAGTTCTCCACATAATTCAGATAAAATAAGCTTTTGGCTTAAATGTTAACTTTAAAATGACTTTGAACTGTTCTCTATGGTAGAATGGTAATGGATACATGATTATGCATTTGTCAAAACCCATAGAACTCTATGCTACAAAGAGATAATTTTACTATATGCAAATTTTAAAAAATCAACTTGAGGGCGCCTGGGTAGCTCAGTCGGCTAAGTGTCTGTCTTCGGCTCAGGTCACGATCCCAGGGACCTGGGATCAAGTCCCACATTGGGCTCCCCACTCAGTGGGAAGTCTGCTTCTCCCTCTCCCTCTGCTCCTCCCCCCCTTGTTCTCCCATTCTTTCTCACAAATAAATAAAATCCTTAAAAAAAAAAATCAGGGCGCCTGGGTGGCTCAGTTGGTTAAGCGACTGCCTTCGGCTCAGGTCATGATCCTGGAGTCCCGGGATCGAGTCCCGCATCGGGCTCCCTGCTCGGCGAGGAGCCTGCTTCTCCCTCTGACTCTTCCCCCTCTCATGTACTCTCTCTCTCTCTCATTCTCGCTCTCTCAAATAAATAATCTTTAAAAAAAAAATCAACTTGAATGGCAAGGGAACCCAAGATGGAATGTAGGCTATGGCAAATAAATCTAGCTGTATTATATATGAATGACATAACCACACTGAAGGGGATGGGGAGGAAAGGAGCTGACCTAAATAGCTTTGTAAAAAAGTGTTTTGATTAGCTACTGTAAGGCTAAAGACAAAAAGTGTTACTCATAAATATTTAAGTCTGATTGGTAAATTTGTTTATCACAGGGTCTGTGTTATCAATTTTGAAACTATTTTACATGTATGCTAGGGTTGAACAAATAAGTAAATATAGATAATGAGCCAGTTTTCTTACTGTTGGACAACTTACTGTTGAGTTCTTTGATAGTCCTCCCTCCAGGAGATGGAATTAGATTCCCCTTTCTTTTTTTTTTTTTAAAGATTTTATTTATTTGACAGAGAGAGACAGCGAGAGAGGGAACACAAGCAGGGGGAGTGGAAGAGGGAGAAGCAGGCTTCCCGCCGAGCAGGGAGCCTGATGCGGGGCTCGATCCCAGGACTCTGGGATCATGACCTGAGCCGAAGGCAGACGCTTAATGACTGAGCCACCCAGGCGCCCCTAGATTCCCCTTTCTTGAAAGTGGGCTGTACTTAGTAACTCCCATCAAGTGAACAGAATACGAAAGAGGAAAAACAGTTACTTTACATTGGAGACACCTGGCGAACCTTAACCAAGTAATCAAGATTAATAGTACCAATAATTAGATATATTGATATCATGTACACCCACTGATAGGCTGTGATGAGAAGGGTACACCACTCTGATATTCTTCCCATAAACTCTATAGCTTCAGTCTAATCATGAGGAAGCATCAGATAAATCCAAATTGAGGGACATTAAAAAGTGTCAATATATGAAAAGCAAGGAAAGAATAAGAGACTGTCACAGAAGATTGTCCTAGAAGATTGAGGGGAAATGACAACTAAATACAATGTAGTATCCTGGATTTGATCTAGGAACAGAAAAAGGACATTAGTTGGAGAACTAGGGAAATCATAATAAAGTCTGTAATTTATTAATGTATTGTAGTAATGTTAATTTATTATGTTTGATCATTGTACTATGCTTATATAAGGCTATATAAGGTGTTAACATGGGGGGAGCCTGGGTCAAGGGTATACAGGAACTCTATATTTACAACTTTTCTGAAGATCTAAAATTGTTTCAAAATAAGTAAGCCTTTTTTTTATTATCATGTTATGTTAATCACCATACATTACATCATTAATTTTTGATGAAGTGTTCCATGAGGGATGGGGTGGCTATGTAAGCCTTTTTTTAAAGATTTTATTTATTTATTTGAGAGAGAGAACAGCACAAGCAGGCAGAACGGCAGAGGGAGATGGAAAAGCAGACTCCCCGCAGAGCAGAGAACCCTATGTGGGACTTGATCCCAGGACCCTGGGATCATGACCTGAGCTGAAGGCAGACATTTAACTGACTGAGCCACCCAGGCGCCCCTAAGTAAGCCTTTTGAAAACAGGCTTGTGAGTAATTTCTCAAAACCATCAAATTTTAATTTTTTTCTGAAAATAAGTTGCATTGCTTTACTTTCATTTACTTCACATGTCCTAAACCAAACTCATGATCTTCCTCCACCTCTCTTCCAAACCTGCTCCTCTCCTGTGCTCCTGTGTCAGTAAATGGAGCCACCACATTCTCTCTCAATTGTCCAACTAGGAAACAGAATCATCCTTGACATTTCCTTCTCCCTTGCTTCACAAAAAATTAATCACCAATACCTAATCACAAATCCTGAATATCTCCTTTATATTCTAGAAATGAGTTGTCTTGTTTGTCTTCTCCTGTAGATTATAACCTCCATGGGGGCAAGGACGTTCTCTGTCTGCTTTATTCCCCCATGTGTTCCACATGCCTCACACAGTATCTGGTACATAGCAAACACTCAAAAGCTATTGTTAAAGAAAAGAATGAATGCACATTTTATTGTATGTTACTATTTAATGGTATTTTCACATCCCAATCCCTTCTATCCAAGATAGTGGGATGCATCCCTGTATCTCCTTTATTTATTTGTTTTTAATCTGTGGTCATCAAGTTTTAGAAATCAAGTGTGGTCTCATTAACAAGTTTCACCACGTCCAATTTGATGTTCTGACTGCAGTAGTCAGTGATATTTCAGAGAATCATGTGATAGCTGAGCTGGAAGGACTTTTAGAGGTCCTTTAGAACAAGTTTCTCGTTCTATGAGCAAAGACTTTGAAGCTCCAAGGCGCTAAGTATTTTGCCATATCCTAGCATGAGTCCATTGACAGAGGGCATTTTTTCCTATGTCCCAGGGAACCTGGAAGAAAGAGGAGAGAATGAAACAAAACGAGAATGATAGTAGTAGATCCATTATTCTATACATCTTTGAAAGAAGTAGATAAATAAGCAAAAATAACTTATCTATTCATTTCCATGCAGAAATTTTATTCTATATACTCTTTTAAAAATTTACTTATTTGGGGGAGGTATAAAAATTAAGTTACTGATATTTTTGTGAGTTAATTTTTTTCTTAAAGAAGCTTGAGAGTATGAGGTACTTAGGGACATGGACACCAAACGAAGTAAGAAGGAAAGGTATATAAATGGGGACAGGATGGTGGCAGACAGTGAAGGAAGATGATTTTGGAAGGGATGGCATAAGAGTACATAAAATTAACCCATATTGGTTCTTAAAAGACATTAAGCTATTGATGACTAGGAATTAATTGGAATACTAAATACATCTGTACTATTATTGCTCATTAACTTATTCATATAGCAACCTGTCAAAGCATTACCTACAGTGTTTGGGAATCCAAAGGTTTTCCAAAACTTTGCTTGCTGGAGGTTAACACTGCTGCTACTAATACCAATGCAAAGATCAAGATATAGTTGAGATCCAATTCCTTTTGTCGAATTTTTTAAAGGAAAATTTAATCAAAAGGATTACCTGACTTTCTTTTTGAAATGAGAGAAAGAGAGCAATTGAGCAGCACAGCTGAAGATAAAATTTCATTTAGTCACGGGGCATAAATAATCTTGCTCTTGAAAGTAAATCAGTTCGGGGCGCCTGGGTGGCTCAGATGGTTAAGCGTCTGCCTTCAGCTCAGGTCATGATCCCAGCGTCCTGGGATCGAGCCCCGCATCGAGCCCCGCATCGAGCCCCGCATCGGCCTCCCTGCTCAGAGGGGAGCCTGCTTCTCCCTCTCCCTCTGCCTTTCTCTCTGCTCATGCTCTCTCTCTCTCTCTGTATCTCTGTGTCTCAAATGAATAAAATCTTAAAAAACAAAAAAGAAAGTAAATCATTTATTCATTCATGCATGTATTTTTCGTTCATTCAGAAAAGTTATTGAGTCATCTATTTATCAAGTGATTTAACCTAAGATACTAGAAGAATAAGTAGAAGTTAGCAAAGCAAAAAAAAAAGTGGAGTTATATGATAAAAACACAAATAATGTTACTCTCTTCCTTAAAACCTCCTATGGCTTCCCACTGCACTTAGGATATAACTTACACTTATTTCCACAGCCCAAAGTCCCTGCATGGTTGGACCTCTGTCTCCTACCTCATCTCCTACCACTCTCCACCTGCCTTTCTGTTTCTTGATTGTATATGCCAACTTATTTTCCACCTTAAAGCCTTGTCTCTTACATACTGGAATGCATCTGCTATGCCTCCTTCATTTTTTTTCTTTAAGTCTTTGGTAATCAAGCTTCAGACAATGAAGTATGACCTCCTTCTTAATTCTTCCCTCTGCACAGAATGTTCTGCTTTCCTATTCGCCTATCTTAAGTCAAATGTCACTCACCAGAGATGACTTCCCTGACAACTTTATCTAAGTAGACACTTTTCTCCATAATAACTTATCACTACCTGCAGTTATCTTGTTCATTTATTTGTTTGCTTGTTCTTGTCTGTCTTCCTTCATTAGCATGCAAGGTTCATGAGAGCAAGGACTTTGTCCTGTTCACTCCTATATCTCCAATCTCTAGAAGAGTGTCTGACACTTTCTGGGCATTCAATAAATAATACCTATCTACCCTGAAGGATGAGATTTGTATGTGAAATATTAAGCTCACTGGTACAAAATTGGTGCTCAACAAACATTAAATTCCTTTCCTATGCATAGATGAGACTAATCAATTCAATCCCCTGCTCAGCAAATATCTCACATGTATCATCTTGGATGTCAAGGATGTTGTGTACTATTATTCAAAAACAGATAGTAAAGGAATAATGAGCATGTATGGGATATTCTCTTTTTGCTTCTACCAATCCACTCCTCAGTCCCCTGCTCCAAAGGGGTTCCCTTATTCTCTGGCATCTGGCTGGGTTTGGTCAATAGAAGTTACTGCTGGGAGTTCAGAAAGTAGAAGAGTGAGGTTTTCCTGACTGAGTTCCTGTTGGGCAGACCTCTTCTATAGTTCTCTCCAGGTAGTGCTCATTGTACCTTCTTGCCTGGGGACATTACATCCCTTGTTGGTTTCCCTGAACCCTCTCTACACTGTTGCAAATAGTCCCTCCTGAAAATTTCCTCAATCACAGAGTAGTGTCATCCCTCAAAATGGAACACTCATCTGTTTCCTGTTAGAACTCTAATACAGACAGAATAAGAAAAAGCGGACAGATTTAAAACATGCCTTCAGATTTTTTTTTTTTTAAGATTTTATTTATTTATTTGACAGAGTGAGACACAGCGAGAGAGGGAATACAAGCAGGGGGAGTGGGAGAGGGAGAAACAGGCTTCCCGCGGAGCAGGGAGCCCGATGCGGGGCTCCATCCCAGGACCCTGGGATCATGACCCGAGCTGAAGGCAGACACCCAACGACTGAGCCACCCAGGCGCCCCTAAAACATGGCCTTCAGCAGCACAAAAGCAACAAAAGTAAAAGGAGCCATGGAGTGACACACACAAAACAATGTGTGTGTTCTGCCATCTCCCTGTTTAGTGTCTTTGGATCACTAGTGTCTGAGGTTGGGTCCTCTAGAAGTAGATGATGAGAAGATTTTGGGGTTCAATGGATCACCACTTGTGAAAGGAAGAGGGAGAAAGCAGGATTAGGCAAAGGGCAAAGTCAAACCACAGTGCAGGATCTACAAAGCTTCAGTAAACCCAATAGGGAGCTTTGGAGTGAGGAATGCCTGTCAGTGTCCCACAGAAGGTTCAAATGACCCCACCTTTGTAGTCCCTTGTCATTGATCCACTAGATCACACAGGAAGGGGTGTCTGCCAGAGGCTAACCTGCCACCTGTACTCCCTGCAGCTGAACAGAAGGTCTTACCTTAAAGAGGGAATATGGGGGGCCATCTCTATGTCTTCCACACCAGTTTGAATCTTAATCGTTCTTGGGCCTTATTTCTCACTGTCTACCATGGGAACTGTTTTCAAAGGCTTTGTTCTAGTTCCCTTCCCTAGTAAAAACCACCCCAGCTTAATTAGTTCAGCTTCTCCCATGTACTTCTGATCAAATTTCTCTATCTAATAAATTTCCAGAGTGACAGGTAGCTAGGTGAAAGAAATATGTTCCTACTTTAGGAAATCTGATGTACTAAGAGACAAGATAGTACTATATAGTATCAGAAATAATACCATCAAGCAGTAGAAGTATAGCATTCATGATTATGTCTTCATATTGTCATGGAAAGGGTTGCTCTGTGACATTATCTCTAAGATACTGAACATGTGTGGCTTTGATGATTCATTCTTTAGCTTTATGCAGGAAGTACTCTTACTTCTTGTATATACAGTTTCTGAAGAATGCCATAGTTCTTCCAAATCAGTATTCCTGACTGTTACCATTAAATCTTCCTCAGCAGCAGTATATTTTAATATTGACACAACAGTTGACCTGCAAAATGCATCAGCAATTAGATAATATCTAATTAGCTTAATAGGGCTGTCTTTATAGTGAAATTGATGCTTTGATTTCTTTAAACCAAATGCTCTTACCCCTTTCACATACCACCTCTTCACCTGGGTCTATTAGAGAAGGTTAACATTATACTATCCCATTTCAGATATCTTGTTAAATTATATTTAAGTGATGATCTGAAAATAAAGTGAAATAATCTGAGTGCATTAAGTAACAAGAAAGTGGGAACATTTCTAGTAGAAGAAAATCTCCAGGCTGGTATCTTAGGCAAAAATTTTTCTCCTGTTTTTTCTTTAATTTAGGTTTTATTTATTTATTTTTGTGAGAGAGAGGGAGAGAGAGCGATCACACAAGTGGGGGGGGGGTGGCACAGAGGGAGAAGCAGACTTCCCCACTGAGCAGGGAGCCTGATGCAGAACTTGATTCCAGGACCCCAGGACCATGACCTGGGTCGAAGGCAGACAGACGCTTAACAGACTGAGCCACCCAAGGGCCCTCTCCTATTTTTCTTGACTCAAATTTCCTTAAGTCCAATCAATAGACAGATTTAAATTTAGCTGTGTTCTTAACTTAAAACAAAATTGGGGCACCTGGCTGGCTCAGTTGGTAGAGCATGCGAGTCTTGATGTTGGGATTGTGAGTTTGAGTCCCACGTTGGGTGTAGAGATTGCTTAAAAAAAGAAATCTTAAAAAAAAAAACAAAATTCAGGCACCTGGGTGGCTCAGTTGGTTGGGTGACTGCCTTCGGCTCAGGTCATGATCCTGGAGTCCCGGGATCGAGTCCCGCGTCGGGCTCCCTGCTCGGCGGGGAGTCTGCTTCTCCCTCTGACCTCCCCTCTCTCATGCTCTCTCTCTCTCTCTCAAATAAATAAATAAAATCTTTAAAAAAAAATTCAAATAATTAGTTCAGAATTTAACTGTAATGTCTTTAATATTGAATACAAAAAAGGAAAAAGAACATTAATTATTAAATATTCTTGATTTGATATTATATATTATGCAAATAATTGTGCACCAAATTTTGAAGCTGAAGAGTTAATCCTTTAAATGTCTTTGACAACATAGCTTATAGACTTGTAAAAGTGTTCAAGAAACTAATCTTTTTTTTTTTACAATTTTATTTATTTATTTGAGAGAGAGAGAGAGCACAAGCAGTGCGGAGAGGCAGAAGGAGAGGGAGAAGCAGGCTCCCAGCTGAGCAGGGAGCCCCATGTGGGGCTCGATCCCAGGACCCTGGGGCCATGACCCAAGCTGAAGGCAGACGCTTAATCGACTGAGCCACCCAGGCGCCCCAAGAAACTAATCTAAAGCTTTTTGAGGGTGCATGTGAACAACTGTACAGTGATCTGATTGCCAGCCAAATGATCCTCAAATTCATGTTCTATCAGATTCTTTCTAAAGATGTAAAAATCTTTGATCTGAGAGGGGGCTTCTTACTATTGTTTTTGGAAAACAAACAACACAGTTTTTTTTGTTGTTGTTGTTGTTGTTTTTAGGATCCTGAAAGCAAAAGTCCTTCACTTTAGCTTGCTCAGGTGCTGGATATTTGCTTTGTTATGTCAGACAACTAGAGGGGAGTGTGGTGTCATACAACTGCTATATTCTGGAAGCTATGCACTCGGTGGCATGCCCAAATATAGGGAAGGGGTACAGCAAAGAGGGAGTTAGAAAGATACTTTCTCAAGGTTGAAATAAGACAACTCTGGTTTCCCCAAATCTACCGAGATCTAGTGTTTTACATAGAAAGTCCCAATATAGGGCTTTGATCCCCTTTAAGCAGCAATAACATTAGGTAATATCTAGCTAGCTTAATAGTACCTCAGTTTCCTCATAAGCAAAATATTACCTACCTTAGACAGTTGATGTGAGAGTTAAATCACATAATTGTTTAAGACAATACCTGGAACATAAGAAGTACTTATCACTTTGAACTATTATTCTTAACTAAATACAAGTTTCAGTTTCATAGTAACACTGAAGGTTTTTGAAATATGAAAGTGGGATTTTTTAAAAATAACTTTCATCATATTTCAAAGTCATGGTTTTAATATAAATTATTACTGCTTCTACATATAACTATATATTTTCTCCATTGATAATGTTATTTGCATGCAGCAAATACCCTGTATTTATTGACTGATTTAAAGACTTTAACATAAAGAGATGAGCTAGCTACCTTTTTGTAGAGGCCTGTTTAAGAACTGTTCTGTTGAGTGCAAGGTACCTTTAAGTGAGACTGTTTTACATGGGTCAACTTTATAAGCCATGAGTCCAACTAAAAATCTCTGTTAATTATTAAACCCTTATGTATTATCTGGATACCTGACACTGCAGATTGCAAACAGAGAGCACTTGTCCCTCAAGGTAAGCCTAAACAGCAGTTGAAAATGTAATTGTCAAGGGATTCAGAAAAACAAACCTTTTCTCTTAAATTTAGTGGAGAGAGTGAGATATCTCTTGTTTTGGCTGACATATATACGGCCTAAACAATTGGCTTAAACCTTGTTTGGGATTCCTGCTTGTTTTAGCATGGCGGAGCTTGGAGTTCACAGAATCTTCCTTTTGGTAATTTCTCTGATAAAGTGTCTGGAGGGCACAAAACTGCTGGCAGATTTTAAAAAATGTGGTGACTTGGAGTGTGAAAGTAAGTTTGCTTTTCTTTTTTTCCTTCTTTTCCTCTTAAACTAAGGTTCTGAAATGACATGTTATTGTGGACATGTAGGATAGAAGTGAGCAGTAATGTCATTGAGAAATATTTGCCATTATAAAATACACTTACCTATAAAAAGAAAGTGCTAGAAGCAAAGCATATTGTAATAATTTTTAATGTAAGTGTATCAAGGGGCAAAGATCAGCCTGATATATAAATATATCAGAAATGATGAAGGTATTAATCCAGGCCTCAAAAACAAATCAGCACTTTTACTGTTTTTTAAGGTAGCTAAATTGATTTGTATTGATTTGTATTAAAAAGATTTCAAGCCATTTGATAGTTCTTTATTTATGAAGCTCTTACATTTTTTAGTTTCTTTTTTTTTTTTTTAAGATTTTATTTATTTATTTGACAGAGAGAGAGACACAGCGAGGGCAGGAACACAAGCAGGGGGAGTGGGAGAGAGAGAAGCAGGCTTCCAGCGGGACAGGGAGCCTGATGCAGGACTCAATCCCAGGACACTGGGATCGTGACCTGAGCCGAAGGCAGACGCTTAACGACTGAGCCACCCAGGCGCCCCTATTTTTTAGTTTCTATTTCTCAATCAGAACTTTCTGATTCTCACAAGTTTTCTAAAAATGCGTTTATTTCTTATCACCATGATTTATCGTTTAAGCTTTATCAAACATTAATCATTTCCATGTTCATTTATCATGTAAAAATAATGAAATCAGTGTTAAGAGTACATAATTTTATTTATATACTTGAATATTAACTTTCTCCTATCTTCTACAAAGAAAAACTAATTTTCATTTTATTGCTTAAGAAGTATTTTCTGTTATTAGCATTATGGTGCAAGATGAATAGTATCACAATATATTACATCTGTTTCAGATATGTTCTATCTCTTCAGTATGTGAGAATTATTTCTGATTTGCAACATGTAAATTAAAAATGCAAAATATTATTAGTGGGAAAGTAATAATTTATAAGTAAATTTTTTTGAGTAAACATTTTCCTTAATCATTTGGATATGTAATTTGATATATAGAGATTTACTAGATGATGTTTTATAATAGTAATAATCTTTCTTTCCCTCTTTACAACCTCATTTTAGTTTCCTTAGGGCCAGACATGAAACATGGAAAGGGAACATTCAAATTTATAGTAATTTATAATGTTATTTTAACTTTAATCATATGACTTAATCAAAATGTTTTACATGTTAGTATAATTATAATAGGTAATATGGTATGTATATTACTTTATGTATTGAAGGGCTAAATTTAGTGTATATAGTTATGATCATAGTTATTGAGGGCCTATTATGTGCTGAGTCTGGAGGGGTAGGAGTGTGATTTAAGAGGAACAAAATGAAATGTCAGTTAAGTTTCTTGACCTCCAGGAATTAGGTCAACATGAAAAAGTAAATAGCAATACAACATAAGGATAATAGATAATATTGAAGTTCAGAAAAGGGGCAGAATAGGCTGGACCAATTTGGGATGTCTCACAGAAGAAGTAGGATATGAGCTCATCACAAAGAGAGGCTGAAGGGTTTCTAGGCTTAGGAAAGAACAGAAAGAAAAATCTCAGAATATGGAAGGCAGATATTGCAGTAAAAATAATCTCAGTGCAAATCTGGCTCCACCATTTATCAGGTGTGTGACCAACTCTCTAAGACTTAGTTAAAGGCTCATTTGTTAGACTGTTATAAGATTTTTGACCTTATAGGTCTGTTTGGGGATTTAATAAAATAAAGATATGAAAGAGTTATCATAATGCCTGGAATATACAAAAGTCCTCATTACCCATGGGTCACTTTCCATGGTTCTAGTTACCTGGGGTCAACCATGGTCCAAAAACAGATGATCCCTCTTCTGACATGCAGTCAGAAGGTCAATAGTAGCCCAACTCTATGTCACAGTGCTTACCTTGTGTACCTCACTTCAGCTCATTAGGGAGGCATTTTATCATCTTACGTCATTGTAAGAAGAATAAGATATTTTGAGAAAGAGAGATTGGTCACATAACTTTTATTACAATACATTGTTATAATTGTTCAATTTTACTATTATTGTTGTTGACTCTTACTGTGCCTAATTTATAAATTAAACTTTATTATATGTATGTATACATAGGCAAAAAACATAGTGTATATAGGGTTCAGTACTCTCTGTGGTTTCAGACACCCACTAGGGGTCTTGGATCATATCCCCCACAGATAAGGGGGACTACTGTAGTAGGTGCTAGGAAGAAAACAAATTATCTTCACCTTTCCTTCCTCACAAGAATGATAATGACGTATTCCAGGGACAATGGATAGATGAACTTGACTGTAAAGGAATAAGAGGAAATCATTTTAAATAAGGAAGAGGATCAGGTTATGAATAGCCTTGGATACCAAGCCAAAGAACTTAGATTCTGTGTGCAGTGGGAAGTCTATGTAGGTTTTTGAGGTGATAAATAATATGAAGAAATTAGCATTTGGAAATACATAGGGTAGACTGGAGGAGGGCAAGATGGGAGGGGGAGAAATAACATTTTAATTTAAATTGTGTGTTTTTCTCACGTTTACATAGCTTTAATAAGCAGAGTCTTAGCTGTGAGAGATTACAGAGGACCTGACTGCCGATACCTGAACTTCACTAAGGGAGAAGAGATATCTGTTTATGTTAAACTTGCAGGAGAAAGGGAAGATTTGTGGGCAGGAAGTGTAAGTATCTAGTTTTAAAAACTGAATGTAAAAAAAAAAAAAACTGAATGTAGAATAAATGACTAGCTTGTACAGAATACCTGGTTTTCATTTCTAAAGGAACTTTAATAATTTTAAAGCACTTTACATATATAGTATATATGTAATATATATATTTAAAACCCTTAACATATTTTTAAAAAAATATTTGTTTGAGAGAGAGAGAGAGAGAGAGAGAGAGCATGTGCATGAGTTGGGGGAGGGGCAGAGGGAAAGAACCTCAAGTAGATTCCCCGGTGAGTGTGGAGTCCCACATGGGGTTTGACCTCATGACCCTGAGATCAGAACCTGGGCCAAAATCAAGAGTCAGATGCTTAACCAACTGAGCCACCCATGCACCCCACCCTTAACATATTTAAACAAATAAAAAATGGTCATGTTCAGTCTTGGTTCAGGGAATACAAGCAGGGGGAATGGGAGAGGGAGAAGCAGGCCTCCCGCTGAGCAGGGAGCCCGATGCGGGGCTTGATCCCAGGACCCTGGGATCATGACATGAGCCAAAGGCAGATGCTTAACGACTGAGCCACCCAGGCACCCCGGTTCCAGAATTTCTATAAAAGTAATATTTTCGGAAGACATTCTGGTTGGGATAGAGAACTAAGAGTGCCTTGAAATTATTTTTACATAGCATGCATAGTTTTTGAAGTTAAGTTTTATATTTACTTGGAGAATAAAATTTAGAGGTGGAGATTATGGGATGTCTAGGCAACACCAGTGATCCCATGGTGCTGTCAGTGGCTTAGTTTAAGAGAGACTGGGAAGTTTTAGTTAATCAGATTAAAAGACATGTCTTTCTGAGCAAATAAAGGATGGCTTGGTTTTTTAAAGATTTTATTTATTTATTTGAAAGAGAGAGAGAGAGCACGGGTGGGGGTGGGGGAGAGTGCAGAGGGAGAGAGAGAAACAGACTCTCTGAGGAGCAGGGAGCCTGATGTGGGGTTTGATCCCAGAACCCCGAGATCATGACCTGAGCCAAAGGCAGATGCTTAACCGACTGAGCCACCAGGCACCCCAAGGATGGAGTTCTTATTGAAGAGATCCAGAGAGATAAGTAGCCTAGAGAATCAAGGTATATGAATTTTTCATGAAAAACAACAATGACAACAATTGGGAGAGCCTTTTATTTGGCCCAAAGTCCTATTACACTGAAATTTCTAGAAGCCTGAGTAATCTCTCTAAATATATAACAGGAAAATTAATGATTAATGTTTTCAACTGGAAACACATTTGTATCTTTGATGGTATCGTTATGCTTTATAATGAAAAGATGCTATAAGCAATTTTACTTCCAAGCTGAACAAGCGTGACCAACCTGATGGATACATCATTTCCATATTGAACGTGCAACAGATTTTTCTGTTGTGTAACCCCTGTGATCACTATTCGAAGGAACAGGTTCTGTTTGGATCCTGCTTTTTAGCATTAGGGGCTGTATGACTGAAC
Organism: Neomonachus schauinslandi; assembly: GCF_002201575.2. Classification (NCBI taxonomy): domain Eukaryota; kingdom Metazoa; phylum Chordata; class Mammalia; order Carnivora; family Phocidae; genus Neomonachus; species Neomonachus schauinslandi. The sequence continues at coordinate 57,241,283 of NC_058411.1, read as the reverse complement.
CCCTGACTGTCAATGGCCAGAATTATTTGGCTTTTGCAGTTCCCAAGATTCCTTACTGCTTATGGTCTCTTACACATGCCAGTGGATGTCTTTGAACAAATTAGAGGCAACCAATGCAGCTGTAAGAAAAGTGACACGGTAGGGATCGTAAGAGGAAAGGAAAGCATTCTTTCTTGTTTTCTATGTGTGAAAATGATAGTTCCACGCAAAAGCAGCATGTACTGTGTGGAGCCAGGGTGAAGTTTCAAGCATACTGAGTTCCTTGCATTAGGTGTTTTAGTCCAGGCAGGCAGCTGTTTAAGAAACCACACTGCAGAGTTCACCCACAGACTATCAGTTTCCAAGTAGCTGCAGCAACTACAGAGCTGGAAGAATCACAGTTGAGGTGTAATGGTGCTGGATCAAAGGACCAAAAGACGGTCTTTAAACTTTGCCAGGGATAGGAAATGGGCTGAGAGTGGTGAAAGCTTCACTCTTGGGGGACATCTTCTATGTACTTAAACTGGATTAAGAAGATCCCTATTACCAAGGTAGCCCCAGAAAAGTTGAAGGGAACCAAATGCTCCCAGGAGGACTCATAGATCTTTGCTGTTCTGATGAATCCATCTTGGCCCTTCAGAGTTTAAACCTCTTACTTGATTCTGACATCCTGAAAATGTTGAATATGTCACAGCTCCATCTAGATGGCTACTGTCACCATTCCTTTGCCTTTTGATATTCCAGGTTGACAGTATAAGTCTGGGGTCCATCTCAGTAAGGAAGGTCATTGACAAACATAAAAAGGAAGAAAATCGGTGTGTGGGGTGGTTTTCCCTCAGAAGATTGAAAAAGTGGCCTTTTACAACTTGGCTCTTTGTTCCCTCAAATTAATACTATTCTTTTGAATAATAGGGGTATCTTGCCGGCTTAGTTGGTAGAATGTGTGACTCTTGATCTTGGGGGTTCTAAGTTTGAGCCCCACATTGGGTGTAGAGATTACTTAAAAATAAGATCTTAAAAAAAAGGAATATGATTTCACTCACTTTCTTTTAGATGGCAAGTGAAAGCCAATTAATGTTTGTGATTTGGGATAGATGAAAGCCAAGGACATGGGGGCAAAATTAGGCTCAATGGTTATTATAGCTTTGATCACTCTTCCTTGCTAATCTTTATTCTTCATTTTGGCAGAAAGGAAAGGACTTTGGATATTTTCCCAGAGATGCAGTCCAGATTGAAGAGGTGTTCATATCTGAGGAAGTTCAGATATCAACTAAAGTGAGTATTAATAACATTTCTGTTGTTAATTGAATTTAAAATTTCTTGGCTAAAGCAGTTTTCTGTAGTATAAGTGTCCATTGGTTAAGTATCTTGTATAGTGAATACATAAAATAGTTGGTCTGAGAACTCACTCTAGGAATAGTTGGAGTATGTGAATAAAATTAGGTAAGACAGAATTGATGACAGGCATACTGCTTTCTGAAAAATTTACAGACAGGTAGTAGAGTGAAGTGGTTAAGAGCATCATGGATTCTGGACTGAGTTCAAAGCCTGACTGTGGCCTTGTATGCCTTAATTTTCTAATCTGTAAAATGAGGATGATGATTATAATATAGTGCTACTTTTTAAACTTATTGGGGAAAGATGAACATATGTAAAGTATATAGAACAGCACTTAGTAAGTGCTATATAAGTATTAGATATTATTACTAATGTTATTATCCCACTGGGACAAAATTTATTTCTCATCACTCTCTCTAGGTCTCATAACTGTACAATTTCTTTTTTCTGTTGAGTTTTAAATGAGCTTGATAATGTTGGGTTTGATAATGTTGGGCTTGATAATGAGAAAAGGAATCAGAAAGTGACTTTTCAATATGTAAGTTTGATTAGCCCATTTAATTCAGATTCCAGGTAAAGGCAACTTACCTTAAATAAGGTCAATGTGAAGTGAGTTAGCCTAGTCAAGAAAACTGTCTATTATCTGGCTCTTTCCCATCATAAATTCTGGGGTTAACAGTCAATTTAATGTATAATTACTGGTCCTGTCAGTTTTATCTCCAAAATATATATGGACTATATTGTCTTCTTGTCATTTTCACTCTCCCTATACCCCTAATCCAAGGCCTCATCATCTCTTGATAAGAATACTGCAATATTGGTCTCCTTGCCTCTACTGTTGTCCTCTTCCAATTCATTCTCCAAACAGCAATGGATCTCATAAGAACAAAACCAAAAAAAAAAAAAAAAAATCAGAGGTCATTCCTTTGGTTTAAAGCCTGTTAATGACTTTCCATTGAACCTAGAATCAACCTACTCTGGCTCTACATGATCTGCTCCTGTCCTCCACCCCCATCCCAATGACCCTGACACTTCTCTCCCCTCACTCACTATGCTCCTGGCCACACTCGCCTATTGACTGTTCTTAGAACATGCCAAACACTTTCCTAGCCCAGAGACCTAAATAGGCTGCTCCTTCTGGTTCACATGCTTTCCCCAGGTTCTTCACTTAGCTAGTTCCTTCTTATTCTTTACATCGCCATGTAAACATAAGTGCCTCAGAAAAGCCTTCCATGATGATCTTCGTGGAATTACTGCATCTTAATCACAGATTCCTCTTTATTTCCTCCATAGCACTTACCACAATTCATAATTACTTTTTTCCTTTTGTTAACTGTAGAATTTCAGCACCTAGCACAGTGTATAGCATATAGTAAGCATACAGAAGCCCTACATTCTTAGGTCAAGTTCCCTGGGAAATAGACTCTGAGGTAGACCTTTACACCCAAGAAGTTTACTGGGGTGTAATACTCTTAGGAATAACACTTGTGAGAGACCAAAAGAAAAAGCAGGATTGCACAGAGAAGTTGAACTGTGATGCAGTTGCAACAAAGGTCTCAGTTGATTCCATAAGGAACTCTGAACCTGGGATGGCCTTTCAGAGTTGCCTTGAATAGAGACAAGGTGTTGGGTCTTTTTACCCTTACATTACTGGCTCATCTAGGGTAGTGTAACTTGGGCCAGGTTAGGCTAATGTTTACTACAGACAGTTACTATTCTAAGCACTTCATTCATTTAATCCTCACAACACAACACCCCTATAAGATAGGTACTGTCATTATCCTCATTTTACGGATGAGGAGATTGAGGCATAGGAAGGTCATATAATTCACCCAAGTTCACAGAGCTAGTAAATGGCAGGGTCAGGATTTAAACCCAGACAGTTGGCTCCAGAGTCTGTTCCCAATCACATACTATACTGCAGTGCCTAAAACATTGTAAAATTTCAATTTTGAAGTTTACTTTTTAAAAATTCTGAGCTTTATTCTCATTTCATAATGATCATATCCAAAGAGCAGCACATCTCACTGTTTCATACCTTCAGATTGAAAAATAATAAGTTTGGGGCACCTGGCTGGCTCAGTTGGTAGAGCATGCAACTCTTGATCTCCAGTTCGTGAGTTCAAGCCCTACATTGGGTGTGAAGCCTACTGAAAATAAAATTTAAAAAAATATTAACTTCACCATTTTTCTTCTTGATGATCTGGTTGTTCTGTGAGATGAACAAGAGGATTCCCCACCGCAGTTGGCCATATACAGTGTTCAATAAAAGAAGTCTAAATGTTGTAGTGCAACTTTTTTTTTTTTTAAAGATTTTATTTATTTGACAGAGATAGACACAGCGAGGGAGGGAACACAAGCAGGGGGAGTGGGAGAGGGAGAAGCAGGATTCCCGATGAGCAGGGAGCCAGATGCGGGGCCGATGTGGGGCTCAATCCCAGGACCCCGAGATCATGACCTGAGCCAAAGGCAGCCGCCCAATGACTGAGCCACCCAGGCAACTTTTAACAAGGCCTTCATGCTTTAGAATCTCTGGGCTGTCTGAGCTGTCACCATGTGCTGTGAAACTCCCCTCTCTCAAATCACCACACAGCTGCATGTGTCTGGTTAGTATACTCTTAAAAGAAGCAAGATTTTGTGGACCTGTATGCCTTTTCATCAAGAGTTTATTTCCAGAATATACTCAAAGCCTTGATTTTTCATTTAGATTTATATCATTGACCCTGAGTCAGTTGTGATATAAATGTTTGAGATTAGGGGATCTGATTTTAGTTTTTGTTGTGCTGCATAGTCATATATTTTAAGTGATTTAGGGAGAAACAAGGAATTTTAGTATATTTATGTCAATCAATTTTTCTCTTGTAGGAATCTGATTTTCTTTGTCTTCTTGGAGTAAGTTACACATTTGAAAATGAAGACAGTGAATTAAACAATGTTGATGGCAAAAATATATGTCCATATGAAGAAGATAAAGACCAAAAATCTAGTGTATATGAAAGTGACTTTGAGACAGAATCTGGATTTTATTCAACTTCTGAAAGTACTTTGTTTGAAGATCAGTTTCCAGTATCGGAAGCTCCTGAAGATGTCAGAAGTACTAGTGAATCAAAAGACTGGGAAGCAGTGGAAGCTGGAAGTATGGAAGAGGATTATGTTCCAGAAGTGGATCACATCCCACCATCCTCGCCTGAAGTGACAGGATGGTTTGGATTTGGAAGGGAACTAGCTGAAGGAAAGGCTTTCGAATCAGTTATTGAACCTCTACAAGAAAGTTCATTTCAAAGTAGAAAAATAGCAGGAGAAGAGGAGAATGACCTAGAGGAATTAAATAATGATGAACCCCAAACAGAACAAAAGCAAGAACCTGAATTGGAATTCAATTCAGTGCCGAAGAAACAGTCTGAACTAGGTTCTGAGTCAGAGAACATTATCAGTCCTGAAGCCACTAGTTGGTTTGGGGGTGGTTTTAAAAGTTATTTAGGTTTTGGAGGTGAGTATACAGGGCTTGAATTATTGTCCAAAGAAAGCGATCCACCACTACAAGATGTTCCTAATTCCTTATCATCTGAGGAAGAACCCACAGTTCCATGCACAGAAATATTAACAGAAAAAGAAGACACAATCGTCAATGATACCTCAATTCTCAAGCCAAGTTGGTTTGATTTTGGTTTTGGTATGCTAGGCTTTGTATATAACAGTGAAGATAAAATTATATCAGATGATGGAAAAAGTGAAGAAGGAAGTGGAGGAGATAAACATGAACGTCTTCCAACAAGTAAATTTGACCCTGATAAGGAACAAGAAATAAAAACAATAGAAATTATGGAAGCTGAAGAGCAAGTAGGAAAGGAAAGAGTCCTAGAGAAAACAGATGATTCTGATACCTTACCATATTTTAAAAAGTTTTTATATAATTGGAACTTCCAGGACATTCCAAAGGAAACAGAATTGCAATTTTCCAAACAGATACAGGATGAAAATAATGTAATTGAAAATGATGAAACAGAAGAATTTTCAGCTGAAAATTATCACACAGATAATATGGAAGTTATGATGCTGAAAAGCAGATCCAGTCCATCAGGTTCGTATAAAATATCTATAATTTTATTTATTTATTTATTTATTTAATTTATTTATTTATTTGACAGAGAGAGAGGGAGAGTGCACAAGCAGGGGAGCAGCAGAGGGAGAGGGAGAAGCAGGCTCTCTGCTGAGCAGGGAGCTCAGGACCCTGGGATCATGACCTGAGCGGAAGGCAGACACTTAACCGACTGAGCCACCCAAGCGCCCCTAATATAATTTACTTTTTTAAACATAATTTATTTTTATCAGTACAAATCGGATAAAAAAGTCCAGAAATCCATGTTTCTCAGTATACTCAATAATTAACAACAACCTTATCAACTACCCTTTTATTAATTTCTGGTTTACTCTGGGACTTAGATCTTAATATTATAAAATAAAATACTATGGAAGAAAGAATAATTGGAGATACATAGCTGTTCCAAGAAGATCTTAAGGTAGCTTACAATATATTTTTATTTGTATTGAAGTAGTATATGTTAACAGGTTTAAAAATATAAATAGTACTAAGGCTATTTTTTTCTTTTTTTTTTTAAAGATTTTATTTATTTATTTATTTATTTGACACAGAGAGACACAGTGAGAGAGGGAACAAAGCAGGGGGAATGGGAGAGGGAGAAGCAGGCTCCCTACTGAGCAGGGAGCCTGATGCGGGGCTCCATCCCAGGACCCTGGGATCATGACCTGAGCCAAAGGCAGATGCTCAAACGACTGAGCCACCCAGGTGCCCCAAGGCTATTTTTCTTTTTAAACAAAAGCAATTTCTGTTCCCTGTGTCCATCTCTACTCTAACCTTTGTTCCAGGGACAGTAATTTCTTTCTTTCTTTTCTTTTTTTTTTTTTTTTTGAAGCAAATTTCTTTTAGTATTTATCTCTATTTTCTAAATAAAACCTTTATATTGTTCTGCTTTGATTTATATTAGATGATGTCCGTTGACTTTCTATTTTGGTAAATGAGGATTTCTTTCTGCTCATTTACATTAACTTTTTAGCTCATTAACACCTTCCCAGTATAACTATATTTGAATGGTTTTCTCTCAATTCTGGGAGTTCAAGAGTAGGCAATGGAAGAGGGCAGAGTATCAGAGGATACTTCTAGATCTAGATGTCTAGGTATCTAGTAATTCCTATGATTAAAAACCTGTGGATTCTATTTTTTTTTTTTAAGATTTTATTTATTTGAGAGAGAGAGAATGAGAGAGAGCACATGAGAGGGGGGAGGGTCTGAGGGAGAAGCAGACTCCCTGCCAAGCAGGGAGCCCGATGCGGGACTCGATCCAGGGACTCCAGGATCATGACCTGAGCCGAAGGCAGTCGCTTAACCAACTGAGCCACCCAGGTGCCCATGGATTCTATTTTAAGTAAAGAATTATATAACATGACTTTCCCACATCTCCATTCTGATGTCTCTCTGATGGACAGATTAGGAACTCCGCAAATATTGCCCAATAATACAGGAATGATTGAACCCTAGAATAACAGATAGCCTTTCACAAGAAGAGATCAACAGTGTTGCAAACTCAGATGAAATCACATTGATTTCCATCAGAAATGGTTGATTTTCTTGAATTTCCAGAAGAACTATATGTCATTTCTTAATATTCTCCAAAAGTGAACTCTTTACTTAATTAATATCCTTAACCAGAATGTATACTTAGATTCTTCCCCTTTTCTAAATGAGAAAGGTGTAGGTGTGATGCTTTTTAATGACTAAAAATATTAAAGACCTAGATTGCCAAAGGCAAAGAGGAAATTATTTTGTTCTACACTTGTTAGATCCTAAAGGAATATTTATGAAAAAGCAGATAAGAGTAATTGGGAAGAATAAGTGAGACTAAAATAAAGCAAAACAGGGCGCCTGGGTCGCTCAGTTGGTTAAGCGACTGCCTTCAGCTCAGGTCAGGATCCTGGAGTCCCAGGATCGAGTCCCACATCGGGCTCCCTGCTCGGCAGGGAGTCTGCTTCTCCCTCTGACCCTCCCCCCTCTCATGCTCTCTCTCTCTCTCTCAAATAAATAAATAATCTTTTTAAAAAAGTAAAAATAAATAAATAAAGCAAAACAGTATCAGGTCCAGAAATAGAGAAGTTTCAAAATATAGACATATGAAAATATTCAGAGCATGTATAGAAACTCAAGGACAGCCTGAATATCACTTACGTAGAATTTATTTATTATTTCATATAGTGATGCTCAGAGAATTTCTAAATATGGAAATTTCAAGAACAGTCAAATGAGAATAAGGCATTTATGCAATTATAACTAGTTTTGAGGGACTTTCATGAAAATATTCAGAAATTACTCTGTTTCTAAAAACGATATGTCATTCTATACAAAGTATATTATTCCAAAATATTATGATATTAATTAAATGGAAAATGACCTGGGGTCATGTAAAATTTGTTTTTAAAAAGAAATACTAAAAGAAATTCAGATAAAGCCACAGGCCCTATTTTTTGGCTATTGGAGAAATAGCTACAACAGCCAAAATTTTCAGATAATTTCAGCAAATCTTTTAGGAATAGCAAATGAAAATTTGCCTTAATCAGAAAGAGTGCATAAAAAAATGAATTACTGATCTTAAATCATATTTATGAAAGGCTGAGACCCAAGATAACCAGATTTACAGAAAAACTAATATACTGATATAGATATTTACAAAACAGATAAATTAGGGAACAGTTATTTTTATTACAATATTAGTAACTATTTTACAAAAGGACTCCAATTGAACTTATTTAAATAATGAGTTTCCCAAGTACAGTTAAATATGAAAAGTTCTTCATTATTTTATTTGACTTAAAATTCTGTTTATAAACAATTGTAAGAAAGGCATATCTGAGGTGCCTGGGTGGCTCAGTTGGTTAAGCGACTGCCCGAATTCGGCTCAGGTCATGATCCTGGAGTCCCGGGATCGAGTCCCGCATCGGGCTCCCTGCTCGGCAGGGAGTCTGCTTCTCCCTCTGACCCTCCCCCCTCTCCTGCTCTCTCTCTCTCATTCTCTCTCTCAAATAAATAAATAAAATCTTAAAAAAAAAAAAAAGGAATATCTGTATCTAAGGTAAATCTTAAAGCTTAGGTTTAAGTCATGTGAAAATAATACCCTGAAATTAATTTAATTAATTAAATATAAAAATACTATAGGAAGTATTAATTTTTCCTAATGTATGTATTTATTTTAAATGCAGTTAAAACGATATTTTATCAAGGATTTTATTTATTTGTGAAAGAGAGAGAGACAGAGAGAGCACGAGTTGGGAAGAAGGGACAGAGGGGGAGGAAGAAGCAAGCTCCCCGCTGAGCAGGGAGCCCAACATGGGGCTTGATCCCAGGACCCTGAGATCATGACCTGAGCTGAAGGCAGACGCTTAACCAACTGAGCCACCCAGGCCCCCTGATTGCTCATTTTTAGCTTTGATGTCCACAGGGGGCATTATTAAATTACTGATACGTGTTTGCTTACTTGGGACTTTCATCTTTTGAACAATGCCAAATAAATGACAGCATCAAAGTGCTATGTTAAATTTGTAATTGAAAGTGCAGAATTAGACACTGAATAATTCTCTTACTAATCGTTAATACTGCTCTTCAGAACTGCACTGATACTTTCCTATCCTTATCTTAAAAAGTAACTGAGAAGTAAATCCCAGTTTACCTGAATACTATACTTCAGGCTAGGACTGGTTAAAACTTTTTTTTTTCCCTTTAACTCTGATTAGTTAATTCAATCAAATGATCAGTTTAAACTATGTTTGAAAATTGAATTGTCTTAAAATAAATGGCTATTTGATATGGTATGCACATGAATATATGATGCAATAATACAAATGTGGGAAATTTTGACATGGTTCAAATTAAAATTTTTTCAATTAATTTTGGGGAAGGATAATCCTTTTTATTTTTGTTTTTTATTTTATTATTATTTTTTAGGATTTTATTTATCTGAGAGAGAGAGAGAACACAAGCGGGGGAGAGGGGCAGAGAGAGAGGGAGGAGCAAACAACCCACTAAGTAGAGAGTCCAACTTGGGGCTGGGTCCCAGGATCCCCAGATCACGATCTGAGCCCAAATCAGATGCCCCGGATAATCCTTTTTATGTTATTTATTTTTTTAAAGATTTTATTTATTTATTTGACAGTGAGAGACACAGTGAGAGAGGGAGCACAAGCAGGGGGGAGTGGGAAAGGGAGAAGCAGACTTCCCGCTGAGCAGGGAGCCCTATGCGGGACTTGAACCCAGGACCCTGGGATCATGACCTGAGCCGAAGGCAGATGCTTAACTACTGAGCCACCCACGTGCCCCATGGATAATCCTTTTTAAATGAAGGTTCTCAAAAGATGTGCATATATATTTTCATTCTAAATTTGAACTTAGGTATATTATCATTTAAAGGTATAAATCATTTAAATATTTAATATGTAGCAAAAAATCAGAAAAATCAGGAATATTTTATTTAAATCTCTATCAGCCTTGTTACACTGAAATGCAAAATAAACCTTATATTTTCCCTAATGATCATATTATCAGTTGGATAATATAAAGTTTTTCTCTGCCACTATAGATTTATGACTTCTGTAAAAAAAAAGCAGTGATAAGATTTATAAAATCTGGAGTTCCTTCTCAGAAATTTATGGCACTCACTGAAGAATTATGTGAATTTCATGAGATCATCAAATTAAGGAAACATGTATAATTTTGCCTTTGCCAGACACATTCATAGCATAGGAATGAAATCCAAAATATAGTTTACTATTGATTTTAATTTGATTTCTCAGCACAACTTTATGCTGTTATTGGGTCTGAAAGAGAAAATAAGCATATACCTGTGTATACTCATGGAAGCATGTATTTTACTAACAGTTGAATGAGAATATCTTGAAGTTTTTTACTTTTATATTCTACTTACAATGCGTACTGAGCCAACATAAACATACAAAATGTTATTTTAATGCTGTCAATCTTTGCTTAATTGCTAAAATAACTTAAATAATGATGTAAAGAATATAGTTTGAGGAGCGCCTGGGTGGCTCAGTCGGTTAAGCGGCTGCCTTCAGCTCAGGTCATGATCCTGGGGTCCTGGGATCGAGGCCCACGTCTGGCTCCCTGCTCAGCGGAGAGCCTGCTTCTCCCTCTCCCTCTGCCTGCCACTCTGCCTACTTGTGCTCTCTATCTCTCTGTCAAATAAACAAATAAAATCTTAAAAAAAAAAAAAGAATATAGTTTGAACTTACATTATCTATATTTGTTTTACACAACACACTTTAATAAATTAGTAAATAATGTACTTTAAAATATAAAACATTTTATAATTACTAGCCAATAAAGATTGCTCTCAATCATTCAAAATTTTCGCTTGATATAAAAGATGTATCTGATTTTAGGATTTAAAAAGCTTCTATTTATTCATTGTTTCTTCTAATATACCTACTGGATAATATGTTATATAATAATATACTGGAGATGGGATGAAGGGGAAAACAAAGATTGACTTTGAAATTAACAAAACTGGAAGAGAGTGGGAAAAGTACAATACCTGACATTTGATTGGTACCTTGTCATTTTCAAATTTGTTTCAAACACCCTAAGCCTATGGGTATCTTTCTGTGCAAATGGCTAATACAGTTTCTTTGGAAGTGGGTGGTTCTTCCATCTTTGGAGCAATCTCATTTAAAGTTTGAGAGAGACAGTGCCTGGGTGGCTCAGTGGGCTCAGCGTCTGACTTCAGCTTGATCATGATCTCAGGGTCCTGGGATTGAGGCCCATGTCAGGCTTCGCACTCAACAGGGAGTCTGCTTCTCCCTCTTTCTCTGCCCTTACCCCTCTCATGCTTACATGCTCTCTCTCTAAAATAAATAGATAAAATTAAAAAAAAAAAGTTTGAGTGATAATGGCTTTTATATTTAATAGTACATACTGGCAAATATGTGTTGTAGATATGCATGATCCAGTGGACTAGATTGCAGAACTTGGAAATTGATTGCTGTAAGTTTTAATATTGCCTTTCTTTGTGTAACTGGCTCAGTTTGTTCTACCTATTAAATAGATAGGTGGTTATGTAGGATATGATTACACTGCTTACAACAACTACTGTGGATATGGTGATTACAGCAACCAGCAGAGTTGTTATCCAGGCGAGGTGATCATCAAAATAGCTACTGATCATACTAAATTATTCCATTTGCAACTTATCCCCAACAGGTGGTGAAACTGTGTTTTCCAATCTGAAGATTCATTTGAAGGTGGCTCTTGCCACCTGCTCATAGCAGTTCAAACAATTTTTTGTATCAAGTCCCTGAATGGAACTATCACGTTGAGTCCCTCTAAAGTTTGATTCTGAGTTCTCATTAAAAGAAATTTGCTTTCATTGTTTTATTTAATTGCTATGCTTCTGAATCAATTTGTGTTTTATGTCCCTTCAGTATTGTAAAGCAAGTCTTGTGTTAAAAGCCCTGTGTTATAGTGTCATGATGTTGTAGTGTCTTACTGGTTTTTTAATAAATCCTTTTGTATTAAAAAAAGGTAGGCTGTAGATACTGTAAATAATATTGGTCATTTTGACTCTTTCTGGTTATCTAACAGATAAAGTAGGAATAATCTATCTTACCAATTTTCTTGAATGGCAGGGATATATATATTTGCAATGGCAATTAAATATTACACTTTCTTGGGTAATAAATGTTTCTAAGAGGAATGAAATCTTATAGAGAGCTATTTAATGTCTTGCTCTTAGTCATAAGCTTATATAGCACAACAGAGTTGTTGACAGTTATGTTTTTTTTTAAAATAGTTTTTAGGACAAAAAGGCAGTGTAGAGAATAGAATTGTATACAGCTTTAAAAATTCTTCCTTGGTAAAAGAATAAAGGCATTGTGTAGGCTGAATAATGACCATTCAAAGATGTTCATGTCTTAATTCCCATACCCTGTGATTATGTTACTTGACATGGCAAAAAGGACCTGCAGATATGATTAAATTAAGCAGCCTCAGATGGAGAGAGTATCCTAGTGGGCCCACTATAATCACAAGGTCTGTTAAAGGTGGAAGGAAGGAGGGTCAGAGTAAGGGAGAGGTTAAAAGATGCTGCAGTGCTATCTTTGAAAATGAAAGAACGGGCCATGAGCTAAGGGATGTAGGTGGCCTCCAGAAGGCAGAAAAGGCAAGGAAATAGATTCTCCTCTAGAGCCTACAGAAGGAATACAGCCTTGCCAACACCTTGGTTTTGGGACTTTTGATCTCCAGAACTCTAAGAGAATATATTTGTATTGTTTAAGTCACTAAGTGTGTGGTAATTTATTACATTAGCAGTAGCAACTAATGCAGGCTGCAATTTATGTTTTAGTGGATTCTTTCCATAAAAATGTGTCACAATGACCACAGAAATTCAAAGAATGCCCTGCCTAGAAAACAAAAGGGAAGCCCACAACAAAGCAAGTATTAAACGAACTCCAGGGGCGCCTGGGTGGTTCATTTGGTTGAGTGTCCAACTCTTGGTTTCTGCTCAGGTCATGATCTCATGGATTGTGGGATTGAGCCCTGCATGGTGCCCCATGTGGAGCCCTGTGCAGGACTCCCCGCTCAGCAGGGAGTCTGCTTGAAGATTCCCTCCCTCTGCCTTTCCCCCAGTGTACACGCATGCTCTTTCTCTCTCTTTAAAATAAATAAATCTTAAAAAAAAATAAACATTTCTAATTTTATTTGCAGATATGGCTTCTAAAATAGAGTCACCCGGGAGAATTCATAAAGAAGTACATTTCAAAACTCCATCTTCTAAAAATAATGATGAAAAATCAAAAACATCACTAGGTACTGAAGGATCTACTCAGGCGGAAATAGACAGATCTGTGGAAAATACCCTCCCAAATAGTGAAACAGTTTCAACTGGTTACTTTTTGTCTTCTCAAGAAGGTAAAACAAAAAAAAGTTATTTATTTTCTAATGCAGCAGTTAAGGAAGAAATTAGATTCAAAAGTTACATCACATGTTAACTTATTTTTATTTATAAATTGACAGAAGATGCTTCTGAGTATCAGATTCTGAAATATTTATTTCAAATTGACATTTGTGATTTCATGAATTCTGCATTTTCATCAATTATAATTCTTACAAAAAGGGTAAGTTGACCTTTTAAATCTTTTGCAATAATTTTATCTATTTTTCTAAATATAGGAGTAGTTGAAAATGATGTTTGAGTGAATCCTCCCTATGCAAATGTTACATAATGTTTCTCTTTCCATAAAATCTTGCCTGTACGATTTCTCTTACATGAATGTTTTGTTGCATGGATATTGTTAAGGATTTTTTTTAAAGATTTTATTTATTCATTTGAGACACAGATTTAGAGAGAGCGAGACCATGAGCAGGGGGAGAGGCAGAGGGAGAGGGAGAAGCAGACTCCCTGCTGAGTCAGGAGCCTGATGTGGGGCTTGGTGCCAGGACCCTGGGATCATGACCTAAGCTGAAGGCAGACGCTTAACCATCTGAGCCCCCCAGGTGCCACTGAAGGATTTTTTTTTTAACCTTTCCTTAAGTTTTGTTGATCTTCAGCATTTTTTTTTCTATTTTCTTCCCTTTTTTTTCATATCAGGGAAAATTATGCTAAATGAATTAACTTGGAAATAATATGAGCTAAAATGAATCTTAAGCACATCTTATTAATAACTGAATGACAGCTGTGATCTCAAAATGGTGTATTGTGAGAATCCTACAAAAGCAACTAATATCTCAAAATTTAACCAAGCCATAGCTAAAATTCCAAAATCTGTCCATTTTTTATTGTAAATCCTATTAAATCCTATCTCATTTATTGTAAATGAGATATTGCCAAGGACTTAGCTATAGTGCTTTACATAGAAGGCCTTTTACAAATGTTATTTCCTTTTCTTATCTACTGCTAACATATAAATAATTGAAGAAGCACTTTTGTCTTCTTACTTACTTTTTAAGATGAAATTTACCAGTGGCTGCTTTAAGGAGCTTACTCTAGTTGGAGGACACAGGCAAAAAAAAAGCAGTAGTTATAATACAGTGCTGTAATAGCCATAGGATGCTACTAATAGACTGATCAGCCTACTGATGCCCTAGAAGACTGACTGGAAGTGGTAGGTAGAGATGATGGGGAAGAGGGGCCTGGAAAACTGTCTCAGAGGAGATCATACTTACCTTGAAGGAAGAGGAGGAGTTAGCCAGACAAAGAAAGGATCGGCATTCTAGGTGGAGGAGAGACCATTTTTTTGGCGAACTATAAGCAATTCAGTTTGACTGAATATAGGATGATAATGAAGATTATACAGGGATTGAATCAAGAATAACTTCTAATGTTATAATAGGAAGTTGAACTCTATCTTGTAGATAATGGGGCACTACTGAAGAATTTTAAGCAGGGAGTAAAATGAAAAAGTTTCATTTATAAAGTCTGTCAGTTTTATCAAATAAGGATTTAACAGGTAAAGACCAAAGGCAGGTATGGTTAAGAAGTTATTGCATTAGCTTAGGAAATAAATGGTGAAGGTCTAAATCAGGGTATATAAACTCAAATGAAATGAATGAAGCATAGGTAAAGAGAACTGTAACCAACAGAGTGTGTATGCTTTCTCCAAAGAATGTAGCTACTATTTACCTTTAGCTTGGTTTTGCCAGATCTTTTGATATTTCAAGAAAAGTTGGAAATCTGGATATTTTGTGTGAAATCTCTTGATTTTGAGTGCTGGCAAATATTCAGATTAAAAAGAAATACCATACAGGTCAGACAAAATGTTCTGTGGATGAAGTTTGGCCCCCTAGCCACCTTTTTTAACCTTTGGTCTAATAGCTGATGGTGGTTATTAAAATGATTGGAAGGACAAACTAGACAGATCTTTTGTAGATAGAATTCATTGGATTTAATGATTGATTGAATGTAGCATGGAGAGGAAAATAAAAAAGTGAGGATAACTTACCAGGTTTCTAGCTTGGGTGACCAGGGAGATGGTGGTGACTGTGATAAGAGTCTGTGAAAACTGGGCTTAATAACATATATTATTTTGCTTTTAGAGACTTCCTCTTCACTTTATTTCTTTGCTAAGGTTCTAGAGAGTTGATATTACCTGGCAAATAAGCCCAGAGAAGTGATTAACTTACCCTGTACGATTTATTCTTTTTTTTTTTTTTTAAAGATTTTATTTATTTGACAGAGAGAGAGAGAGAGAGCAGGAACACAAGCAGGGGGATTGGGAGAGGGAGAAGCAGGCTTCCTGCCGAGCAGGGAGCCCGATGTGGGACTCAATCCCAGGACCCTGGGATCATGACCTGAGCTGAAGGCAGAGGCGTAATGACTGAGCCATCCAGGCACCCTGTATGATTTGTTCTTAAAGACACTGATTAAAAACTTTACTTAGAAATCTCCTCCATCATAGGAGAAAATAAAAACCAGTAAGAATGATGATTATAAAAAGTCATAATAAAACTTTCAACGACCCATGGAATTAGTTGTATACTGGTATGTCCTACTGACACATCCCTCCCCTGTCAACCCTTCCCCCACAAATTATACTAGTGAAGTTACTAAATTAAAAAATAATAATTTATTAATCAGTATGTCACATTCACCTCTCATATAAAGTGCTTATTTAATAAAGGCTATGAAGTATGTTTATTTTTGTGGACTCAGTAAATACGGTCAAACGCATTTTACTTTAACCATTTTGGTTGAAATTTTTTAGACATGGGAATATTGAATTTAAATTTATGGTAATTATCTTGTGACCTTGGAAAGTTACTTATTCTGGAGGGCAGTCTCAGGTTTAAAACTCTAACATCAGAAGCTGAGACTAGATGACAGGCTGCTGGTCAAAACTGACTTGTGCATTGTTTAAAAAATTAAGAACCGGTTACCAACATTTAAAAGGTGAGTTCATAACAAAAATCTGAATTTCTGCGTTCTCTTGAAAAAGTAGAAGACTGTAATATATAGTCTCCCATTTTCATATGGCAACAAGAAGCTCAAGGAATAGTACTTGTATTGAATAGACATGAATTCTTCATTTCCCTGCATTTATTTCATCTGTATAGGGCTTTAAGTTCATAATGTTTGGACTAAATGTTCTGAAGAATTCCTGCCAGACCTAGAATTTTAACAATATTAGTGCATCTACTAAGCTCCCATAATATAGCTTTGAATAGTTGCAGTAAATGGAAAATCTGAACAATTTTCCAGTTAAATTTAGGTGAAAAGGTTTCCTTTTCTTCTGCCTAAATGTTTCAGGTAATTGTTTCTATTTGCTAGTAATTTCAGTTAGATTTTTATACAACATACTTTCTTTGAATTGTTTAAGTAATAGGAATTAATACTACTTTTTATCTACTTTATAATTGAGGAAGCTCTGAGTTCTAACATTTATCTATTCTTAATTAGAATGCTTCATTTATATGTGAAATTAACAAAGGAAATTACCTAGCTCTTGTTCAACAGGTAACTCCTGATTCAATATGTTCTGAGAACAACTCTTACATCACTAGTACAGAGAATGAAAGTGTGGCTCAGCATGTTTGGTTTTCTTCCAAAGGACTGGATCCTGTAGCCCATGACATTGCCTGTTTAATTAAATGGGCGTAACTAGTACCTACAGCTTTGCAACAGGGCCCTTCATAAGGGAAATCAGTTTCTAGGCTGTGGACAAGGTTTACTGGTTAGCATGTTTCCAGTGTTCTTTGATGCCTCCTAGTAGCTGTCACTAACAGCATTTGTTCTCCATTTCCCTTAAAGCAGGTCTATATAAGACAGCAAAATCCCTTATCTACTTGAGAACAATCTTTGAATATCTTTTACATGGTAAAAATCATGTATTCTATATGAATTGACTATAGAATAAAACATTCAATTTAATTTTTATCAGTTATCAAATTCAGGATGTCTCTTTTCAATTTTAGATTTTTATGAGGGTAGTAATGTATATGATATTTTAGAAAAAAGCCATATTTAATCAGGAGTGATGGCCATGAAATTGGATTCTGTGTTGGTAGTCACAACTCCACCTACAGCACCCCTTTACCACACAAGTGTCAAAACAGGATCACAATCTGTGTGGAAACAGGAGTGTATCAGATGTATGAGAATCTGAAATCTTTCTCAAGAATATGAGGTGCTTAGTAGAACTTTATTTACACGTTAAGATATTTTAACATGAACTTTTTAAAAAATGGAACTGAACGATCTAGAGGAAGAGGTAAGTTTCTATATGAGTAGTAAGTGTATAGAAGAGAAATTAGGTTTGAATTTTGCACTGAGTTGAAGTTTTACTGTGTTTTTATTGGGGAATCTTTTAGATTTTTAAAAATTTTCATTTATTATTTTGTCTTTAATCTGTTTTTATATTTGGAATGGTAATTATTGAAAAATTGGAAAAGGGCACAGACTGCCTTAGGGTGGGCAAAAGGATTAAAAAAAATGTTTTAGGTTATAAATATGTCCTGAAAGCTGAAAATGGTTCTAGAGTTTTCTGAAAATGTTCAGACATTGAAGAATTTTTTACCAATACAATGCTCTAATTGATATATATCGTTCCATGATTCTCTGAAATTTTAAATATAAAATTTTGGTTATGCTTCTGTTTTGACTTTAATAAGGTATTCACATAATATAATTTCAATACACACTGTCCAACATATAGGAATGTTGTGTAATACCTTAAAAATGGAGAAATATTAAGCAATTTCTGCTACGTTTTGATACTGATAGTTCCTGGAAACTCCGCAGGCTGATGTGGCAAGAGAGAGCACTTTGAGTTTTAAACAATTAGGCCCCATTTTGGTCCTAAAAATCAACTGTTGTGAACTTGGGCCTTTTTTTAAATTCTTTTTGGCACAGTTGTTCTGTTGCTGCCAGCATACATTAGGGAAATTTCCTAAGGATTTAAGATTTTGTTCAACTACTGAGTTCTCTTGGGTGATTTGTTTAGGAAGAAGTACCTGCTCCTTTCTGTGTTGCTTCACTGAGGACTTGTAGCAGGCCGAGTTTGTTGCCGATTATTATTGCTGGCAAGGAAGCCTTCCGGGTTATCCTTTACACCTATGTCAGCTAAAAGTCTCCCAGGAACAAACCCAGCACTCCATACTTCATTCAACAGATCTAAAAATAGGGTCCTAAATTTAGACCGCAAGGTGCTACTTTTAGCTCCCCTTCTCAGGGGAGAACACCAGTCGCTCAGCCAAGGTCCACAGGGGTTTGCTTTAGCGTTTGGCTAAGTAGGAACTCGTGGAATTTAAGGCAGTTCTGCCTAGCAAGTGTCCAGGTAACTTAGGTAGAAGCGAGTAAATCCCTGCAGTCCTCCTCTGGGCAGAGGAGACCCGATCGATGTTCTCTTGCGTGGGAGAGGTTAAACTTTGCCCAAACCACAGCTGACCCGCGACCCCTTCCTGTCCAAAGTCCGGACGCGGTTGGCAGGACGCACCGGCACAGGCCCTGCAGGCCATTTTCTGACTGGAATGAAGGCGGCGGCCGGTTTCCTTGGGCCGGCAGCGTCCCCCGGGGTACGCTGGGCTTCAATGGGGTGCAGATAGGCTCTTGACTGACTGCGAGAGAAAAGCGCTGGGTGCTGGTGCGTGACCTGGCGTCCACCCTTGGGTCGAGGGGCCGTGCCGCGCTCACCCCGCGGGGCTCCACGCCCAGGGGGCCTCCAAGACGAACCTCGCCGCTATCGCGGCCACCCGAAGTGAGGGGGCCCTGAGCCACTGCCCTAGTCTTCTGGGCTGTGCGGCCCACACCACAGCGCAGAGCCTGAGGCCCAATTCCACTGTCTCTGTCTCGAGCCCCTCGACTTCCAAGGCTGGTTGGCTTCGCCAAGTAGAGCGCCGGCCCCTTTAAGAACGCGAGGCAAGGACACGTCGCGCGAAGAAGGAGGGGAAAGTTACCGCGTCCCCGCCTCCCCGCCTCCCCGCCGCGGCCTGGCCGAAACCAAATCGGGGGGTAGGCGATGAGGAGAGGGCAGGTCGCAGGTTCGTGCGGGACGGGCTTGGACCTTCGGATCTTCAGGACGTAGAGCATAACTAGGAGCGAGGCTCTCCGGGTGGGCAGCATTGGACACTTGAGGCCTGTCGGTGCCGTGCCCTCCAGCAACCCCCCGCAGCCGGCTCCGCAGTGGTCTGCTCCGGTTGCCGGGTGCAGGTTTGGGTTCCGGACCGAACGCGGTGTGTTCTCTACTGATTGTTGTGGCTCAGTCAGGCCCTGGCTTCGGCCACTTCAGTTGAGGCAGCCTTGGCGCCATGGAGGGGCCCAGGATGGCCCCTCAGTCGTACTTGGGGCTGGTTCTGGAAAAGCTACGCAGGGTGAGTTCAGGCGCGATCAGGGTTACTTGGCCCAGGGGTCGCAGGAGCCTCCTGGGGAAGGAAGCCGCAGACTTTGGCTTTGCGGTCTGAGCGGCCGTGGTTAGAGGTCCTGAAGCCAGTCCTCACCTGCTGTCGGGCTCCGGCCTGTGTCCGAGGCAGTAGCCAGGTTCGTAGGCTGCTTGGGTGGATTTTGTGTGTGTGTGTATGTGTGTGTGTGGTGGAAGGGGATCTGGAGATCCGGAAGGTGAAGAGAGCATTTGCGTAGCGGGATTTTTCAAAGGTGTGTTAAATGTTTTCGGATTCCTGAAACGAATTAGCTTCTCCGTCATGTTACTCGTTTTGAACAGGGGTCAATGACACGTGGTTCTCCCGACTGTGAGAAACTTGAGGACTGATCCTCGGAAATGAATTCCTTTTAGTGATGAAACTTCTCGTTGTCTTGAAAGGACACCTAAGCCTGGACGGGGAGTTGGGATTGTAATTCTGCATTTTCTTGTAATAAAGAATGCTCTTTTGAGATACTTCACCATAAGTGAGATTTTTCTTCGCTTCTTTCTGTGTGTTAATGTAAAAAGATCGTGCTGGTTTAAAATCTGGAGATACTGAACTCCCAGCGCTCAAAATGTCTTTAGTTTTTTTTTAAGGTCAGTTTATAACAGGTTGCATAGATTTTTCTCTCTTAAGTGTTTATGTGTCTTTGTTGACACGTTTAGGGGTATTTATATCCCCGTGCTTTAAAATGTGTGCATTAAAAATCAAAAAAGTCTTTTAAAATATTGGGTCAGTTAAGAGGATTGTTTTCTTGTTACCTAAATTAAAAAGTACTGTTGTCATGGTATTCAAGCATTCAACCAAGTGCATCTAGTGATTGTGTGTGTGTGTGTGTGTGTGTGTGTGTGTGTGACAATTCTGTGAGAATTTAAATGGACTGAGTTTGGGCCACTGGTATCATGCTGTCTTGTTAAGGGAGAGAAGACAAAAAAATAGTACCAAGTAGAAACTGATGAACTGCTTACCAAAGCATACACAAAATGCTAGGGAAATTGAAGGGTGGGAGAGATTATATTTTCTTGAGTAAACGTTTAGGAAAGCCTTTTCAAGCTAATGGAATAGTTTAAGCAGAGGGGACATGAAACAGCATTGTGTGTGAAGGGAACTCGCAACCGTTTTACTAGAATACAAAGTAGACTCAGGGAATGACGCGCACAATGATACTTGTTGGAGACGTAAGTAGATTCCAGTCGATGTAGGTGCTGGAGAGCATTTGAAGAATTTCAGTGGTTAGACTTTTGGTTTAAATAGCTTCCTGATGGTAGCATGTAGGTTAGATGTAAGGAAAACAAAACTAGAAATGGTGTAGGGGAGGGATGACAGAGTAGTCAAGTTAGGGATAAAGAAGAGGGTGCTGAATGGGGGAAATATTTAGTAGCTAAGAGCTAAAATTGGTAGGATTTCGCTGATTGGATGTGAAGGAATCCGGAATGACTGCCAGGTTTCTGGCTATGGCAACCTATTTATTCACAGAGATAGGGTTTATAGGAAGAGAAGCATATTGTGGAACAAGAGATGATTTTAGATTGTACGTATTTCCTTTTCTTCGCTAAAACCTGTAATAACCAAAACTTAGTTTTTATAGGACTGTGAATGAAGAGACACATGGAGAGGGGTAGCCAGATTTTGCAGAACTGTTTCAAGTCCTATAAATGTATCTTTACCTGGATGATTTCTTTGCTAAAAACCACTGTGCTCACCAAATGGGCCTGGGGGCTAGGATGGCACAATACTGTTCTGCTTTAAATTTTTTCTTTTAGTTTAAAAGATTAATTTATTTTTTATTAAACCATAATTCACGTAAGATTCATCCCTTTTTAGTCTCCAATTCAGTTATTTTTCTTTGGATATTCACTATGTTGTGCAGCCATTGCAAGTCCAGAACATTTCCATCACCCCAAAAAGAAACTCTGTACTTATTAGCAGTTATTCCCAATTTTCCCCTCTCTCCATCCCTTGACAACTACTAATCTACTTTCTGTCTCTATGAATTTGTCAGTTCCGGATATTTCATGTAAATGGAATCATGTGATATGTGGCCGTTTGTCTAAGGCTTCTTTTACTTAGTATGCTTTCATGATTCACCCCAAGTAATAGTACTTCATTCCTTTTTATGGCTGAAAAATATTCCATTGTATGGATATACCACATTTTGAATATCCATTCATAGTTAATGGACATTTGCATTGTTTTCACTCTTTTGGCTATTATGAGTAATACTGTTATGGACATTCGTGTATAAGTTTTTTGTGCATGTTTTCAGTTCTCTTGGATATATTCCTGGGAGTGAAATTACTGGGTCATATTTACCATATGTTTAACTTTTTGAGGAGTTGCCAAATTGTTTTCCACAGAGGCTGCAGCATTTTACATCCCCACCAGCAATTCAAGAGGGTTAAATTTTCCACATCCTCTCCAACACTTTTTTTTTTTAATAGCCACCTTACTGAATGCAAAGTGGTATCTCATTGTGGTTTTGATTTCCATTCCTGTAATTTTAATGATGTTGAGCATCTGTACATATGCTTATTCACCATTTGTGTATCTTCCTTGGAGAAATATCTGTTCATTTGTTTTGCTCATTTAAAAAATTGGGTAATTTGTCTTTTTATTGTTGAAGTCATAAGAGTTCTTTTATATATTCAGGATATTAGACCCTTATCAGATATATGGTTTGCAAATATTTTCTCTCATTCTGTGGGTTGTCTTTTCACTGTCTTGATGGTGACCTTTGAAGTATGAAGATTTTCAGTTTTGATGAAAACTATTTTTTTCTTTGGTTGTTTGTACTTTTGGTGTCATATCTCAGAAACCATTGCTAAAAATAAGGTCATAAAGTTTTACAACTGTGATTTCTTTTAAGAGTTTTAGCTCTTACCTTAGGGTCTGTGATCCATTTTTTAATTAATTTTTATATGTGGTATGAGTATGGGTTCAGATTCATTCCTTTTCATGTGGGGATCCACTTGTCCCAGTAACATTTGTTGAAAAGATTATTCTTTCTCCATTGATTTGTTTTGGTACTGCTGTTCAAAATCAATTGACCATAAATTTAAGTTCCTTTCTGGATACTCATTTCTCTTCCATTGTTCATTTGCCTATCCTTAGGCCATTACTAAACTGTCTTGATTATGATAGCTTTGCTGTAAGCTTTGAGATAAGAAAGTATGAGTAGTCCAAGCTTGCTTGCTTGCTTGCTTCCTTCCTTCCTTGTCTGTCTGTCTGTCTCTCTTTCTATGGCTATATAGCTATAGAGAAGGAAATGCTATACCTTGCATTTTTCCATGAATTTTAGGATCAGCCTGTTCATTTTTGCAAAAGAGGCAGTTGGAATATTGATAGGGAGTGCATTGATTCTGTAGATCACTTTGGGGGAGTATTGCCATCTTGACAATATTAAGTCTTCCAATCTATAAACATGGGACATCTTTCCATTTGTTTAGAACTTAAATTTATTTCAACAGTGTTTTGTAGTTTTCAGAGTGTGTAAGGTTTGCACTTATTTTGTTAAACTTATTCCTAAGTCTTTTATTCTTTTTGATGCCTTGTAAATGGAAATGTTTTCTTTCTTTTTTTTTTTTTTTTTCAGAGAGAGAGAGGGAGGAGGGGTGGCAGAGGGAGAGGGAGAGAGAGAATCTTAAGCAGGTCTCACGCCCAGTGTGGAGAGCCCCATGTGGGGCTTGATCTCAGGACCCTGATGAGATCATGATCTGAGCCGAAATCAAGAGATGGATGCTTAACTGACTGAGCCACCCAGGCACCCCAATGGAAGTGTTTTCTTAATTTCATTTTCACATTGCTCATTGTTATTGTATAGAAATAGAACTGATTTTTTCTGTATTGATTTTGTATTCTGCAGCTTTGCTGAGCTTGTTTATTAGCTCTAATAGTTTCTTATTTAGAATTCTTATTTTAGAATTTTAGGCCTATTTAGGCTTTTCTGTATGTAAAATTATGTCATCTTCAAATGGAGATAGTTTTATTTTTTCCTTTCCAATATAGGTGCCTTTTACTTTTTTCTTGCCTAACTGCCCTGGCCAGAACCTCCAGTACAATGTTGAATGAGTATGGAGAAAGTGGATATCCTTATCTTTTGTTCCTGATTTTAAGGTGAAAGCTTTCAGTCTTTCACCACTAAGTATGATGTTAGCTGTTGGTTTTTCATAGATGCCCCTTATCAGGTTGAGAAAGTGCCCTTCAGTCCTAGTTTATTGAATGTTTTGATCATAAAGGGTGTTTGATCTTGTTAAATGTCTTTTCTGTGTTTATTGAGATGATCATGTGATTTTTCTTTTCCTACTAATATGGTATGTAACATTGATTTATTTTTGTATGTTGAACTAACCTTGTATTCCTGGGATAAATTCCACTTGGTCATGGTATATAGTTCTTTTTATATGCTGCTATATTTGGTTTGCCAGTATTTGATTGAGGACTTTTGCATTTATATCATATATTGACGTGTGGTTTTCTTTTCTTGTGTGATATATTTGTTTGGCTGTCATATCAAGGTAATACTGGCCTCAGAATGAATTAGGAAGAGTTCCCTCCTTTTTTATTTTTTGGCAGAGTTTGAGAATGATTGGCATTAATTCTTCTATAAACTTTCGGTAGAATTCTCTAGTGAATCCGTCTGGTCCTGAGCTTTTCCAGGTTGGAAGTTTTTTTTTTTTTTTAAATACACATTTCTTGTGAATTGGTAACTGGGGTAATGTAGGGAGAGGCAGAGATCAGAGTAAAGGGGTATTTTTTTTTTTTTTTAGAAAAGGTATAATCAGGTTTATTTAATACAGGTTAATGAAGTATAGAAAGCAATTTGGAAGGAATACTTATATGGATCAGAGTTATGAAACAGACTTTGGAGAGGAGAATAGACATTAAAGCGTGTTTTTCTAGGTAGAAAGGGCCTAAAAAGGGAAGATTGGTCATACAGGTTTTGGGTTGAACCCTGGAAAGAATCAAACCTGATTAGACTTAAGGTTTTTCTTAAAAGCGCATTTTTCTTTTTCCCCCTACCATTCTTCTTTCTGTGATTGAGTAATATCTGGGGCCTGGTAACAAAAGAATAACCCCATTGGGTGAGGATGAATAATGAACTGACCCAGGGAAAGATGAAATACAGGAGGAACTGTAAAAGCCTTAAGCTGTTTTATGCCAAAGACCTGTTAGGGAGAGAAGTAGTGTGGAAATGCCATGGTTACAGGATCATGATCTTTGAAGGATTAACAGAAATAGTTACCTTTACCGAGTACCTGCCCTGCATGTTGAAACAGCATTATTCCCAAGACAGATAAGAGAAGGGAGCCACAGAAGTAGGGTAGAGGCATTCAGATTCCAAACCCAAAGCTTCATCGGTGGTTTTCAAACTTTTTTTTTTTAAGTTGCAGATCTATTTTTTCCCCCACTGTGGGGAAATCATAAATGGAACTCAGTATACTCTACACGTAAAACCTAAACTGGTTGATCTTAGTGTTAGAGGACCTGAACTCAGATTCTTTCTTTGGCCTTCTCTCCGCTTATTCTGAGAAGCTCTGAGGTGTCTCTGTAGACTCCAGTTTGCAAGTCACTGCATTATACCAGTGTTATTTTTCATCACCTGCCAGAAAAATATACTGTGATACCTTCTGTTTGGTAGTCTGGTAGCCCATTTCATGGAAAGGGTGTTAATAGTGTTTACACATAAACTTGTACTTATGTTTGTGTCTTAGTTTCTGAGGGCTCCTATTATTAATAAAAACACCACAGACTGGGTGGGTTAAACAAGTAAAACGTTCTCCGTTCTGGAGGCTGAGAAGGCCAAGATCAAGGAGCTGCAGATCCTGTGTCTGTGAAGGCACACTTCCTGGTTCATTCTTCTCATTATTACCTCACATGGTGGAGAGGTCCAGGGAAGTCTCTATGGCCCTTATGAGGGCACTGATTACATGCACAAAGGCTCTGCGTTCATGATCACCTCCCCAAAGCCCTACTTCCAAATACCATCACCCTGGGGATTAGGTTGCTACATATGAATTTTGGGGGGATACAAACATTCCATGTATATCAGTTTGTAATCAACACTTTTTATCAAACATGCATTTTTGAAAAGTTAATTTTCTTTGTCTTGAAGGTTGTGGCAGCATTGCCTGAAGATATGAGAGGTCCTAAGCCCTATGGTTTCCCATGGGAATTGGTGATATGTGCAGGTGTTGTTGGATTTTTTGTTGTTCTCTTGTTTTTGTGGAGAAGTTTTCAATCGGTAAGTAACGAATACTAAGAGAATATTCATGTGTCTTAAGGTTGAACAATTATATGAGAAACAGATCTTTTATTTTAAGGAAACAAGTTAGCTTGTTTGTTTGTTTTAAGATTTTATTTATTTGACAGAGAGAGACACAGTGAGAGGGGGAACACAAGCAGGGGGAGCGGGAGAGGGAGAAGCAGGCTTCCCACCCTGCAGGGAGCACCATGTGGGGCTCGATCCCAGGACCCTGAGATCATGACCTGAGCTGAAGGCAGACGCTTAATGACTGAGCCACCCAGGTGCCCCAAGTTAGCTTATTGTTAAGTGCCTTTCTCACGTTAATGTGTGGCTACTAGAAGCTGACTATGGATTCAGAGGAATTTTTTTAAGTGTAAAAATTTTAAAGACTTTATTTGTAGAAGTATTCTACACTAATATTTAAACCCTACATTTATATCTTATTTATTTATTTTGATCTGTTTATTTTTAAAAAGATTTTATTTATTTGAGAGCTAGAGCAAGAGGGAGAGAGAGAGAGAGAAAGAGAGATTATGAGCGGGGAGGGACAGAGGGAGAGGGGGCCTGATGCGGGGCTGGATTCCAGGACTCTGGTATTGTGACCTGAGCTGAAGGCAGGCGCTTAACTGACTAAGCCACCCAGGCGCCCCGTGATCTGTGTAAACGGTATACTAAACATCTGTGAATGTACCACTCACTCTGCAAGCAAAGCCATTGACTGTCACTTATATTTAGGTGATATTCCCTAATTGCATCCCCTTTTCCCCTTTCTTCCTTGAACTAGAGGTAACCCTGTTCTGGATTCTGTGTTGATTATTCATATGCCTTAAAAATTTTTTTGGTCATATCTACATACATTCCTCAGAAGTATAGTATGTAATTTTGTTTGGTATCATGCCATAAGTCATATTTTGGAATTTTTTTAGTTTATCCTCTATTACTAAGATTCATCCATGTTTTTAGATGAGGGTGTGTTTTTTTCCATTTTGATTGCTTTAGAATGTTACATTGTAAGAATATACTAGTTTATACCTTGGGGTTAAAAATACACTGAATCCCTACCTCATGCCAGACAAAAAAGTTGTATTCAAGATGGATAAGAATATACACAGCAGCACTATTTGTAATAGAAAAAAAACCTGGAAATAACCCAAATGTCGCAACTCAATGTACCAGTATGAAACATCTTTTCATCTTCTTTAAGTTATTTTCTTATGAACAGAAATTATTTGAAAATATTGTTTTCAACACTTCAGTTCTTGATCCATCTTGAATATAATCATTTTCCTACCCATCTGCCATGCCACATATTAGAGTTCCACATGCATGTAGATCTTTTCTTTATTCTATTCCATTGTTTATTGTTGAAAGCAGATATATGTATATCATTCTGTATCCATCAATTAGATCAAGCTTGCTTGATCTGACTAATTTGTGTTCATGTGTTATGTTCTTGCTCTTTTTTGTTTGTTTCTCTCCTCTATCAAAAAGGAAGAGAATTTGCCTGAATTTCACTCTCATGATAGATTTATCAGTTTGTTTTTGCAGTTCCATCAATTCTTGCTTTACATATTTTGAGCATATTTTATTAGGTGTATATACGTTTAGAAGTGCTGTATCTCTTCTTGGTGGATTGAACTTTTTATCAATATCTGGTGATCCTCTTTAATGTTTGTGTTACTTCTCTCTTATGGTTTCTTTTATCTCTTGTTATAGCCATATCAACTTTCTTTTGGGTGATGTTTGATGGGTCTTTTTCCATCTTCTGCTTTTCAGCCTTCCTATGGTCTTCTACTTAATGTGCATCCTATGTAAATTTCTTTTATATCTAATCTGAAAATCTCTGTTTTTTTCCCCTATTGAGTTTAGTCTAACTATATATATTATGTTTATTGATGTATTTGGACCAGTTTCTTTCAGCTTAGTTTATTTATTCCACCTTTTATGTTTCTTTTAAATTCTTTTTGCATTGATAAGTAAATCTTCCTGCAATGAAGACAAGAACCTTAGCATACTCTCACATCCCTTGGTTTCTTTCACTTTCCAACCCAGACATATTTCTTCTTTTCTTTTTTTTAAAATTTTTTTAAGATTTTATTTATTGGGGCACCTGGTGGCTCAGTTGGTTAAGCATCTGCCTTTGGCTCAGGTCATGATCCCAGGGTCCTGGGATCGACCCCCACAGCAGGCTCTCTGCTTAGTGGGGGGGCCTGCTGCTTCTCCTTCTGCCTGCATTCCCTCTGCTTCTGCTCTCTCAGATAAATTAATAAAATCTTAAAAAAAAAAGATGATGTTTATTTATTTGAGAGAGAGAGAGCACGCATGAGCAGGGGGAGGGGCAGAGGGAGAAGGACAAGCAGACTTCACACTGAGCAAGGAGCCTGACCGTGGGGCTCCATCCCATGACCCCGAGGTCATGACCTGAGTTAAAATCAAGAGTCGGACGTTTAATCAACTGAGCCACCCAGGCTCCCCTTTCTCCTTTTCTTTTCTTTGTTTTTAACTTTCTCCTCTACCCTGTCCCTATCCCGTATGACCACAAAAAAATATTACCAAGATATTTGGTTACTCTTTTTTTTTTTAAGATTTTATTTATTTGACAGAGAGAGAGAGAGAGCAGGAACACAAGCAGGGGGAGTGGGAGAGGGAGAAGCAGGCTTCCTGCTGAGCAGGGATCCCGATGCGGGGCTCGATCCCAGGACCCTGGGATCATGACCTGAGCTGAAGGCAGGCCCTTAACGACTGAGCCACCCAGGCGCCCTGATATTTGGTTACTCTTAATTGACATATCTCTTGCAGGGTCTCCTGGATTTACTTCTTCCCGTATTTGAATACTTCTTTCGAAATTGTTTTTAGTGTAGATCTTTGTATGGCAAACTTTTTGAGACTTTATTTTGAGTGCTTGAGGATATTTGAATTAAGCTCCCACATTGGAATCGTAATTTGTTTGATATAAACGTTCTAGGTCCCAAGTTCAAGTTCTGTCCTTTTAATACTTTAAACCCTTACTTCCTTTTAATACTTTAAATCCTTACTTCCTTGTCTTTTTAGAATTCTTTTTAGAATTCCTTGGAATCGTTTAATATGAGATCTTTCATCCTTTTTTAATCCTAGGAGATTCCTTCTGCATTTTACATTTTGTTTTTCTCTTTTTGGGACTGTGTTTTTAGATTCTGCCCCTTCTACTTCTGTCTTCCATATTTCTTAACTTTGGTTTTTCAATTTTTTTATAGGTTCTTATTACCTTTTGAGATAGGTCCTCAATGTGATGATTCAGTTCACTAATTTAGTCTTCATCAGTACTGATTCTACTGTACTTTGACTTTAAAACTTAAAAAAAAAAAACACTTTAAAATTTTATCCCTATATATCTTCCGTAGATGATTTTAGTCTTCTAAGCCTGTTCACCTTTACAAATGGGATTTTTCCTTCATTTTTTGAAAGAGAAAGAGATTAAAGAAGAAAAAGATTTTGTAGTCAGTTCAATCCATGGCCCTATGGTAACATTTTCTCAAACTCTGTTATTTTGGATGTTATCACTGGGGGAGAGGATACTAAGGGCTTCCTGAAATAGTTTGTTTTAGGGTCAAGTGTATTTGAAGAACAGTGGGATAAATGAAATGAAACAGGTGTCTTTAAGGTAGAGTTATTTCAGAGCCTTTAATATGCTAATACATAATGTGACTCTTCAGTAGAGAGACTCTAATATGTAGCATTTCTTTCCTTTTGAAAAAAGAACACTTTCAGTTAATGTATATTCATACTAAGGCAATAAGAAACCAGTTATTTTTCAGTTGGTAGAAGTTAAATAAATTAGATTTACTTGAATATATATTTGTTTTAATGTAATTTTTGTTAAAAATTTGTTTCAGGTTAGAAGCCGGCTTTATGTGGGTAAGCTCTTTTTTCTATTCTAGATCTCATCATTATTGTTCATAATTTTGAAACTTAAAACAATTTACATATGATGATGATATGAATTTTCTTTTCAGGGAGAGAGAACAAGCTTGCTATAGAACTTTCTACACTAATTGATGAAAAATGTAAACTACTTGAAAAATTTAGCCTTGTTCAAAAAGAGGTAAGATATTTTTGAAAATATTAACATTCATGTTAGAGTCAGAGGACTTAATACTTTTCAAGGCAGATACTTCAATGTAAGTTTGAGATTATTAATGCTTTGTAAAGTGTGAGCGTTCAGTTGCCCTTTATATTACCAATCTTATTAATTTTAACCATTGTGGTACATGTATATAATGATGTCTCATTGTGGTTTCAGTCTGTATTTCCCTGATAATGAGGTTAAGCACTTTTTCAAGTATTTTTTTTTTTTAAAAGATTTTATTTATTTATTTGAGAGAGAGAGAGAGCACATGAGAGGGGGGGAGGGTCAGAGGGAGAAGCAGACTCCCTGCTGAGCAGGGAGCCCGATGCGGGACTCGATCCCGGGACTCCAGGATCATGACCTGAGCCGAAGGCAGTCACTTAACCAACTGAGCCTCCCAGGCGCCCACTTTTTCAAGTATTTATTGGTCATGTTGGATATCCTTTTTGTGGAGTTCCCTGCTCGAGGTTTTTTTTTTTTTTTTCATATTTGAAAAGGTGTGGCTATCTCTCTTTTTCCTTTTTGGTATGTAGAATATTTTCTATATTTGAATACGAGCCCTTTGTCAGATATATGTCCTGCAAATATTTTCCTCCACTGTGTGGTTTGCCTTTTTATTTCAAACGGTAAGCAGAAGTTCTTAATTTTAACATAGTCTAATTTGTCAATCTTGTCTTTTGATGGTTGCTTTTTGTTTCTTATTTAAAAATTTTTGACTACTCAAGGATATGGAAATACTCTTTTGTGCTATTTTTTAGAAACTTTGTTTTACTTTTCTCATTTAGTCTTTGTATAAGTTTGTGCTAGGACTGCCATAACAAAATACTGAAGGCCAGCTGGCTTATCCAACAGAAATTAATATTTTCACAGTTCTGGATCAAAGTGTTGGCAGGTTTGATTTCTTATGAGGCTCCTCTCCTTAGCCTGCACGTAATCGCCTTCTTGCCCGTACCTCACATGGTCTTACCTCTGGTCAGGTGTTCATTTCTGGTGTCTTTGTGTGTCTATATTTCCTCCCCCTTTTTTTTTTTTAAATTTTATTTATTTATTTGAGAGAGAGAGAGACAGAACACAAGAAGGGGGAGCAGCAGAGGGAGAGGGAGAAGCAAGCTCCCTGCTGAGCAGGGAGCCTGATGCAGGGCTGGATCCCAGCACCCTGGGATCATGACCTGAGCCAAAGGCAGAGGCTTAACTGACTGAGCCATGCAGGTGTCCAATGTTTCCTGTTCTTATAGGGACACCAGTCTGATTAGATAGATTAGGGCTCACCCTAAAGGCCTCATCTTAATCATCTCTTTAAAGGGCCTCTCTCCAGATACAATCACATTGTGAGGTACTGGGCCTTTAACATATAAATTTTGGGGAAAACAGTTTAGCCCAAATGTAATTAGTCTTTAATTCATCTGGAATTGAATCTGTGTTGGTATGATTTGGAAGTTAAGAGTCAGTGTTTTTCATATGAATATTGAATTAGCCAGTACCATTTATTGAAAAGACCCATCTTTTCCTTTGTTCTGTAGTGTCATCTTAAATCAAGTGGCCATATATATCTGAGTCTTTCTATGATATCTTCTGTTCTGTTGGTCTGTTTCTTAAAATTCTTGTGCCAATTTCATGCTATTTTAATCTACTGTATTTTTATAACAATTCTTGATAGCTGACAGTGTAAACCTCCATGTTCGTTCTTAAAGATTGTCTTGGTGATCTTGACACTTTGCTATTCCATGTAAATTTTAAATCAGGGACACCTGGGTGGCTCAGTTGGTTAAGCGTCTGCCTTCAGCTCAGGTCATGATCCCAGGGGCCGGGGATCGAGCCCCACATCGGGCTCCCTGCTCAGTGGGGAGTCTGCTCCTCCCTCTGCCTGCTGCTCCCCTTGCTTGCTCAGTCTCTCTCTCTCTCTCTCTCTGACAAATAAAAATCTTTAAAAAATTTTTTTCTTTAAAGATTTTATTCATTTATTTGCCAAGGGCGGATGGAGCACAGCAGGGGAAGCAGCAGAAGGAGAGAGAGAGAAGCAGACTCCCTGCTGAGCAGGGAGCCTGATGCGGGGCTCAATCCCAGGACCCTGGGATCATGACCTGAGCTGAAGGCAGATGCTTAACTGACTGAGCCACTCAGGTGTCTCCCCCGCCAAATTTTTTTTTTTTTTTTTAAATCAGTTCATCAGTTTACACACATAGCCTGCTAGGGATTTGATTGGGATTACATTGAATATATAGATCAATTTGGAGAGAACTGACGTCTTTATAATGTTGAATTCTTATCCATGGACTATAGTATATCCCTCTATTTATGCCTTTTTAAAATTCTCTCACAGTTGTTGTATACATTTTTGTGTTGCGGTGTTTAACATCTTTTCTTAGATTTATTCCCTAGTATCTGATGACTTTTGAAACTATTCTAAATAGTATAGTTTTTTTGTAACAGCTTTGTTGGGATATAATTCACACACTATGCAGTTCACCCATTTAAAGTAAACAAATGACTGGCTTTTGGTATATTTACAGCTGTACATCTATTGCCATAATTTTTGTACATTTTTATTACACCAAAAAGAAACCCTGTATGCCTTAGTTATCACCCTTCACCCAGTTTCCCCTACTGCCAAACCCTAGACAACTTACCTACTTTGTGTTTCTATAAATTTGCCTATTCTGGGTTCCATTCACATAAATGGAATCATGTAACATGTGGTTCTTTGTGTCTGCCTTTTTTCACTTAGCAAAATGTTTTCAAGGTTCATCCATGTTGTGTATAGATTTGCCTATTCTGAACGTTTTACATTAATGGAATCATACAACGTGTGATCCTTTGTGACTGGCTTTTTTCACTTACATTATGTTTTCAGGGTTAATCCATGTTGTAGTATGTACTGGTACTTTCTTTTTTTGCCAAGTAATATTCTGTGCCACTATTTATATGTCTCTTTGTCAGTTTGGTTATTCTGTTTTTTGGGTGCTATAAATGATGCTGCTATGGACATTCAGGTACAAGTTTTGTGTGGATATATGTTTGTAATTCTTTTGGGCATATACTTATGCATGAAATTGTTGGATCTATATTTAACTTTTTGAGGAAATGCCAAATTGTTTTCTATAGTGGCTGTGCCAGTTGACATTCCTTCTGGAAGTTTGTGAGTCTAGTTTCTCCACATCCTTGCTGTCCTAGTGTGAAGTGTGTAGTTTTAATTTGAATTTCTCTGATGGCTAATTGTTGAACATTTATCTTTTCATGTGCTCATTGGCCATTTATTTATCTTCTCTTGAGAAATGTCTCCTCAGTTCCTTTGCCTATTTTTAAATTGGGTTATTCATCTTTTTTTTTTTTAAATGTTTTCCCATTCTTTTCTTTTTTAAGATTTTATTCATTTATTTGACAGAGAGAGACACAGCGAGAGAGGGAACACAAGCAAGGGGAGTGGGAAAGGGAGAAGCAGGCTTGCCGCCGAGCAGGGAGCCCGATGCGGGGTCCGATCCCAGGACCCTGAGATCATGACCTGAGCCGAAAGCAGTCGCTTAACCAACTGAGCCACCCAGGCGCCCCGGTTATTCATCTTTTTATTATTGAGTTGTAACTTTATATATTGTAGATATGAGCTTCTTATCAGATATGTGATTTGCAAGTATTTTCCCTCATTTTTGTGGGTTGTCTCCTCACTTTCTTGGTGGTATCTTTGAGGCATAAAAGTTTTTAATTTTTTTTTAAAGATTTTATTTATTTATTTGAGAGGGAGCACTAGTGGTGGGGAAGGGCAGAGGGAGAAGGAGAAGGAGACTCCCCACTGAGCAGGGAGGTTGATGTGGGGCTCCATCCCAGGACCCTAAGATCATGATTAATGACAGATTAATCAACTGAGCCACCCAGGTGCACCTAAAAGTTTTTAATTTTGATAATGCTTAGTTTATCTACTTTTTCTTTTGTTGATTCTACTTTTGGTGTCATATCTAAGAAACGGTTGCTTAAAACAAGCTCACAAAGATTTACACTTGTATTTCTTCCTAATAGTTTTATGGGATTCAATCTTATGTTTAGGTCTTTGATCTGTTTTGAATTAGCTTTTTAGAAATTGTGAGAGGTAGGGGTGGGTCCAACTTCATTCTTTGGCATGTGGATATCCAGTTTTTCCTAGCACCATTTGCTGAAAGAACTATTCTTTCCCCCATTGAATTGTCGTGGCACTCTTGTCGATAATCAGTTGACTGTAATTGTGAAGGTTCATTTCTGGATTTTCAACTTATTTCATTGATCTGTTATGTCTATCTTTATGTCAGTTCCAAACTGTCTTGATCAGTGTAGCTTTGTAGTAAGATTTGAAATTGGGAAATGTAAGTCCTCTAACTTTGTTCCTTTATTTCAAGATCATTTTGACTATTCTGAGTCCTTTGCATTTTCTGCGAAGTTTGGGATCAGCTTGCAATTTCTGCAAGTAGACTAACCAGAATTTTTTTTTTTTAAGATTTTATTTTTGGGATGCCTGGGTGGCACAGTTGGTTGAGCATATGACTCTTGGTTTCCGCTCAGGTCATGATCTGAGGGTTGTAGGACCGAGCCCTTCATCGGGTTCTACGCTGAGCTTGGAGTAGGCTTGGGACTCTCTCACTCTGCTCTCCCCCACCCCCACTAAAATAAATAAATCTTAAAATTTTTTTTTTTTTTTAAATTTTTAAGTAATCTCTGAATCCAACATGGGGCTTGAATCCACAACACTGAGATCAAGAGTTGCATGCTCCACTGACTAAGCCAGCCAGGCTCCCCAGATTAGCTGCAGTTTTGATAGGGCTTATGTTGAATCTGTAGATCAATTCGGAGAGTATTGCTATCTCAATGATATTAAGTCTCTGATATATGAATACGAGATGTCTTTCCATTTACTTGGGTCTTCTCTATTTCAATAATGTTTTATAGTTTTTAGAGTTACGGGGCACTTGACTTGGTCAGTTAGTAGAGCATGCTATCTTTGATGTCAGTATTGTAAGTTTGAGCCCCATGCTGGGTGTAGAGATTACTTGAAAATAAAATCTTAAACAAAGAAACAAAAAATAGAGTATAATGCTTACACTTTTTTTGGTTAAATTTACTCCTACATATTTTATTCTTTTTGATGCTATTGCAAATGAATTTTTTTAATTTCATTTTTTATTTGCTCATTGCTGGAATAGTGTTTATTCTCCTCTTATTTTCTAAACATTTGTGGGACCTTTAGTGAAGTATCTACATTTTTATTCCTGATAATTGGTTGTTTGCACTTCTCTCTTTTTTATCCTTTATCAGCCTTGTCACTGTTTTATCAAATTTTTTAGTGCCTTTATTTTATTTATTTATTTATTTATAGATTTTTTTTAATCTGAGAGAGAGAGAGAGACTGTGTGCACACACACGCGCATACAAGTTGGGGAGGGGGAGAGGGAGAGGGAGAAGCAGACTCCCTGCTGAGTAGGGAGACTGATGTGGGGCTCAATCCTGGGACCCTGGGATCATGACCTGAGCCGAAGGCAGACCCTTAACCGACTGAGCCACGCAGGCGCCCCTTTTTAGTGCCTTTAAAGAACAATCTTTTGGCTTGGTTGATTCTTTTTACTTTGTTTTATATTTTATTACTTTATTACTTCTTTTTTTCCATGTTTTTTTGGTTTATTTTACTCTTCTTTTTTGTTCACTTTTTGGGATGTGTACTTAAATCATTGAATTTTTACTCTGTAATTTCTGCATTAAAGCTATAATTTACTTTGGCTTTCATTAAAGCATCTCACCAGTTTGGGTATGTCATGTTTTCTTGATCATTCAGTATAAAATATTTTAAAATTTTTATTGTGCTGTCTTCTTTGAAACACTAGTTATTTGGTAGGGTACTTATTAATTTCCTAATAAATAGAGATTTCCTAAAAATTTCTTTTTTTTTAATTTTTAGCTTAATTCTACCTAATTCTATTTAATTCAGAGTATACGCTCTATGATTTCAGTGCTTTGTTGTTTGTTGAGACTTAATTTATGGCTTGGCATAAGATTGATTTTGGTAAATGTTTCGTGTATGACAGAAATACATACATTCATTACCCTTGTGTTAATACAGACTTTTATTTATTCTATTGATATATAAATATAAAAATTAATTGTTACTTTTTAAATTCATATTACCTATTGGTTCTTGAGAGAAGTATGTTTCCCATTATGGCTATGCATTTGTTTTTCTTTTTTTTTTTAAATATTTTATTTATTTATTTGACAGAGAGAGACACAGCGAGAGAGGGAACACAAGCAGGGGGAGTGGGAGAGGGAGAAGCAGGCCTCCTGCGGAGCAGGGAGCCCGATGCGGGGCTCGATCCCAGGACCCTGGGATCATGACCTGAGCTGAAGGCAGACGCTTAACAACTGAGCCGCCCAGGCGCCCCGCATTTGTTTTTCTCTTAATTTTATGTATATTGAGGCTGTGTTAGGTGCATACAGATTTAGAATTGTTTTATTTTCTTAGTTAGATTGAGCCTTTTATCATTATGAAATACCCCTGTTTATCTTTAGGAATTTTTGATTTTGTCTGTTATTAGTGTAGCTATTACAAGCTTTCATTTGGTCAGTATTTTCACGGTAGATCTTTTCCCATTATTTTACTTTTAACTTTTTTTTTTTTTAAAGATTTTTTAAAGATTTTATTTATTTGACAGAGACACAGCGAAAGAGGGAACACAAGCAGGGGGAGTAGGAGAGGGAGCCCAACGCGGGGCTCGATCCCAGGTCCCTGGGATCATAACCTGAGCCGAAGGCAGATGCTTAACGACTGAGCCACCCAGGCGCCCCTACTTTTAACCTTTTATGTACTTGTATTTATGTTGTCTCTTTTAGAAATAGTATACAGTTGGGTTTTGCTTTTTTAAATCAGTCTAAAAAAATCTTTGTATTTAATGGAGTATTACTTCATTTGCATTCAATGTAATTTCTAATTTATTAGGGTTTAAATCTGTCGTCTTAACTATTTCTTTTTGACACCTATTCCATGTTCTTTTTTCTCTCTTCTCTTGTTTTCTTTCTTATTAAAATAGTTTATTTTTTATTACTTCAATATTTTCTGTATCAGTGGGTTTGTTACTAATGGATTATATTCTTTTAATGGTTACCTTAGGGGTTACAACATGTATCCTTAATTTATTAAAATCTAATATAAGTAAGTGCTGTTACTACTTACTGGATGATGTAAAGGTCTTAGAATACTTTAATTCCACTTGTCCCTTTTTGTCCAAGTGTTATTGCACTATATTTTGATTTTATATTTATTTAAACCTCCAAATCATTTTATTACTATTTGAAATAGTGACCATTTATTTGGATTTATCCACATGTTTATTATTTCCATTGCTATTTATTCTTTCCTTCATTTTCAGCTTCCATCTGGGATGATTTTCCTTACTTCAGAAGAATACCCTAGTCTTTCCTTTGTTTTAAAAAAATGTATTTTTTAATATTTTATTTTTTTGAGAGAGAGAGAGAGTGAGAGTGAGAGAGAGAACAGGAGCAGGGCAGAGGGAGAGGGAGTGGGAGAAGCAGATTCCCCTGCAGAGCAGGGAGCCCTATGCGGGGCTGGATGCCAGGACCCTGGGATCATGACCTGAGCCGAAGGCAGACGCTTAACCAACTGAGCCACCCACGTGCTTCACACTAGTCTTTCCTTTTGTGGAGTATATTGTTGATAAATTCTCTCAGTTTTTGTTTGTGTGATAATGTATAATGTACATTTTGTGTAATGCTGTTTACAGAATTCTAAGTTGGCAGTTATTTTCTTTCTTTTCTTTTTAAGATTTAATTTATTTGTCAGAGAGAGAGAGAGAGGGCACAAGCAGGGAACAGGCTCCCTGCTGAGCAAGGAGCCCGATGCGGAACTTGATCCCAGGACCTTGGGATCATGACCTGAGCTGAAGGCAGCTGCTTAACCGACTGAGCCACCCAGGCATCCCATATTAACCTTATTTTAATATCTTATTGACAGTTCTTTTTTTTTTTTTTTAAGATTTATTTATTTATTTGAGGGGGAGAGAGAGTGAGCACAGTGGGGAGGGGCAGAGGGAAAGGGAGAGAGAATCTTAAGCCGATTTCATGCTGAGTGCAGAACCTGATGTGGAACTCAGTCTCATGACTCTGCGATCATGACCTGAGCCAAATCTAAGAGTGGAGGGCTTAACCAACTGTGCCACCCAGGTGCCCCCTGACTGAAAATCTATTATTTGTGTCCTTCAAGAGTCTGTTTCTCTTGCTCATTTTTTTTTCTTGGTTCTTAGTCAAATCTTGTGTTCATCAATGCCGGGTTATATAAGAGAAAAATTTGAAGCTGTGAGTGATTTTATCTTTCTCCAGTGAGGATTTACTGTTGCTTCTCATAGGCAGCTAGGCTGAGATATCAGAAATCGTAGATTACTTTAATTACAGATTGAAATGTTTGGAAGTTTGCCCTTATTTCAAGGGATTGTTCTGTTTCTGGTTTAGACTTTCTTATAAGGTAGCTAGTGTGGGTTGGTATTTGTTTCTGCTCAGTTTTTGGCCTATCATCCTCTGCTTTTGGACAGGGAGAAGGAAATGTCAAATGCTGGTCTTGCTTCTCTGAGGATTCCCTCTTCTATCACAAATTCTCACCCTATGGATAGCTCTGAAGCCTTCAAACATACCCTATTTTTCTGTGTGTTTTTGTCCATCTCTTCTTGTTCTGGTGAGGTTTGTCCAAATAGCCTAGTCTTCCATTTAATCACTATTTTTTAAAGCATTGAAATAAGTTTATTTTGCCAAATCTTACAGCATTTTATGTTTCATATTCTTTGTTTTGCACATTTAAAGATGTTATATTGCCTGCTTGCTTTATTTGTAATATGATTTGAATTACAAGTGAAAATTTCTGATGGCCAGTTTGTATTAATTTCTCTTTAATGAATAGGCTGACTTAGGACAGTTCTCTTAGTCTTAAGGGTGAAGTTCTGCCATTTGTTACTCAAGATGGGGGGTTGTGGTATGTTAGCTGCCCTGGCTCTATTATAGTGCTCATATTTGAAGAACTTAAAGCTAAGTAAATTGAGGTAAATTAAGCGTACATGTGGAAGTGGATTTTGTGTCTTAGACACCTCTCCAGATAAATTTAGAATAAAATTTGTAGAGTTTTTCCTTACAGTGTTGCTTTCTTTCAGTGTGAAGGCTTAGAATCATCTTTAAAGGATGCCAGTTTTGAGAAGGAATCAACAGAAGCACAAAGTTTGGAGGTAAAAACAAATAATATAATTATAAAAGCTGGGAGTAAGATTCTTACTAAATAACACAAACTTGAAGAAAAATGTATCTCCTGAAAACTATTTTAAAGGAAATGTGAAAGAACATTGCTAGATGTTAAAACTTAAAGAAAAAGTTAATTATAGGAAATGGAACATTAGGTAGCATAAAGTATCTTAAAAATTTGAGCTCTCCTTGCTAACATACTCAGTTTACTGGAACCGAGGGCCATATAGGAGCACTTTATTTTTCATTCTTAGGAATGAAATGTATTAAGTAACCATTCCTTTTTTTAATTCGTTTGCTCTAGAAAGGAAGAATAGGATTCATTTTCATAAATTTAGGAATAGTTGGCAGGAATAAATTATGTAAATTGTGGCAGTACGTGCCTTCACTTCATCCCCATTGTTATTGGGAGCTGACTAGAATTAGACCAAAGATTTATATTGTAAGCAGCAGTGTGCTGGTAAAGGTTTAACAGCTGGCTCTCTGAAAAGCAGGAGTCCTTATTTGAGGCATTTGCTTGGTTCTGTTGGGTAAATACTCTCAATTTCAAGGTACCAACATGATGTCACTGAATGCAGGGTTTGGAAGAGATATGTCTAGTCAGCTCTCCTGAGCCAGGTATGATTTGGCTAGTAGTAAGAAGGGAAATAATAAAAATTTGTCATTTAGCTAATCTACAAGAGATTAGGGTAAATGCTGTTTGTTACTATTTAGAGATGGAAGTGTTGTCAGAAGCATACTAGTACTAAAGTAAAAAACAATGGACTTTGTACTTTTTTTTGGTGTATGTGGTCAGACAGTCCAGCTCGGCTCTTATCAATCACTGATGTCTGTAACCATCAGAAAGTCTATGTGTATAACACTGGATGGTAACTAACTGGAATTAAAATAGAAATTTAAAAAAATCTGTATTTTATGTTTCAGAATTTCCTAGTAGAGTCCAAAGGAAGTTATAAATTGAATTCCAAATGGAGCAAATTTCTTAATCTTTTCTTTCTTCATTTGTTACCTATTAATATCGTCAAGAATTTGTTGAAATCGTTTTATTTACTGACCTTCTGTTTTATCTCCTGTTCCAGTAGTAACTTATTAGTTTGATTAAAAAAGAAAGAATTGTAGAAGGCATTTAGCTTGCTAATAGAAGAGCCTAAACTGGACAGAAAAGGCATTTATTCAAGTTTGGCAATATTGTGGATAAAATAAAACACACCAATTTATTCTTAAGGAATTGAATTTACATGATCTAACAGTAAAATTTAAATGAATGTTTTGGAAGTTTTTCCTCTGATTTTTGTAATTTTAAAAAACATGTAGTGTTTATTTTTAAGCTTGGTAAACATAATATAAACTATATATGATGGAATTAAACAAATTTGATGGTTGAATCAGTAGATAAAATCAAAACAGTATAGTAATTTTGATTCAAGTCAGGGAATTCATATAATCAAATAACCAAAGTTGGGAAAATACATATAAACAAGTTTTTAGCCACTATAATATAGTATGTACTTGTTCTTTTTTTATTTTGGTCTCCATTAAATTCTTTGAATCTTTTGGTTTTTTTTTTTTTAACAAGTTTGTTGAAGGATCACAAATATCAGAGGTATGTTTATTACAGTATTTAAAATCCAATTAGAATAATTCAATAACTAATCATTTAAAATTAAAAAGGTCCCAGAAAATAATTCAATGCAGAACATTATTCTGAAGCAATCTTCATTATTTTTTGAGTTTAATTTTTATTATGTCTTTAATTTTATTAAATCACACTTATTTCTCATTTTTTCCTTTATAATGCTCTAAAGCAGAGGTTGGCAAACTATAATCTGGGCTCTCCACCTGTTTTTTTTTTTTTTAATTTTTTTTATTTGAGTATGGTTGATACAAATGTTAGATTAGTTTCAGGTGTACAACATAGTGATTCAACATGTCTATACTTTATGCTGTGCTCACCACAAGTATAGCTACAATCTGTCTCATCATACAATCTATTACAGTCTCATTGACTGTATTTCCTATGCTGGACCTCTTATTTCCATGACTTATTCCATAATTGGAAGCCTGATCTCCCACTCACCTTCACTCATTTTGCCCAATCCCCCACCATCTTTCCTGTGGCATCCATCAGTTTATTCCCTGAATTTATAGGTCTGATTCTGCTTTTTGTTTGTTTATTTGTTTTGTTTTTTTAGATTCCACATATGAGTGAAATCATTGGTATTTGTCTTTCTCAATCTGACTTATTTCACTTAGCATAATACCTTTTAGGTCCATCCACATTGTCACAAATGGCAAGATCTCATCATTTTTTTATGGCTACGTAATATTCCATTGTGTGTATATACCACATCTTCTTTATCCATTCATCCATCGATGGACAGTTATGTTGCTGCCCTATTTTAGTTATTGTAAATAATGCTGCA
This sequence comes from Neomonachus schauinslandi, assembly GCF_002201575.2. Classification (NCBI taxonomy): domain Eukaryota; kingdom Metazoa; phylum Chordata; class Mammalia; order Carnivora; family Phocidae; genus Neomonachus; species Neomonachus schauinslandi. The sequence continues at coordinate 57,199,521 of NC_058411.1, read as the reverse complement.
GTAAACATAGGGGTATGTATATCTTTTTGACTTATTATTATTTTTTTTTAATAAAAAGTAGTGGAATCATTGGATCACATGGTATTTCTGTTTTCCACAGTGGCTGTACCAATTTACATTCCCAGCAACAGTGCACGAGGGTTCCTTTTTCTCCACATCCTTGCCAACACTTGTTATTTCTTGTCTTTTTTATTTTAGCCATTTTGACAGGTGTGAGATGACACTTCATTGTGATTTTGATTTGCATTTCCCTGATGATGAGTGATGTTGAGGATCTTTACATGTGTCTGTTGGCCATCTGTATGTCTTTGGAGAAATGTCTATTTAGGTCCTCTGCCCATTTTTAATCAGATTGTTTGGCTTCTCCACCTGTTTTTGTAAATAAAATTTTATTGGAACACAGCCATGCTCATTCATTTACATGTCTTTGCATTCTTACTACATAGACGTATTTGGGACAGCGACTACATGGCCTACAAGCCTAAAATATTTACTCTGTGGCTTTTTATAGAAAAAGTTTGCTGACCCCTGCTAGCATTGCTATTATTTAAATGGTATAAAAATGAACAAATATGTAAACTAAATTTATTTGATTTATAATATATGTGTTTGATTATACTTGTCTGATTTATCATAACCAAAAAGTTTTATGCCTGTCTTATAAAGTTGGCTTCCTCTTTTAGGCAGTCTGTGAAAATCTGAACAAGTCTAAATCTGAACTTGAGGATGAAATACTTTTTCTGGAAAACCAATTAAAAGAAGAGAAATCTAAACATTCTGAACAAGATGAATTGGTAAGGTTTTTACATAAATGAGGAGACTGTAGGAAAAGAAAGTTACTGAATTTTAAAATATTAGTAGGTATCGGGGTGCCTGGTGGCTCATTCGGTTAAGTGTCCAACTCTTGATCTCAGATCTCAGCTCAGATCTTGATCTCCGTCATGTGTTCAAGCCCTGTGTTGGGCTTTGTGCTGGGCATGGAGCCCACTTAAAAAAATATATATATATATTGGTATCAGTTAAAGTATTATATGCATTCTAAAAAGAATCCCCAAAATACAGAAGGCTGTTAAGTACAGAGTAAAATTTTTGAGATCCACTAGCTTTTTTTTTTACATGTTAGAGGTTACCATTACCATGTTAAGTTTCTTGCACATCCTTATATTTTCTATATGTACTATAAAGTGGCTCACATAAATAAAGTTGAATAATCACATACATGGTGGATTTTTTTTAATTACTCAAAGGTATTTTGAGAACATTTTAACTTTGCTTTGGCATTTATTTTAAAATCTATTGTAAGGAAGATCTAGATGTGTGTGATTATTTAGTAAGATATGATATCAGTGGAGTTATCTTGAGCCTATATAACTTAAATGTTATGAAATATTAAAGATGAGATGAAATATTATTGCCTAACATTCATATAAAATCTCTTTTATGGCTGACAAGTTTTCTTAGAATCCTCATTTTTTTTTGAGTAGATGTATTAGGTTAACAATATATCTAAGCTATGTGGTGTCTTGGAAGCTGGAGAAATTTAGTAAATAAATACTCATTTATTGATTGATGCTGTCTTTCCAGATGGTGGATATTTCAAAAAGGATACAGTCCCTAGAAGATGAATCAAAATCTCTTAAATCACAAGTGGCTGAAGTAAGTTGAATTAGCCTAGAAGGTCCGTTGCTTTTGAAAATCATTTTAATTTTACTGTTTTATGTTTAAAGAAGAAGATATAATACTAGAATTTGAGATACTGGGGTCTTAGATATAGTTCCTTTGTAGAAGGTACTTCAGGAAGGTTCATTTTTTTTGTTGGACAGGTATTTATTGAGTTCTTCCTATGTACTGGTCATTGTTGAAAGTGCTTGGAACTTAACATTAGTAGACAAAATAGGAAAGTTCTCATCTAGTTTAAATTCTAGTAAGAGAGGCAGGTAATAAAAAGTTAACAAAATTTGCTACATAGTACATAAAAGATTACAAGTGGTTAAATCCTTTATCCAAGGCCATATGGCAAGTTCATGGCAGAGCCATGACTGGACCCTGATTCTAGACTAGCCTTTTTTCTGCTATCCCTACGCTGCCTTTCCTATTAATATTGCATGTTTTTGACTTTAATTCCATGTTTTAGGGAGTATGTATAAAAAAGAGCTATTGTATTAAATTAATTCTTATAAGCTTGATATGTTGTGTTTTACTTAGGCCAAAACAACCTTTAAAATATTTCAAATGAATGAAGAACGACTTAAGATAGCTATAAAAGATGCTTTGAGTGAAAATTCCCAACTTCAGGAAAGCCAGAAACAGGTTTGTACTCTATAGGGACTTTTAAACTGTGAATATGTAATTATAAATGTTCTGGGCATACTCAAGACTGACCCATGCTAGGGGCAAGGTTAGGCTTTTCCTGGAAAACAGGAGAGCAGGACAATCTCCCATATATCCTTTGGTGTCTTTTTTGTATAGGGTGCAAAGTGTATACTCCTGGCACCTTGTTTCTTCAGTAGTTAGAGTAATCCAGGGCAAATTTTAGTAATCACAGCACATAGCATTTAGTACCAACTCGTCAAAGCCAGACTGAAGGAGGGCAGAGAATACACATGAGAATTATCTTGAAGCTATGGGTCTGGGGCCTAAAGATAGAAACAGTTCTGATGGTAGATCAAACGAGGATTTAGCTTTTACCCTCTTCCTTCTTCATATATATTAGGCACTCTCAGACACCCAAATATGTTTTCTGTCCCACTGTTCTCCCAGTATAGTTAAAATTTTTCCATGGGAAAATTTTTCATTGATTACATTATTTACAGTTCTTTAAATGTTACAGCTGAGCCACACGATGTGCTCTGACTACATGTTCTGTTTTACCCAACATTTTCTTTGCTCTAGGGTTAGTAATTGTTTTGTTTCCTATATACCTGTCTATATGTCTGTCTTCTGGAGATGCTGAATATCTTATTTATGCATTCAAATGCTGTTTTCTGGAGATTTAAATATCTTATTTATACATTCAAATGCTTTGATAATCGACTGATTTTTTTTTTTTTTTTTTTAAGCAATCCTTCCTGGGGTCTTCCATCCTCCTGATTTGATAGGAAGTTATTCTCTGGGTCTGTTAATGCTTCTGTTGTCCTGAGATTTCACTTCAGTCCCATCTTTCCCCTTGTCTTTCTCCTGTGTTGGATCTTCTATTTCCTGTATCTAAGACTTGCTCTTTTGTGGTTAATTCTTTTGATTAGCTTCTTGAGAAAAAGGTATACAAGCTAACTTTTAAAAAAATTTGCATCTTCTTGAGAATGTCTTCTCTCAAAGTTACCGACATTTTGGTTGGATATCTTCTGGGCTTAAATTTTTTTTTTTCTTGAAATTTTGACATTATTGATCCGTGGTGTTCGTTTTCCAGTATTGCTTTTGAAAAGTCAAATGCTACTTGGATTATTGGATCTGTTTTTGTGATCTGCTCTTTTCCTCCCTGGAACCTTTTAATATCTTTCATTGTTTCTAGTTTTTCAAAATGTCATGATGATGCAGGGTCTTTTTTCATACATTTGTTGGAATGTCTGGAACTCTTAGTCTGGAAACTCTTGCTCTTGATTCAGTTCTGTGATATTGCTACACGCTTTTTTGGGGATTTTTATATGATTATACAGTAATTATTTGAAGATGTCCTCTTTGATTTCCTTGTTTATATGGAAGTTTTGTTGACTTATTCTTCTATATTTTTCAATTTTAAGTATTTTTGTTTTGTTTTGCGTATGCCTCTTCTTTATATATGGATGCCATGTTCTTATCTTGCTGAGGATATTTTTTCTTTTTTCTTTTTGAAGTGTTTGTTTCAGTTCCCTGAGTCGTCTTGTTTCCTCTATTTTCTGTTTTGGTCTATGTCTTTTATTTAAGAGCTTCTTTTTAAAGCAGATATTAGGTGATTCACTGCAATCTGCTTATTTATTTATTTTTTTAAAAGATTTTATTTATTTGAGAGAGAGAGATAGTGAGTGAGAGCACGAGCAGGGAGGAGAGGGAAAAGCAGCTCCCCGCTGAGCAGGGAGCCCGACGCTGACTCAGTCCCAGGACCCTGGGATCATGACCCGAGCAGACGCTCAACCAACTGAGCAACCCAGGTGCCCACAGTCTGTTCATTTAATAGTGAAACTCTCCATGTCTAATTGGAAGCTCTGTGTGTGTTATTGGGAGGTTCTTCTGTAGGGTAATCTGCCTAGGATGTTTCATTGGATGATCCCCAATTGTTGGTATCTGAAGATCATTTTCTACAGGGATGATACCTCCTCAGTTTCTATTTGAAAGGTAGAAGCCCATTTGCCAACAGTGAGATAAACAGAGAGGTAAGGCTTGTTGGTTTGTCACTATTCAGTAAGTCATCTTTCACTTAATACCTTTATGTTTTCAATATTTTACTCACACTTTCACCTGGGCCAGGTATCCCAGAGTTTCATTTTCCACTTCTCCAGAGAATAACTTTCTGGGCTTTTGCCAGATGTGTATATGTGTGTAAATATGTGTGTGTGCATGTGTGCATGCATGTGAAAGATGAGGGGGGGGGGGGGGGATGGATGGAGAGCAAGAATGTATGTATATGTATGTGCAGGGAGAACATGAGGGACTTTCTAACTTTTTTTATATGTACTTTCAGGCAGTCCTCCTCTTTTCAATCCCACTTCCACCCCTAGTGTTAGTGCCTCCAAATTATGAGCATTTTGGATTGTATGAAATCAACCTGCATTTGGACTTTCCCATCTTCTGAGTAAATTTCAGCTTTGATGGTCTGCTATATCTTTTACTATACTTCTTTCTCTTTCTACTTTTCTCCCCCCCCCCAGAGAGAGTGAGTTGGCAGGAGGGAGAGTGAGAAGGGAGAGGGAGAGAATCTTAAGCAGGACGCCCAGTGCGGAGCCTGACATGGGACTCAGTCTCAAGGCCCTGAGATCAGGACCTGAGCCGAAATCAAGAGTCAGATGCTCAACTGACTGTGCCACCCAGGTGCCCCTCTACTTTCCACATCTAGAATTACCTTTTTCCTTATCGCCTATTTTCTTTTTTCTTGTGGGTTTATGCTGCTGCTTTTTTTCCTTTTCCGAAGTCTCTTAGTAGATTTACTCTCATCTTAATAGATTGCAGGAGAAAGTGGTGGTAAACCTTGTGTTAAATTGCTCTGTTGAAATAAAAACTGGCCTTTTCTATCTTGAAAAAATTTCACCTAGATTGTCTTCCTCTTTTTTTTTTATTTTAAGATTATTTATTTGAGAGAGAGGGGTGGGGAGTGGCAGAGGGAGAGGGAGAGAGAAACTTAAGCAGACTCCATGCTGAGCATGGAACCTGACACGGGCCTTGGTGTGCAACCCTGAGTTCATGACCTGAGCCAAAATCAAGAGTCATACGCTCAACCAGCTCTGCCGCCCAGGCGCCCCTCCGATTGTCTTACTCTTTACACCTGCTTTCCTCTAACTCCTTTTTAATAACTAAAGTTCTTGAAATCAACTACTCTATATTCACTGATGCCATGTTCTAATTCACTCCTTCCCTGATTTCTTAAGACTGCTGGGTATGTAATTTCTTCTTCTTCCTTTTTTTTTTTTTTTTTTTTAGATTTTTATTTATTTATTTGAGAGAGTGAGAGAAAGCGAGCACGAGTGGGGGTAGGGGGGCAGATGGAGAGGGAGAAGCAGACTCCCTGCTGAGCAGGCAGCCTTATGTGGGGTTCCATCCCAGGACTCTGGGATTATGATCCTAGCTGAAGGCAGATGCCTAACCTCCTGAGCCACCCAGGTGCCCCTGGGTATTCAGTTTCTTTAGTAACTCTCTAGAGTCCATCTAATCACAAAATTCAGATTTTTGTCTTCAATCCTCATTTGTTTTTAATCTTTTGGTGTCCTCTTAATTCTGTTATACATGTTGGGATGCCTGGGTGGCTCAGTCGGTTAAGCGTCTGCCTTCAGCTCAGGTCATGATCCCGGGGTCCTGGGATCGAGTCCCGCATCGGGCTCCCTGCTCCGCGGGGAGCCTGCTTCTCCCTCTGCCTCTCTCTCTCTATCTCTCATGAATAAATAAATAAAATCTTAAAAAAAAAAAATTCTGTTATACACGTGTAGAAAAAGTTTAGTTTTCTTGTGCTAGGAAATATGCTTATGAAGCCTTAGTTTTGCAGAGAAATCCAATAATTACTGTTCGATAGAATTGAGTTTTAAAGATTTAATAAATTTGGACTTTTCTTTCATATTTATATGCCCCATTTCTTTTGTGAATTGGTTGCTCATTCATTTTTTTCCTGTTTTTCTTATTGACTTCTAAGAGATTTTTGCATGTTAAGGTTATTAATCTTGTCGAATATGTGTAAGAATTCCTTTCTAGTTACTTGTTTGTTTTTAGATTTTGTGTTATTTTTTTATTGTGAAGCTTTTAAGTGTTATGTAATCAAGTCTGTTTTATAACAATCCTTACCTTTTGCATCATGTTCAAAAAGTATTTCCTATAAAAGTATATACATTAAAGACTGTTTATGCAGAATTTGATCTATTCCAGTTTAGTGGTATCTCTGGAAGTTTAGTTAACTACAAAACAGCACATGATTTAAAAAAAATATAGGACTTAAGGGATGGTAAGAAATGACCAAATCTAACATATATATATGTCTCAAAAAGCTTTTTATTTGCTCTAAGTTTATTATGTAAATCAGTTGAACAGTGTTTAAGTTTTAAGTGTCTCTTATTTTACATTATCCTTCTTGAAAATTCTTTGAAAACAGGAGCCTGCCCTTCATTCCCTTCTTTCCCTCCTTCATCCCTCTCCCCTTTACTTCTTAGCAACACATTGTGTTGTATAATATCTATTAATGATACATCTAAATATATAAATAAATTCCTTTACACATAAGTATGAAAAATAATGAGTTGCTTTTTTGTTTTGGTGGGGTTTGAATTTTAGCTTTTACAAGATGCTGAAGAATGGAAAGAACAAGTGAGTCAACTTAATAAACAGAAAATAACATTTGAAGACTCCAAAGTATATGCAGAACAAGTTCTGTGTGATAAAGAAAATCAGATCAAGGTAAGTGGCCCCCCTGGTTTTAGTGACTGAGTCAGCTGGAATTTTGTACTAATTCTGAAATTTGAAAATTTTTGTCTTAGTAACTTTTATTTTTATAATTATTTGGTCAAATTTGAGCATGTGTACTTCTTTGGCATTCATTTTAATTTGTACCAGTATTGTCATTCTTGCTCCCAAATGCTCCTTGAAGACTCACAGATTTGTAATGTATATATTATGTAATAGTGTATACTAATTATATATTATATAATATACAATATATTAATGTATATTATTGATATATATTATATAATATATTAATGTATATTATTGATATTATATATTATTAATATATATGATCTATATAAATCATTATTCTGTGTGTCCTTTTTCTCCTTTGCTCTGTATTTTACCCTAGGTATTTAATGAAGAAAGAAAAAGAATAGTGGATTTTACCTTTGTCTTTAGACTGCCATCTGTTTCTATTGATAAGATGTTGGAAAGAATTTTAGAAATTGGACAGATGAAGTTATATGTATTGGCTAGATGTCTGTAATACCTAGATTAGCTGGTGTATGTACTTTCATGGAGATGAATACTTTTCAAAATATAAGTCTAATTGAAACTTGACTCTAATAGGAATATAATAATTGATATTATTGTAGGATTTGTTCATTTTTTCCTACTCCTTATTTGCCTCATTCTACCCTTTTTCTTTCCTGTTCTTTTAAATCTTATGCTTTCAAGCTGCAAACAGATACTCAGGTGTGAGTATCAAGTAATAAGATGTAAAACTAATATTCTGTAATCTACGCAGTGAAGTGGAGGTTGCCATCTTGAAACCTATATATTTATGCTCTTTACGTTGTTACTAAGAATGTTTTTTTTAAAATTTTATTTTATTATGTTATGTTATTATGTATCCCCCCACCCCCCACTAAGAATGTTTTTAAGATTCCAGCTTTAGGAGTTGTATTCATAATTTGGGATATTGCTTTATTTTTTTCCCTAATCTTATCCTACTAAGAACTTGGGATTCTTCCTAAACAGAACAAGAATGAGATGCTAATCTCAAGCTCAGTCAAAGCTGTAAGCCATGTTATTTATGCCTGGAATTCTCAAGAGGGAAGAGATTGAAGGGTAGAAATTATAGAGCAGAATGGGTTTTTAGGTGGGTCCTTCCACAGAAATGCATGGCACAGTCATTTTATTACCTATAGTGCTAGAAAATCTTTCTTTATTCCAGAAAATTCAAAAAGTACTGTTGGAAAACCTGTAATGTACCAATTCAGATTCTGTTCTATAATTTTTTTTCTTTATCTCAATTGAACTCCTCACCTAATCATTTATTTTAGAAAAAAATCAGATCTGTAAAATCTGTGATCTTTTTATATATCATGTGTCTCACTTGCGGATTTGTTTGACCTCACACAAAATTTACTCTCATGTTAATGGCCACTCTTATTTGTGGCATGTGAAGAATGTCCTATAAGAAAATGTTTTGTTACTTTATAGTCATGTGATGTATTTAGCAAAAATGGGCCTTTATCAAGTATTGTATTTGATTTAGGAATAAACAGGTTTGGTTTTTAACTTGTAGAGTTTAATAGTCAATAAATGTTACAGCTTTTCAGAGTATTTACATATCTTAGTATCAGCTGGTGAATAAGAGCTCATATACTGTTATCTAGGTAGATTGATTTTTAAACTGTGACTGCACATTCAGAAGTTGTAAATCAATTAGCAAAAGGCATTACCCTCTTTCTCTTTTTTCCCTTTTTTGCTAAATGTCAAGTCTCTTACTGAACGCTTGATAGAGATGAAAGATTGGGCTGCTGTGCTGGGAGAAGACATAACAAATGATGATAACTTGGAGTTGGAAATGAGTGAATCAGAAAATGGTACGCAGTTGGGTATTATTAAGTCATGATTCATCCTCTTTTGCTAAAAATGATGAGCCTGTTGTATTTTCTTTTAGTTCCCTATGTGCACCATGGTCTTTTTTTTTTTTTTTTGGCTTTCAAGTTTTTTTTTTTTAAATTTAAATTCAGTTAATTAACATATAATGTATTATTAGTTTCAGAGGTAGAGGTCAGTGATTCATCAGTCTTATATAATACCTAGTGCTCATCACATCATGTGCCCTCCTTAATGTCCATCACCCAGTTACACCATTCTCCACCTCCCTCCCCTCCAGCAACTCTCAGTTTGTTTCCTGTGATTAAGAGTCTCTTTGTTTCCCTCTCTGGTTTTGTCTTATTTTATTTTATACTCTCTTCCCCTATGATCCTCTGTTTTGTTTCTTAAATTCCACGTATCAGTGAGATCATATGATAATTGTTTTTCTCTGATTGACTTATTTTGCTTAGCATAATACCCTCTAGTTTCATCCATGTTGTTGCAAATGGCAGGATTTCATTTTTTTTTATGTCTGAGTAGTATTCCATTGTGTATATATACAATATATACACACACCACATCTTCTTTATTCATTCATCTTTGATGGACATCTGGGTTCTTTCCATAGTTTGGCTATTGTGGACATTGCTGCTATAAACATTGGGGTGTCGGTACCCCTTCAGATCACATTTGTATCTTTGGGGTAAATACCCAGTAGTGCAATTGCTGGGTCGTAGGGTAGCTCTGTTTTCAACTTTTTGAGGAACCTCCATACTGTTTTCCAGAGTGGCTGTACTAGCTTGCATTCCCACCAACAGTGTAGGAGGGTTCCCCTTTCTCCTCATCCTTGGTTTCCTGACTTGTTAAATTTAGCCATTCTGACTGGTGTGAGGTGGTATCTCATTGTGGTTTTGATTTGTATTTCCCTGATGCTAAGTGATGTTGAGCATGTTTTCATGTGTCTGTTGGCCATTTGTGTGTTTTCTTTGGAGAAATACCTGTTTATATCTTCTGCCCATTTCTTGATTGGATTATTTGTTTTTTGTGTGCACCATGTTCTTTTTTCTTTTTTTTTTTAAGATTTTATTTATTTGACAGGGAGAGCGAGAGAGCACAAGCAGGGGGAACAGGAGAGGGAGAGGGAGAAGCAGGCTCCCCGCTGAGCAGGGAGCCCGATGCGGGGCTCCATCCCAGGACCCTGGGATCATGACCTGAGCCGAAGGCAGATGCTTAACCATCTGAGCCACCGAGGCACCCCTGTGTGCACCGTGTTCTTTATGCAGTTCTTCTTTGGCACATCTTCTTCATCTGTCTCTAATACTCTGTCCCTCTCTCACCATCCCTTACTGTTAAGCTTCAGTTGGAATACTGCCTTTTCAGTAAATCTTTCTCCCAACTCCTCAGACAGATTTACAGCTTCTTTCCTCCCTGTTCTTTTTATATATTGTCCATCTTTGTTACAGCAGTTTTCACATTGCACCATAATAATTTCAATGCCTGTTTTTCCCTGTCAGCTAATCAGATGGATGGGTGGGTAGTTTAAAAAATGAGTGTTATATAGATGAATACCTTAGCATACTGTTTTTGTTTGTTTGTTTAAATTAGATGGCTCAGTACTTTAATCCTGTCCATCCCAAATTGTTATTACCACTGCTGGTTGCAGTCCGGAAACTCAGGCAGGAGTTAGGTTCAATATAGCCGCTCACTGTATTTTCAGACCAGTTCCTTTGACTTGAAAAAAGAATTTTTTGTTGACATAGTTGTAGATTCATTGGAAGTTGCAAAAAGAGTACAGAAGTGTTTTGTGTATCTTTTATTAGTTTTCCCCAGCTCTTCTGACTTTGTGTCTTGTCTCTTTTTTCTCCTTCTACTCCCTGCATAATTAGCAAATTTATTAAGGAGCAGAAGATACGATTTTTTTTGTAAATGTCTTTGGTGATAGCATTAGTGCACTGAAGAAAACTGCATTCCTAAAGTGAACACATGTGTTCTGTTTGTACTTTTTCACTTCTGCTTTATCTTACAAGAAGCAATTCCTTTTGTAATGAGAGAATGTGTGCTTGTTTAATGTTATTTAAGTTTGGAGTATGATTCCACTTACATTTTGTATGCTGAAAGATTCCAAGAATAGTCGAGACTGTGGACTGTATTTAGGTGAATACCAGATTCTTATTATAAATTTGTTCTGGGAGTGAGTAGTGAAGAACCTTGTTAAATGAAATTATGGTACTTCCAGTACTTTATTGTTTAGCTTCTTGGGAGCATGTCCAAGGCCATCCTGCCTTATATCAAATTCTTTATTAAAGCAAGAAGAGGGATTATAAGGCTCTAGTTGCCTGAACTAAAAAAATCATTTGGATGTCTGTTGTGGCGTGGCACTGTTTTCCCAATTTATTGTTTTTTTTTCTTCTTTTTTTTACATAGATAATCAACCAAAAGGAGCTTTGAAGAAGCTGATTCATGCTGCTAAGGTTTGCATTACTACATAAATATAAAGAATATAGAGAAGGAAATAGAACTTGGATTAAACCCGTAGGTCCTTAGTAATTATTTTAAAAGTCCGTTTTATAGTTGCCACCATAGAAGCGATGCAGATTTTCAGAAGTGATCAGCATTTTCTTTATCAATTGCTTTTTTCTTTTTTATAATAACTTTAGAAATTCATATTGTTAATTTTTAGAATTTACCAGAATACAAATTTTTAAGGTCTGGACTAATGTTTTTGGATAAGGAATATATTAAAAATATTTAGTGTATTTTCTCTCATATTTCTGACTTTGAACATTCTTCTTCCTCTGGTCTCAGTATTTTCCTATTCCTGTTGCCCCATATCCTAAATTGAGAAGTAAATGCTGGGTTCAATTTCTTCTACTTTATCCCTTCTCTTTTCCATTGTAGTAGTGGTTATCTTGATCTTTACTGAACTATGTGAAGTCTTAGTAATGTACTTTGAAGCTTGCTTTGATTAAAACTTCTGTGTTGAAAGTAAATAGAATGAAAATACCCACTTTTTAAGGATCAGTCCTTGATCTTCTCTCTTTGTTCTGATATTTACAACTACTGATGACTTAACTTTTCAAGATGGAAGCTGCATTGTTGATTAATGCATTCTAGGTGATAATTTCATCAGAGTGATAAAAGAACTTCCAAAGGTTGGGATAGTATATTGAGATTTTTTGTTTTTCCTTTTTTGGTATAACTGATTAATGTTGCTTTTTTCCTTCTTCCATTCTCTGAAGTTAAATGCTTCTTTAAAAACCCTGGAAGGAGAAAGAAACCAAATTTACATTCAATTATCTGAAGTAGATAAGACAAAAGAAGAGCTTACAGGTAGGTTATATCTCCTTATCCAGAATGGTACTGTTAACTGAATCAATTATGCAAAAGCCCAGTTCGATTGTTTTTATAACTTTTACTTTTGTTTCTGATTTGTGAAAAATTAGTACTGCGTTTTTTGTTGGTGGTAAAGCCTGATTATCAGTTTCCTCCATATTCATATGAAATAAAAATAATGAAGTTATTAAAAAAACATGTAAAACCATACTTATCTTTGAATTTCAGTGTTATATGTGTGATACGGTTTTAGATGTTAAAAAGTAGCAAATTAAAACTGTTAACTTTTAAAAGATCATCCATATGATCCAGTTTTACCAGAGATGATATCCAGCATTAATGTCTGTTAAATGACTGTTCTTGGCATTGGTTTAAAGCCTAGGTCAACAGATTTCTTCTGATGTAGATTTAAAAATTTCTGTGGAAAGACAGGTATGCACATTAAAATCATTTAATGTTAGCATATTTACTTTAAACTTTCCTTTTGATATATATGATTAATTGATAGATGAATAATTATATGCCTTAAGAGTAATTAGAATGCCATTACATATGATTACTAAAATTTTAATGCTTGTTAGTATGATTTTGTGATTTTTGAAACTGCCCTCTACACAGAATAAGTTTTGCCTTTCTTTTTTTTTTTTCTAAAGATTTTATTTATTTATTTGACAGAGACAGAGATAGCGAGAGCAGGAACACAAGCAGCGGGAGGGGGAGAGGGAGAAGCAGGCTTCCCCCCAAGGAGGGAGCCCGATGTGGGACTCGATCCCAGGACACTGGGATCATGACCTGAGCCGAAGGCAGACGCTTAACGACTGAGACACCCAGGCGCCCAATAAGTTTTGCCTTTCATTAAGATTTGTGGTAGGGGCGCCTGGCTGGCTTAGTCGGTAGCGGTAGACCATGCGACTCTTAACCTCAGGGTCATGAATGCAAGCCCCATATTGGGTGTGGAGCCTACTTAATAAAAAAGATTTGTGGTTATGATTTATATACATGTTTTGGGAGATGGCACCTCAGTCTTAGAGGAAGTCAAAGGTGGAGTTATGATGTTGGAAGATAAATGGTTTTTAATAACAATGCACTAATTATCTAGCACTCATAATTACTTAGAATTGTTAATTTTTGTTTTATAGATAATTCTTTTAGGTGGGTTAGCATTTGAAACAAGTTAAAACTGATATTTTTCTCTCCAATCTTGATCTGGATTAAGCTAGGATGATTTTGTACCATTTCTTATCAGAAGATTGGAATTTCTGGCCTGACTTATATATCTCAATTTTGCTTAAAAAGAGGGATGGCTAGAAGTTAAGTATTAACCTGTAAACTTTTTGCTAGATAAAAATAGGAATTGTTCATCATGTGGAAGTAGTTTCACAGGGAATGGTTTTTTTCTGTAAAGATTTTATTTTTTTTTTGTGACAGTGCACTGCTAGCAGCACTAGCCTGAGCAGGGCAGGAGGGTAGAGGGAGAAGCAGGCTCCCTGCTGAGAAAGGAGCTTAACCAGCTTAACCAGCTTAACCAACAGAGCCACTTAGGCGCCCACAGGAAATGTTGAACTAAAATATTTCTTTCCCTTCAGACCTCTCATCTCCATAACCTTCATGAGAATTTTACTGGTTTTTGGCACCCTAACTGAAAATTAGATGCTGGAATTAGAATATTGAAGGTTTTGGGAAATCTTGGAGTAATAAAAAAGTTGTAACAGTTTATCTAGTTCTTTAATTAAAATATTAAAAAGCATTTAGGTGAAAAAAATACACATTTTCCGTTGGAAAGAATTTCATTTATTAATAATTTATTATTTTTGATAATTTTAATCTTTATGAAATATTAATGTGCATCTCAAAATGTTTACTCCTTTGTGGTTTTTAAAAATTTTCTATAGAGTGTATTAAAAATCTCCAGACTGAACAAGCATCTTTGCAGTCAGAAAATATACAATTTGAAAGTGAGAATCAAAAGCTTCAGCAGAAACTTAAAGTAATGACCGAATTGTATCAAGAAAATGAAATGACACTTCACAGGTAATAAAAATTACATTGATAACTTCACTGTATGGCAAGTAAAATAGTTAAAAATAGTGCATATTCAGCTTATGTGATATTCAAAGTACTCAATTTATGATTGGGTAATATTTCATCAGTTCATTTTTAAGGAAGTTATTTGATCTTGAAACACTTTTTCTTCTGAATCTGACCATTTTTCATGCCTCCCCTACTATGAGTCTCATCTAAACCATCATCAGTTAGTGCCTGGTTTATTGCAGTAGCCTTATGAGTAGTTTTTTTCCACTTAACTTCCTGCACAGTTGTCTCCAGTGGCATGACCCTTCTAAAACATAAATTATGGGTATTGTCACTGTCTTGTTTGCAAACTCCAAGTGCCTTCATGTAACACTTGGAATTTAATCCAAAGCTTTTATATGGCCTACAAGACTCTGTAAGATCTGACCTTCGACTACCTCTTTTTTTTTTTTTTTTTTTTCCTTTTTCCTGGTTATGCCTCTAATTTTAGCTTATTCATTTTCTTTTTCCTTCATTACCCTCCAGCACACTGGCCTTTCTCGATGATCTTTAGCATGCTCAGGGCCTTTTGCACTTGCTCTTTCTGCCTTGAACTGGTATTCCCCTGTATAAGGTTAAATCCTTCATTTCATTTGGGTCTAGGTTCAAATGTTGCTTCAAAGAATCTTTCCCTGGTTACGCTAACTAAGATAATACCTGCAATTCCCTATCCCCTTGTCTTATTTTTCTTTATAGCTCTTATAGTCCTCTGATGAATGTCTTTTTTTTTTAATCTTCCCAACATTAAATGTAAACTCCATGAGAGAATTACTTTATTCTCTTTTCTTCTGTATTTCTGGTTCCTAATATTCTGTCTGGCACATGGTAGTTATTCAATAAACATTTGTTGAATATATGAATAAATATGTTAGTACCTTTATATATTAGAGTAAAAGTTTCTGCGCATGTGTGTACTGATGCCTAAATGCATAGAAACACAGAAGACTGTTAAGATACCTATCTGGAGACTCCAGATTTTCAAATACCACTATAGGACATATTTTTCATCATAAAAGGAAATAAAATATAACTTGATTTAATTAATGTAATTTCAAGCCCCTTTAATGAAAGTTATTACAGTCGATCTTCATCATTTGTAGTTTCTGCATTTGCAAATTTACCTACTTGAGAAAACTTACTTTTAACCCCAAACCAGTACTCATGGAGCTGTAGTGGTCATTCTTAGACATGCACAGAACGGCAAAAAATGTGAATTGCCCAGTGTGCACGTTCCCAGTCTGCTTTTGTATTTTAGCTCTTATTTTGTAAACAGGTGTCCTTTTTGCATTATATGTAGTTGCCATGTTTTTGTGCTTTTTGTCAAAAGATAACCTTTGTTCGGACATGAGTTGTAATGCTGTTGGCCATGAGTTCATTATTAATAAACCAACAATAGATGTTAAATAAGGTGTGTTTAAACCAACACACATAAAACAGGGTTATGTATTGACTGGTAGATGAAAATGCTGTCACCAGAGCATACAGAAACCTAATTCTGCTTCCCTTAAGAACACTGGTTCAGTATTTGCTAATTTAGGATTTGTGGTGACTTTAGAAAACATAACTAATGGGAATGAGATTCTTTTTTATGTATTTGGAAACTGGTAGAAAATACCAACGTTACATTGCCATCAGGATGCTGGGGGATTTGTTTAGCTCTGTCACTGCCAAGCTGTATACTTCAGTCATTCTTTGGGGTCCATTCAAAAATTCAAAACTTGCTGTTCATCATGGACTTTTGGGCCACTTGGGACTGCTCAGGATATGAAAGAGAAATATACTTGACTAAACGGAAGAGCTACAGAGTGGACAGCTCATGGTTTTCATCAGTAAACACAGGAATGGACGACCCTTCATTTTAGGTTAGGATGAAAGATATTGTGAGTAAATTTGGGCATAAAGGGGATTAGTTGAGGTAAAAGGAATACTTTTGAGTGTATCTTTTGAACTTGATTGATTGGTTAATTATAGAATTTCGATGTGGAATGTTTAAAATTTCAAAAAGAAAAGGTGTTCTCTGTAGATATTCAGAGCACGGGTGGGAAGCTGAGTAGAATCTTAGCTCTGTGTATGTTGTTGACATTGTGATTTCATTCATTAATCTGAAATATTTTCAATTCCCAAAATACTGTATATTCCATTCTTACATTTAAATTAAAATATTCATTACTCAAATTCAGTGAATTGTGCCACTGGTTGTTCTTTAGAGTAGAATATAGAGAGTTGATAGTGTTAGTAAAATGTTAAATTAATATTTTTGCCTGCATACCAGTATGATTTAGATTCAGTCATTTTCTAGATGCTAGATTGATGTTTTCCATGAGGTATATTACATTACTAGCACTTTTCCAGGTTTAATATTGGAGAGAAGTGAAATAGTGTAACATAGAAGCTTGATATGTTGCTTTATTATTGTTATTTTATTTTTAATTTTTATTTTTTTAGAGGGTGAGGGGCAGGGAGGGAGAGAGAATCTTTTTTTTCAGATTTTTATTTTACTTATTTTTATTTTTTTCAAAGATTTTATTTATTTATTTGAGAGAGAGAGTGAGAGAGAGCGAGCACATGAGAGGGGAGAGGGTCAGAGGGAGAAGCAGGCTCCCCGCCGAGCAGGGAGCCTGATGTGGGACTCGATCCCGGGACTCCAGGATCATGACCTGAGCCGAAGGCAGTCGCTTAACCAACTGAGCCACCCAGGCGCCCCTATTTTACTTATTTTTAGAGAGAGAGCGCACATGAGCATGCAGGAGGGTGCAGAGGGAGAGGGAGGGAATCTTAAAGCAGGTTCCATGCCTAGCGTGGAGCCTGATGCGGGGCTCGATCTCACAACCCTGAGATCATGTCCTGAGCCATAAATGATGCTTAACTGACTGAGCCACCCAGATGCCCTGATAAGTTGCTTTATTTTTTTTATTTTTTTTTTATTCTGATAAGTTGCTTTAAATATGTAAAGTAAGATGTAATTGTTTTTTGGTCAAATCATCAGGCTTCTTTTATAGTGCAGTTTCCATCATTAATGAGCCTACCCAAATTCAAGGGGAAGGTTCATAGACTACTTTTTAGCAGCAGAGGTGTCAAAGAATTTCTGGCCATTTTTAATCTAGATTCTGTAAAAATACACCTCCTTCTATCTCCAAGCCCATTATACTTTCATACTTCTTCTGAAGAGATGATTTTTATTTTCTTCTAACACCTATGAAACGATTGACCTAGCAAGTGCTTTCTTAGCAATTGGTAATGTAGTTTGTGGAATATAAAACATTTAGTCCTGGGCGCCTGGGTGGCTCAGTTGGTTAAGCGACTGCCTTCGGCTCAGGTCATGATCCTGGAGTCCCTGGATCGAGTCCCGCATCGGGCTCCCTGCTCAGCGGGGAGTCTGCTTCTCCCTCTGACCCTCCCCCCTCTCATGTGCTCTCTCTCAAATAAATAAATAAAATCTTTAAAAAAAAAAAAACATTTAGTCCTGCCCTGTAGAATTTCTTCAGTAGTTTGTCATGTGCCTCCCCAAAGTTCATGAAGAAGGGGAGATGTTCACATTTAGGACTCCAAATGTCTTTTCCTGTGGTGGTCAATAAGTATTTCATGAAGGACCAGTGTTACTGATGATACCATGTGAAACAATGAGTAATATAGTATAATGGAGTCACTACTTGCTAGCTCTGTGCCTAGGTTCACTTCTTTAGTTTCTCTTTGCTTCCTTTCTCTTCTTGTAGAGCTATTATGATAATTAAATAGGATAATAATACATGTAAAAGTCTAAAAACAATTTCTTGCACATACTAATGGCTCACTAAGTTAGCTATTATTACTAAGAGAACTAGAAGTAGTAAGAAGGAGTGTTACTACTGCTTTTATTTACTTTGGGTTCTTTATAAGTTAGGTTTTGTTTTGTTTTGGTGTATGTGAACTGTCCTGGAAGCTTAATTACTATGTTAATGACTTAACAACCAATTTAAAAATGATTGAAATACAGTTCATTACTTGATGACTTCTTGTCTAGTAAATGTAATGAAGCTTTATATGAGAAGTCTTGATAAATAATATATAGTCATGATAGTTTTTACTAATATTTACCTTTGGTCTTATTTTTATGATAAAGTCTTATAGAAAACTCTTAAAACTTTTATATTAGTAGTACTATATTAGACAAGACGGTTTATAATTTCAGTTTATAATATTAAGTTCCACACCAGAAATATTTACGCAGGTACTTTTTTTCTTGCATGTGATGTTTTTAGTGGTGTTATGCAAATTGTTTTATGGGAAGCACCAGTTGCCATATAATTAAAAAGATATATTTGATTAACTTATGACATACTGTAAAAAAGCAACACTTTTTGTTTTAAGGAAATTAACAGTAGAGGAAAATTACCGATTAGAGAAAGAGGAGAAACTTTCCAAAGCAGATGAAAAGATCAGTCATGCAGCTGAAGAGCTGGAGACCTACAGGTACTGAACATATTTTACTCCTTTCTTTGTGAAGTGGGGAGGGTATCCAAAAACCTAATATCAGAAAAAATAATAAAGCAACCAAAAAAAATAAACCCAACATTTTTCTGATTATTTTTCATTTGGATATCTTGCTATTATGCAATTACACAGAAAATATAAGAAGGAAAAAATGTTTTCCTTTCAGTGTGTATGATTTTGAATCTCTCACATTAGTTGTATTTGAACATGGGAAATCCTATTTTATGTTAATGTGAAGAAATTTATGAATAGCTGTTAATTTCAAGGTCTTCCTCTTTGGTTCAAATGGGGAAGAATGCATACAATATTAAGGAATTTGAGAAGTATGCCTCAAAAAGAGTGAGCCACAGCTAAAGGTCTGAAGAAGTGTTTATATGTCTAGTTTTTTCCTTGGTTCACTTGTCATTAGTTCCATGGAAATAAAAGAAAACCTAGAGAAGATAAGGGGCAAGATTTAGCAGTGTCCCAAACAGTTCTGATATTTCATTTTGTATTAGGAAGAGTAAGCTTGGGTTTTGTCCAAAAGAAGAAATTATCTTACTAGTAGTGTAAAGATAGTAAGTAACATTTTATTTCACACAATTGGTTAATTTCCTAGAATTCTGTTAGGATTATAGGCATCTGAATAAGTCTTCCAAGTTCATGCTTCTTAAAAATAAAAACAAACCAACATACCATATAAATCCTTGCATGACCCTTGGTTTAGGTAAACCCAAGTAAGAGTACTCTTAAAGCATAATTAATGTTAAAATTATATCAAGAAAAATATACTGCTTTAGAACCTCTAAAGCTGATTAATGTGTAGAGTTCTGGAGTTATTTTTTATATTAAACAAAGCACTCTAGGTGTTTTAATTGATATTTTCAGTAGATACAGTGTATTCTCTCATTTCTTAGTATATGTTAATAGTAGGATGATTGTTCCTTATAGAAAGCGAGCCAAAGATCTTGAAGAAGAATTGGAGAGAACCATTCATTCTTATCAAGGGCAGGTATGTGTGTGTGTGTGTGTGTGTATAAATTAAAACAATTATGATTTGTTTGAATTGTTTATCTCTATTTTGATATAGGAGTATAGTTACTTGATAGTTGTACACTTTTCTTGAAGCTTTGCACATGTCTGTGGGACATTTATAGGGAGCCAAAGTTCTGGAATAAGAGACCTTGTTTAAAATTGCCATGTCTCCTGCTTCTTTGGGAATGTGGATTGAATAAATAAATAAACATATCTGCATTGGGGGTCTCATATTCACTTGGGCTAATTATCTCTTAGTTGGTAACTCATTGTAGTTGATTATTGCATAAAACAGAAATTTACTAGACAAATTTCATTCAGTTTTTGTTTTAAGAATAATAAAATAAATCATGTGTTTATGAAAATTTGCTTTAAAAATGTACTTTTCAGAGATGCTTGAGTTATTTTTGAGTTTATGAGTTGTGTACTAAATCATAGTGGTAGATGTGAAAATTTTTACTTAAGAAAATCAGTAGTATTTTAATGAATTTCTTTTTCAGATTACTTCCCATGAGAAAAAAGCACATGATAATTGGGTGAGTTTTAAATTCTCTTTGTCACGTTGTTCTTTTTCCTAATTGAAATGAGCAGTTTAAAAGGTACACTTTCACACTGCAAATTAGGTTAGTATTAGGTTAGTATTAAATAAAATCAGTTTCTTTTCATTTACTGGTAGAGAAATTAAGTTCTTTATGAACTAAATCCTTTGTTATAACACAGTTATTCACAAAATCTAGTTTTTCCCTCTTTGTTTTTACTTTGCAAGGAGCTTATATTCTCTCTGGGGGAGGTGATGTAATGTTCATGGATTAATTGTTTGAGGACCCTGGATTACCACTGATACTTGTGGACAAGTTACTTAAAATTACTGGGCCTGCTTACTCATCTGTAAAAACAACAGATTGAACTAAGTGATATTGAAAGCCTCTTCTAGTTGTAAAAGTTATACAGTTTGGGTATCTGATTCTCAGTGTTGAATTACTTGATATACATCAAGAAAAAGATCATAGTGAGAAATGGCATGTCAGTGCTCCAGAGGAGGACTGTGTAAGGAAATGATAAGGATATAGGTTTTATTAATTGTAGGAATGGTCTGTCTAATATGTAGAACTGTTGTAATAGCTGGTGTTTATAGGACTTGTCCCTAGGAGTCTTCAAGGGGAGATAGTTTGCCCAGTGGATGAACACATGGAGTCTGGAGTCAGCCTGTCATGGTTGGTATCCTGGTTCCATCACCTGTAACAACAACATCTGTTGTTTCCTTACCTGTAAGGAAAGATAGATAATATCAATAGTACCTATTTCATAGAGTTACTATGATGAGTAAGTAAGATAACTCACGTAAGGCTGTTAGCCAGGTGCCTGACACATAGTAAGCACTCAGTACATGTTAACTATTACTACACTGTTGCACTGAAGCTTGGGAGATATTTCTTAGATGTGGATATTTCTGGGAGTGGAGATTCCAGCACAGGTTGAGAATTAGACATGTTGAATTTCAGGGCTCTTCCCATTTCTCAGATTTTGTGTTGAGGGCTCAAGTGAAGATTTGTTATTGAATTAAGCTGGGCTTGGAGATGAATTTAATCTTTTTCACCACTCCCCACTACTTTCTGAATACTAAGAACAGATTATTTTTTAAAGGTGAGAAGAACTGATGTTAGTCTCTTGTATTCTAGACACTATACTTAAAGGCATTTTGCATATATAACTCATTTAATCCACATAATAACTATAGAATAGGTATTATAATTCAAATTTTACAGATGAGGAAACAGCCCAAGGTCACATGATCAAAGAGTGAAGAGTAGAGATTGAAATTCTGACCTTTTTGATTCCAAGTCTGAGCTTTTTCTGTTGCTGTACATATTGCATTTCTTGTTTAGTAAATAATGACATTGACTTTATGTTAAAACATGCAAAAAGGGGGCACCTGGGTGGCTCAGTTAAGCGGCTGCCTTTGGCTCAGGTCATGATCCCAGGGTCCTGGATTTGAGCCCCACGTCAGGCTCTCTGCTCAGCAGGGAGCCTGCTCCCTCTCCCCCTGCCTGCCACTCCCTCTGCGGGGGAATGCGAAAATGCAAAAAATATCCTTTATGTCTCAAAATGAAGATTTTTTAAAAAATATTTATTTATTTGAGAGAGAGAGGAAGAGAGAGAGTGCACATATGAGCAAGGGGAGGGACAGAGGGAGAGGAGGAAGCAGACTCCCCACTGAGCAGGGAGCCAGATCTAGGGCTCCATCCCAGGACCCTGGGATCATGCCCTGAGCCAAAGGCAGATGTTTAACCAATGGAGCCACCCAGACACCCCTCAAAATGATTTTTTTTTTTAGATTTTATAAAAATAATGTATACTTAGTGAATAAAAAGTTCAGACTATATAGAAAAGATATGTACAAAGAAGTAATCAACAATATCACTTTCATTTATTCTATACCTAAAAAAATATATTTAGACATAAATCACATGTATGTTTTGAAAACTGAAAACATGCTATATATAACTGTTTTATATCCTGCTTTATTTAATATATTGTAGATAGTTTTCTATGAATATTTTATAACTTTTTTTTAAAGATTTTTATTTATTTGAGAGGGAGAGAGTGAGTGAGAGAGAGCACAAGCAGGGTAAAGGGCAGAGGGAGAAGCAGACTCGCTGCTGAACAGGGAGCCCGATGTGGGACTCCATCCCGGGACTCCGGGATCATGACCTGAACCGAAGGCAGGTGATTAACCGACTGAGCCACGCAGGCGCCCCTGAATATTTTATAATTTATATAAACCTTTCCCATTTGATAAATGTTTCCTTTGTTTCTACTTTTTTTTTTTTTTAAGATTTTTTATTTATTTGACAGAGAGAGACACAGTGAGAGAGGGAACACAAGCAGGGGGAGTGGGAGAGGGAGAAGCAGGCTTCCTGCTGAGCAGGGAGCCCGATGCGGGGCTTGTTCCCAGGACCCTGGGATCATGACCTGAGCCGAAGGCAGATGCTTAACAACTGAGCCACCCAGGCGCCCCTGTTTCTACTTTTTTACTGTTATAAATAATTTCACAATTTCAGATGTTACTTTTTCCTTTGAGCATTTTTTTGCTCCATCCCATTAGATCTAATCTTTTCTTCTTTTGAATTCACATAATACTTTGTTTTTATGTGTTCTATGGCAAGTACTATGGTCATTTATAGTTGTCCTTAGCACAGATTTAAGCTTCTTAAGATAGGAACTGTTTCTTTTCCCTTAATACCTGTACTTAATAGAATGCTTTTTTGCATATTGTAAGTATTTAATATCTGAATACAGTGTGGTCATTCATTGAAAGTACAGTTTTACCTAACCTTTGAAGTGTAAGCTTTTCAAAAGCTTGTAATCATTTAGCATCAGTGCATTTATATTTATATTTTTTGTAACTATGTCTTTCATATTGATAGCATTATTATCATAGTAGAATTTACTTTGGACTTATTAACTTTGCATTGTTTTGTGCCTTATAATTAAGAGTAAATAGGTTATACTAAATGTATAGAAAACATTTAGAAGTAGTTTTGGTTCTGCATTATTAAATGAATTGGTATTTTATTAAGTAAAATTGTTATGGTATAATATTCTTTTTTATTAGTATAAAATTGATTATATGGTTATGTTAGAAAATGATTTATACATGGAGTCTTTTTGATAATGAATGCTAAAATATGGTTAAGCTATGTTTTTTTTGTGTATGTGTGAATATTTAACATACTTTATTCTTTGGCCAGTTAATGTCAGTTTTAATGTGTAGTTCATAATTTTAAGTGAATACATTTTTTTTATTATTATTTTTTATTTTATTTTTATTCTTATGTTAATCCCTATCCATACATCATTAGTTTTAGATGAAGTGTTCCATGATTCATTGTTTGTGCATAACACCCAGTGCTCCATGCAGAATGTGCCCTCCTCAATACCCACCACCAGGCTAACCCATCCTCCCACCCCCCTCCCCTCTAGAACCCTGTTTGTTTTTCAGAGTCCATCGTCTCTCATGGTTCGTCTACCCCTCCGATTTCCCCCGCTTCATTCTTCCCCTCCCGCTTTCTGGAAGGTAGGACGTGCGGAGAAGTGAATCCGTGCCTAATACTTTTGAACGATGGGAAGTATCCTCCTCCCCTACT